>NC_142475.1:52834090-53137121 GCF_049115385.1 Moschus berezovskii | reverse complement strand
TGATGCAATCAAGACCCAGCCGGCTGGGCTGAAGTCACAGGTTGGATGGCTTTGGAGTTGGCTAGTGTTTAGTTAGGGTGAAGGCGTATTTAGGTTTATGAGGGTGGGCAGAGGAGGGAATTAGGCATGGGTGGGCCAAGGTAGAGCCCTCTGCCATAGAGGGCCAACCAGGGTACAAATGAGATTGGCCAGAGCCTTGTGGATTCTGGCTGGCTGTCTGAGTTGGGCCGTCCCTGGTGGGATAATCAGTCACCATAAGAAGCCCTGTTCTCTGCAGGGCTGACATTGGTTTGCAAGTTTCCTTGGACACTGATCTTGCTTCTGCCCCAGGGCCTTTGCACCTGCTGTTTCCAGCTTGAGCACCCTTCCTCAGATCCTCCCTGGACTCCTTCCTCCTCTGAGTTATGTCACAGAGTCTCTGAGGATCTCTGTGGCCAGATGGCATCTGTCTCCTTGCGACCACGTTAATTCTCATCCCTGACCTCACTAGCTCCACCTGAGATGTCTTGTGTGTGTTCATCTGTCTTCCCTACCTGAACATGACCTCCTGGGGGGCAAGGGCTCTGCTATGTTTGACGCTCTATCTCCAGGGCTAGCTTAGTGCCAGGCACTCAGTGGGTACTCAATAGTCATTGTTGAATTAATGAACTAAATCCTGCATCATTCCACAAACATTTATGGAAATTTTCCTATGTGCCCGGCACAAGTCTGAGCCCTGGGATGAAATGCAAAGATGAACAATAGCCATGTGGTCCCTGCCCTTGTAGAGCGCTCACGTGTTTCCTGCCTGTTCCACGTCCCACCCCGCCACCCCGCGCTTCAGCTTCCTTCCCACCTGCCCTCAGGGTGATGGAGGTCTGCCAGCAAAGGTGCACATGATGGTTTCTGGATGCTTCTGAATTTCAGCTTTCACTACTTCCTGCCGGCAGAAATGGGGTCGGGGTGGGGGCGATGTCTTTGGCATCAGGACAAGGATTGGGCATGTGGTAACCTCAGCTGAGGCTCTGGAGCTTCTGGAGGGGCCCCTGGCTTGTCTCTACAGGGGCAGCAGACCTCATGGACCCTCACGTTCAGGCTCGGGTGAGTTCCAGATTGAAGAAGCTCTGAGGCCCCACCTGGGTTTGGGTGATAGACTCCCAGGGGAGGCTGGGGCAGAGAGGCGGGGAGGCCTGCTGAGCTCTGGTCTGGCAGCCACCAGGTCTCCAGCCCCCTGCCCAGCACAGCCCACGACGGCATCCCAGAGCATAGGAAGGGCTTGTGCTGGTCTGGCCCAACCTCCATTTCTGCCAAGGAGACTGTGGCTTGGGGTGGGGCAAGCTAATGCCAGCACATCTGCCCAGACTCCCCTGGGTCTCAGCCTGCAGGGGCCCTGCTCCCTCCCGGGGCTGCCTGTGGAATCTGCGGGGCGGCTGGGTTACTTCCCCCTCTTGGTGGTCCCTTCACCCAAGATGGTCCAGGTATCCCGTCTGCCCTGCTGTCTCCCTTCCTCTCCTCGGTCTGTCTCTCCTGCAACTCAGGATAGGCCCTGGGGTTCAGGGAAACCTTCTGAGGACCCTAGGCCCACGGGGAAGATAAAGACAAAACCCCACAGCTGGGCTAGGGGTGGGAAGGGATCCATCCAGTGGTGGGGTGGGAAGGAGGATGCGTATCCTGATGGGCGGGGGTCACCTGGGAGCTGGCAGGGTCAGGGTGGTCCCCCACTCCCCCACCCTGCCGCCTTGCCATCTGCCCACCTCCCGTGGTCCCCATGCCCTGCCGCAGAGGCACCGAGCTCTGTGACGTCTCTTCTCCCTGCAGTTTGGGTGTCACCCAGCTGGCGGAGCTGGGGGTTTGGTTGTTCATTTCCTCAAGCTGTATGTAACTTCCTAGTGGACTTTTAAGCCACTGTGCTCCCAGATTCCAGGGCTTGGATCTGTGAGCAGTGAGTGACTGGGAGCCCCGAGGCTGGAACTCCGGTTATGCAACCTTGAATGACTATGGTTTGTATACCTTGTCGTGGAGGTTGGGATAAGATGGTGGGCACTCTCTGGACGTAAAAAACCTAAGTAGACTGACTGCAGACCCCACAATTAAGCTAAAACCTGCAGCTCTTGATGTGTTAAAAAAGATAGCACTTAGTAAGAGGCAGGAAGATGTTTTGCTCTGTAGGCTCCTTTTTCTATTTTTTGGGTACATTTTATTGATTTCTGCCCTGAAATAGTGCTTTCAACATTTTAAAATAGAATCCTTGTCGAAGGGATCCCAGGCTGGGGATTTAAGTGGAAATTGACATGGCTCTTCATAAAATCACCGTCAAAACAAGACACTCTGAGGCCCAGGCCTCTCTGCACCCTCCACTTCCTTTGTAACCCCCGTCTCCGCTTTTGCTCTAAAAAAGTCACCGGGATGATTGCTCATCCTAGTTTCATCACTCTGCTGTGGATGACTCCCTCTGTTCTCTGTTGCTGAACGCGGTGGGAGACAGAGCGACGCCCTGGGTCAAGCACCTGGAGTTGCCTGTGGAATCACGATCTCGCTGCCTCCTTCACCTGGAGGCCCTTCTGCCCAGGTGTCCAGGTGCCAGGCAGCCACCGTGGCCTCCCTTCGTCCTCTCTCCGTCCCACCTGCCACTGGGCAGCGCCTGCTTCCAGGCAGAGGTGGGCCTGGGGAGGCAGGGCAGCCTTCAGCAAATCCCCCAGCCTTGGGGAAGACAACCTAGAAAGGGGCGGTTCCAGTGCAGAACTCAGGTCCCCAGGGCAGCTTTCTGTCCCAGGGCCCTCACCGGCCTCTGTTGCTGCTGGAAGGCATCCTGAGAGGAAGGCAGAGGCTCGTCTCAGTCACACCCCTCATTGCCATGGAGGTGGTCGGGGCTTGGGTGGAGGCCGGAGGGCTGGGGCGCCTGACGGAGCACGACTCCCTCCCGAGCCCTGCCGCTTGCAAGGTTCTGTGCAGAGCAACCTCAGGTCTGGGGACCCTCCCCATTTGTCTAGGGGCTCAGGAACCACCCGCTTCCTGGGACCCTCCCAGGTCATACTTCTGCTGCTGGAGGCAGCTTCTGGCCCATCTCTGGGGGGTGAGCAGGGCCCGGGTGGAAGCTGAGCCCTCCTTGGGGGCCCCTCTCGGGCTCCTTCAGGGCACACGTGGCCCCCACGGGGGAGCCAGCCCTGGGCCCCTCCTCACTGCCCCTCATCAGCGGCCTTGTTTCTCCAGCTCTCAGCACATTGAACAGGGTAATTAGCCTGTCAGCTGGGACCACAGTTTCTGAGCAGATGCCAGCAAGAAGTTAGTTGTTCCGGAGCTGGAGTTGCAAACATGCAGATTCTTTCCAAAAAACATACGCCGTCCCAGCTTCCTCCTCTTCCCTGACTCCTTTCGTCCAGCTGTTGGTGAGGGGGCGGCGATGGCAGGGCCGACCTAAGGTCACTTCCCGCCCTGCGGCCGAGGGGCTGGGGTCAAGGCAGGCTCAGCAAAGGGGCCCAGCAGGACCGCAGGGGCCCGTGGGAGGGCAGGGCTGCCCAGGTGGACCCTCAGCAGCGTGTGAGGCCTGCAGAGGGCCCGCTGGCCTCCCTGAGCAGCTCCCCTGGGCTGGGGACTAAGCCATGGTCACTGATGTTCAACCGTGAGGCGTCCTGGTCACAGCAGGTCTCGCCCCCTCACTCCAAAGTCTTCCCAGAGCCCAGTCCTCACCTGGATTTCGATGACTGAGACCCCAGGACTAGTCTGGCTCCTGTCCGAGGCATCTGACCTTCAGAAGGAACCAAGATCTAATCAGTGGATGACTCGGTGGGCAGCCGTGGAACCAACACACGGCCCAGATGGGTGAAGACAGGGCCGCGGGCCTGGACGTGCCGAGCTCGGGGAGCTTTTTGGCCACCCAGGCAGGGCGTCCAGGCCTGGGGAATGGCCCATGGACCCTGCCCTCAGAGGGGTCCTAGAGGGGCTGAGAGGGTGCTGTCGGAACCAGCTCGCCACCAGAACCCTCCACCCGCCTGAAGACCTGGAGTCAGGGAATCGGCCGGGGTCCCTTCCAGCCTGGAGCGCCACGGTGAGTGTGAGCCGGTGGTGGTTGCTGCCCACCCCGCCCTCCGCCAGCAGTCAAGCTCTGGGGCAGGGCTCCCACTGCTTCCCTGGGGGGCTGTCGGGGGGGAGCCGACAACGCCTCTGTCTTCCTCTGGGAGGAGGTGCTGGAGGCTCCACTCACAGCGGCTGCTCAGGCCTTTGCCCCGTCCGTCCTCCCCCGACACCCGGGAAGCACAAAGGGACTGTCTCCCTGGACCCTCATGAGTGGAGTTTCCTGGTCAGTTGCTTTGCACCTAAAGGCAGTTTCTGCTGACGGGAGCCTGCGTCTTGCCGGCACCCGGCCCAGCTCCCTGGTCCCACGGGCTTGCCCTGAGTCTCCTCTCCCACTTCTCCTCCCCATCATTTCTACCCCCTTTCCAGAGCTGCATTCAACTCTGCCGCAAAGTGGACTGGAGCCCTGCTGCTCAGAACGGGAGACTTTTCTCCCCGGCGGCGGGAGGCCTGACACTGTGTTGGAGACAGAGCAAATGCCGTCTCTGGGACGCAGGGTCAGGCGCCGGGAGAGCTGTGTTTCTGGGCAGGTACCAGCCGCCCCTCGAGGGACCCTCGGCCTCACGGGAAGGGCTGCGGGCTCTGTGGTCACCGGGGGGCAGCCCGTGGGCCTCGTGGACAGGAGTGACTGGTCAGGGGTGCTTCCGGACGTCCACCTGCCGGAGTGTGGCGAGCAGGGAGGCCAGCATCGGGTCCTCGCCGGAGCCCGAGGCCCGCGTGGCTCAGCTGTCAGGGCAGGAGAGGAGCTTGACCACCATGATGGGAGCCTGGGTCCCGGGCAGGTTGGCTGCTGCCCCAGGCTCCTCCCGCTAAGGTCCTCTTCCCCGGCCTGAGAGAGGGACCGGGCTATAGTGCATCCGCGTTTCCAGGCCTTGGAGTCAGAGGACGGTTGAGAGGTGGGGGGAGAGCGGGGTGTCTGGGGGAGGGTGAGCTTGGGGGAGGGCGTCTGGGGGAGGGGAGCTGTGGGGGCGGGAGCTGGCCTGGAGACAGAGGTGCCTGAACCCTGTCTTCCCTGCTGGGCTTCTCCTGGCTTGTGACAATGGGAACAGGGAGTAAGGAGAAGTCAGGGCCCCCGTGATGGGTGGGGCTGGTGGCCAAACCAGGGCAGGGGGGAAGCAGGCTAGGGGTGGAGCCCCAGGTCTGACTTCCCCCAGGCCAGGTCTCAGCCCCATGGCCAGCTGGCCTCTGGCATCAGACTCTTATCCATCAACCCCACAGTTGATAATTGTGCGTCTACTGTGTGCCCCTGTGAGCAAAGAGCAGAAGACGGAGAGGCTGTGCTGAAAGGAAACATCCGCACCCGGAGGAGGAGGCGGCCTCTGCTGTCAGCATCAAGGAGCGGGGCTGGGGCGGTGGGGGAGGCGGGTCGTCATTCTCCCCACGGATGGGGCCTCTGGGGCACGGCCCAGTGCTCAACCCAGCATGAGTCGCAGCAGCCTAGAGCTCCCATGAGGGTCACCAGATAACATGCAGGGTGCTCAGTTAAATTAGAGTTTCAGATAGTTAAGAAATCATTTTCCAGTATAAGTATAGCCCATATTTTCCTGGGCTCCAAAATCACTGCAGATGGTGACTGCAGCCATGAAACTAAAAGATGCTTGCTCCTTGGAAGAAAAGCTATGACCCACCTAGACAGTATATTAAAAAGCAGAGACATCACTTTGTTGAAAACTTTGCGAATAGTCAAAGCTGTGGTTTTTCCAGTAGTCATGTATGGATGTGAGAGGAGATCCAACCAGTCTATCCTAAAGGAAATCAGTCCTGAATATCCATTGGAAGGACTGATGCTGAAGCTGAAACTCCAATACTTTGGCCACCTGATGCAAAGAACTGACTCGTTTGAAAAGACCCTGATGCTGGGAAAGATTGAAGGCAGGAGGAAAAGGGAACGACAGAGGATGAGATGGTTGGATGGCATCACTGACTCTAAGGACATGAGTTTGAGTAAGCTCTGGGAGTTGGTGAAGGACAGGGAAGCCTGGCGTGCTGCAGTCCATGGGGTCACAAAGAGTCGGACACAGCTGAGCGACTGAACTGACCTGATAGCCCATGTAACACTGGGGATATACTAAAAGTATTCATTGACTATCTGAAACTCAAAATTTAAAGTTTTTGTCACTTTATTGGATAAATCTGCCAAGCCTGTCTCCCTCTTTGGGAAAACCAGGAGGAGACTCTGGAGAGGGGCAGGGCAGGGGGTGTTGAGCCCTGCTCAGCACGCTTGGAGCTTGGTGGGTGGCCCTGGTGAGCCTTGTCTTGAACTTGCCTGTGGTTCCTGGGGGGAGGTCTGGCCTGTATGTCCCCCCGTAGGGATGGACCTCAAATCTTGGTGGCCCAAGTGTTTTGGCCAAGTTTCTTCTCACATATTCTTCTTGGAATCAAGTGACTCTGAGTGTGTTTTTTCACTGCTTTGGTCGCTGGCCTAACTGAACGTGGTCTCCCCTCTGTCCACTGCATGGAGCGGACGTGCTGCTTCGGCCTCAGGGCCCAAGGGACCCTCACTCCCCCACGTGTGTCTCGGTCACCCTGTCCTGCTCCCTGGGCAGCTGAGGAGGGAGGAGTGTGGTTCTTGTGGCTGAGTCACGCCATCCGCTGTGCGATGTGGGCGAGGGGCTGCTCCTCTCTGGGCCTGGTGTCCGGGTCTGCGGGCTGGACTGGCAGGCCTCAGGGGCTTCCCCGCCCAGGGACGCTGCAGTCACACTCTGCGTCCGACGGGCTGCCAAGGGCAGTTTGCTTTACGGAGCTGGAGGGCTCAGGCTTGCCTCTCGGGGGGGCAGTGACATTTTAGTCAGACTGGTTAAAGGCGCCCAGTCCTCACTGAGGTCTAAAAGCTGCTGTAGAGGCTAAGGGTCAGGGGGGCTGAGATGAGAGAGAGCCCCCTGTCCTTTGCTGTGCTGTCTCAGGCCCTGCACGCCTGGCGGGCCAGCCTGGCCCTCAGGTCACAGATGGGGCTGCGGGTAGCTGGGAGGAGCTCGTGGATTTCAACAGTCCGTCATGATGAGGGGTAGACTCTCCACCTCTTTTCTTTGGAGTCAATCCTTTGCATGAATGATGAATAACTTTTAAAAATTATGTTGCTCATTCATCCCTTGATGACTGAATATTCCTTAATACTTACTTTCTTTGTGTTATGACCAGGCCCTGCTGCTGCTGCTGCTAAGTCACTTCAGTCGTGTCCGACTCTGTGTGACCCCATAGACGGAAGCCCACCAGGCTCCCCCATCCCTGGGATTCTCCAGGCAAGAACACAGGAGTGGGTTGCCATTTCCTTCTCCAATGTGTGAAAGTGAAAAGCGAAAGTGAAGTCGCTCAGTCGCGTCCGACCCCTAGCGACCGCACGGACTGCAGCCTACCAGGCTCCTCCATCCATGGGATTTTCTAGGCAATAGTACTGGAGTGGCTTGCCATTGCCTTCTCTGACCAGGCCCTGAGTTACAAGAAAATCTTCAGATGTTTGGAAAGAAACATGGATGGGAAAGCCCCCAAAGGTGCTCCACTTATAGCGGAGTCCTGGGCAGACGGGGTGGGCGGCTCCAGCGGAGCCGGGTCTTCCCAACCCGGGAGTGATGGGGGCTTGGGAAGACCCCTTGCTCTCTGAGGCGAGGGCTGCTCTTCTCCCACGACGTGTCCTGTCTGGGCAGCCCTGGATCTCCCAAGCACAGCTACACCCACCCCCTGCCCCGTCTTCCTAGCCCCAGAGAAGGGCCTCCAGCAGGTGATGCACCATAAGCCTGATTCCTGGGTGACCAAACGAAGAGGTGCCCCGTCCACCCCATCAACGTCCTTGGGCACAAAGAGGCAGCAAGAAGCCAACTGCTGAGACCCAGCCATGCTTGCACCCCGCACCCAGGTTGGCAACCCTGGGTGTTTACTTTAAAAAACAGACTTGAGGGCTTCCCTGACATTCTGCTCTTCTCCAGTAGCCCATTGGACACTCTTGGGAAAGACTGAGGGCAGGAGGAGAAGGGGGCAACAGAGGATGGTTGGACGGCATCGCCAACTTGATGGACGTGAGTGTGAGCACCCTCTGGGAAAGAGTGGAGGACAGGGTAGCCTGGTGTGCTGCAGTCAATGGAGTTGCAGAGGTGGACACAACTGAGCAACTGAACAACAATAGCTGGTGTTCTGGTAGTTAAGGATCCGCCTGCTAATGCAAGGGACACGAGTTTGATTCCTGGTCCGGAAAGATCCCACATGCTGCAGGGCAACGAAGCCCACAAGCCACAGTCACTGAAGAAGCCTGCCTGCCCCGCGACGTGAGGAGCCACTGCACTGAGAAGCCCGGGCACCGCTGCTGGAGAGGAGCCCCCGCTCGCCGCCCCCGGAGAAAGCCCTCACCCACCGCAGTGAGAAGCCCGGGCACCGCTGCCGGAGAGGAGCTCCCACTCGCCGCCCCCGGAGAAAGCCCTCACCCACTGCACTGAGAAGCCCGAGCACCGCTGCTGGAGAGGAGCCCCCGCTCGCCGCCCCCGGAGAAAGCCCTCACCCATGCACTGAGAAGCCCGGGCACCGCTGCCGGAGAGGAGCCCCCGCTCGCTGCCCCCGGAGAAAGCCCTCACCCATGCACTGAGAAGCCCGGGCACCGCCGCCGGAGAGGAGCCCCCGCTCGCTGCCCCTGGAGAAAGCCCTCACTGTGCGGCGAAGACCCAGAGCAGTAAGACAGCGGAACCAAAGAACAAAACCAGACTCGAACTTCTGGAGCAGTCTCAGGTTCCCAACAAAGCTCAGGGGAAGGCGGAGAGATGACCCACACAGCCCCGACTCCCATAACCTCCCCCACATCAGCATCCCTGGTGATGCAGCTGTTCATGAACCTACGCTGACATGGCCTTATCACCCGAGGTCCGTGGTTTACTTTGGGGTTCACTTTTGGTGTTGTGCTTTCTAAGGGCTGGACAAATATATAACGACATGTATCTGCCATTATGATATCATCCTGATTAATCCCACTGCCCTCAAATTCCTCTCCTTTCTGCCAGTTCATTTCTCTCCTCTAACCTCTGGCAACCACTGATCTTTTTACTGTCTCCATGGTTTTGACTTTTCCAGAATGTCATAGAGTTGGAATCCGATAGTACGTAGCCTTTTCAGATTGGATTCTTTCACCTCATAATATCCGTTTAAATGTCCTCTCTGTCTTCATGGCTTGATAGCGCATTTCTTTTTAATGCTGAATAACATTCTATTGTCTGGAAAGATATGCATGGCTTGTTTATGAACTCACCTATTAGAGAACATGTTAGTTGCTTCCAACTTCTGGCAATTATGAATGAAGCTGCTACAAACATCCATGTATAGGCTTTTGTGTGGACAGACGTTTACAGCTCCTTTGGGTTGATACCGAGGCGCACAACTGTTGGATCCCCTGGATTCGTGAGAAACCGCTTGGCTCCCCAAGTGGCCGTGGCGCTGCGCCCTGCCAGCCGTCGCTGAGGCTCCCGCTGCTGCGCACGCGCCTGCATCTGCTGCTGCTCTGGGCCTGCACCGTTCCGGTTGGGGTGCCGTGGCGTCTGTGCCGTTTGAATTTGCATTTCCCTGACGACGGGTAATGTGGAGCATCTTTTCATGTGCGTATCTGCCACCTCTGTGTCTTCTTTGCTGAGGTGACTGTTCAGGTCTTTAGGCCCATTTTTTTTTTTTAAACCAGATTTTTTGATGGGTCCTTTTGGAGTTGGGCTCTGTCTCTTGCAAGCATATTAAACACCATGCAGTCATGGGAGGGGTGGTGAGGCTTCCAGCCTGGCCCTGCCGCGCGGCCGATGACTATGAGTGAGACGCCTGACGGCTGCCGCCCTGGGATGCCGATGCCAGGCGGAGGATGGAGACGATTTCTGCGAAGACGATTCGATGCGTTCCGAGCTGTTAAAGTTACACATGACCCTGAGTGTGCTTTGTTCATGCCTTCCGACCCTCTGTGTGGAGGGCTCGCTGCGTGTCCTCTCACGGTGACCTGTGCTGGAAGCCCTTCACCCACCCCCACCCCCACCCGCCTTGTTTGCTGGGATCTTCTCTCATTTTCTCTGATGTCAAAACCCCATTTCAGGAATCGCCTCCTCCAGGGTGTCTGCCAGGGACGCTCTCGACTCCTCACACTCACTCCTGTGGGCGTTCCCCATGTGGTACTTTCCCCGGAAGATGCCAGTGCCTTCCATCCCCCACCCACCAGCTCAGCGAGGCCAGGGACGGGTCTTGCCATCTCCCTATCCCCAGGGTTAGGCTGGCACCTGGTGGGCATTTAGCAGTGATGTTAAGTGACTGAACACAAAAACAGGGCCCCTGGGACCTGGGCACTGGAGACAAAGGGACATGCCCTCCTCCCTCCCCAAGGGGAGGGACTTGGCAGTTACTGAGAACCTTCTGGGTTCACAGTGCTTTATCCATGCTGATGTGGGTCCTTGCAGCCCAGCCCAGAGGCCCCTGTTGGTCCCCACTTGGCGTGTGGGGTGCTGAGGTCACCCAGGGGATGAGGGGTCCCAGCCCTCCATCCGGCATCCGAGGGCCCTGGGAACATCCCTGCAGGGGCTGCAAGGGGCTCATCCCCCAAAAGGCAGGGTGCTCTGCCTCCTTCTGGCTGAGCCCCTGGGTGGGGCCCCTGCTGGCCACTTACCCCTCAGTGGCCTTGGGGTGGCCCTCAGTTTTCTCCAGGTGTGAGATGGGCATGGCCATCTTTGATTAGGGGTTGTGGAGGAGACCAGATCAGAGGTGGACGCGAGTTTTGGGCTGGAGGCTGCTGCAGGGAACCCGCCCTCAGGGTCCACGGCAGCCGCTTGCCCGGGCCCTCGGCCTGCCCCCGGAGGGGATGCGGGCTTGCAGTGGGGCCCTGTGGCCGTGCTGTTTGGTGTCCACATCACTTGGACAACAGGACCAGCCGCTTAGCTGCCTTTCCCGGCCACGGCTGAGGCGCCCGCTGCCTCTGTTTCCCGTGTCTTCTGGGATCCTGGAGCACTGGGCTCTGAGAGGCTGAGGACAGGGTGGTGCTAGACAGCCGTTTTTACAACGAGGCGCATCTCTGCACACAGACCGCCCAGCGCCGCCCACTTCCGTTTGAACCCCATTACCCACCCATCCCCCTGGTAGCATCCGGAAATCCGGCTCCGAAGTGAGAAGAGGAAAGATTAGATATTAATTTAATTTACTCCAGGTTCTAATTGTCTGGAGAAACGTCTTAGGCACTCACATTAATTTATTTCCACTTTGGGCCAGTTACGCTAATTCAAATCCTCCTTAAGTATTAAAACACTGATATTGCAGATCAGATAGTGCGATGGATGGAGGGAGCCAGGGGAGCGGGGGAGAGCAGGCTGTGCCCACGATGCCTCCAGTCAGGATGGACGAAGGGCCGGGGGAGGGAAAAGGCACCACCCCTCCCTGCGACCGTGAGCGGGGCTGAAGTGGTCCACACCGGCACCTCTGGCCTCCTAGGGACTCAGCGTTGGCCCCGTTTCCTCTGTCTGAGCCACGATGCTGCCTGTGGGGTGTGTCAGGCCCTGAGCCTTCTGGGGTCACAGTCGCTTGTCTCTGGACGAGGTGAAAGTGGGGTGGGGTGTCAGGAGCGGGGCACGGTGGGGGAAAGCCCTTGCCCGGCCCAGGGGTCCCATCTGAAGTCATACCCCAGTGATGGTGAGGACAACAGGGGGCCAGTGGACAAGCTCCCCTGGTGGCCCTGGTGGGCTCTGCCTTGCGACGGGCCCCTGTGAGCTGTGTGGCTTTGGGGCAGTCAGTCCACCTCCCTGGGCCTCGGTGGCCTTATTTGTCAAAGCGCCCCAGGGGATGAGCTTCTTGTGGGTTGGGCTTGGTCTCCAGAGCGCTTGACATTGAATCCCACCCACGGGCAGGACGTGTCCTCCTCCAGGCCTCGTTGCCCGGCCAGGAGGTGCTCACTCAGGCTGTGCCCGGGGCGGGCTGAGTCCTCGGTGTGGGGGTGGCTGGAGCGTGCCCCCTACTTGCCAGCAGCTGTGACTCATCAGGCGTTGACAGGCTGAGTCATCGGGGAGGCGAGGAGTTGTTTGTAGGCTCTGGGATGTGGGCCTGGAGCAAGGCTGGCTGACAGCACAGCCTGTCGGCGGGTCCCTGGCTCCTGGACCCAGGGCATGTGCTCGTCGCCCATGCCTGCAAGCAGGGCAGGTAGGGGAGGAAGAAAAAGTCCAGGGCCTCTGCCCCGGTGGGTGAGAGGGTGGTGTGGAATTCAGAAAGTGCTGCTGAGGGCCCTGGGGCAGGGACGTGGTGAGGAGCTCCATGGAGGCAGGGGTGGCTGGTGAGGGCTTCACCACTTTGAAGAGTGATTCTGTTCCCTCTTGTCTCCACCTGCCCAACCTTGGTCTTCCTGGGCATAATGGGCGGAATCGAACATGCTGCGTTTTGAGGTCTTTTCCCGTTCCAGTTGCGTGTGACTCTAGTTGAGTCAACAGCAGACTGTAAGCAGCAGACAGGCCAGGTTCTGTGATCCTTCCCAGGACACCGGGAACAAGCAGGTTTGTGCTCACAAATGACCTTGGATGGATGGTCCTGGGAGAGGATGGGTGGGCGGGAAGGTGGATGGAGATGCATGGATGGCTGTGTGGCTGAATACTAGGATGGGAGGAGGGCAGGAGGATACATGGATGGATGGGGAACGGGTGGGTGGATAGATGGGTAGATGGTTGGGGGGATGGACGGATGGATAGTGGGTGATGGACGTAGGCAGGTAGGATGTGAATGAATGTGTGGGAAGGTAAGTGGGTGGATGGATGGATGGATGGATGAGTAGGCCGGTGGAAGCACACATGGTCGGAGGATAGGCGGACGGATGAGCTGGTTGGAGGAGGGAGGGACGGATACATCTGTGGGACGATGGGTGGGTGGGTGGGTGAGCTAGTGGACAGGTGGTAGATGCAGGGATGCATGGGTTTCGGATGAGGGGTGGGTGACTCGGCGGGAGGATGTATGGTTAGATGGATGTGGGTGATGTGTGGGTGGGCGGGAGTGGATGAATGCAGGGAAGGGTATGTGGATGGATGGACAGGTGGGTGAGGTCTGTGGCCTTTCTAGTGCTCAAACTTTATGTTCCCTCTGCTATTAGCAACTGGATATTTGATAGGTTAAGTGCACAGCAGAAAACGCTGGGCTAAATTTTTACCCTATCACTCTGTGACCTTGGGCAAGTTGCTTGCCCTCTCTGATCAAAATGAAGGGGCTGGAGTCATTGTCATAAGTCTCCTTGCTTTGGTAAGTTCTGGGAGTGTCCTGCTCACTCTGCCCTCTGCCCCTCCTCTTGCCCTCCTTCCTGGGGTGAGGCCTGCTGCCTTCTCCTTTCTTCAAGGCTCAGGCTCAGGGCCCTCCCGGGGCGGTGGCTCAGCTGGCTGGTGGTGCAGGCCCAACAGGGGCCCTGCTGTGACGCCTTCTGGAGCGGGGCCCACCGATCCCAGCTCTGAGCGTAACTTCCCACCTGACAAGTGTGTATGATGCTTCTTAGATTCCTCTCAGCCGCTGTGTTTGTGAGTCTAAGATGGGAAGGAGGAAGGATCATGTTGGCGCTCCAGACGTGCAATGTGGGTGCAGCGGCAACCTGGAGCAGCCCCCTGGAGGCGTGTGGGGTGGCGGCCCAGCGACTCCCAGGAGTGGAAGCTTTCGTCGTTACGCAGTCAGGGCCAGGCTCCGAGGGGCTGGGGCACAGCTGAGGCCCGTGGTGGAACGTGAGGATTCCTGGGAGCTGGTCTTGGCTGGCGAACTGGGAAGCCAGGGTCAGCGTTGCCGGAGGGGAGAGTGACTCTCTGAAGCCCTGAGGCTGGCCTGGAGATGGCAGAGGCTGGGCGAAGCCCCAGCTGGGCAGGAGTTTCCTCTGATGGGCAGTGGCTGCTGCTGCCCAGCCCCATGGCCCTGTGGCTGAGCCTGCAGTAGGGGGAGGTGCCAGGGATCCTCCCCTCCCACCCCATGCCGGCTGCTGCTCTTGGGGACTGACTCGGCCACCGCAAAGCCACTTTCCTCCGTGGGCCTCCGTGTCCTCATCTGTAAATGGTGCTGGTCGGGGCAGGGAGGCCCACCACTCCGGGCACTGGGGGCTCGCCTCCCCACTGGTGTGTGGGTGAGTTGGGGTGCTGAGTGGCAGGCAGAGCTGGGACGTGCAGGTTTAGAGGCCTGTGGGCATGGAGGCCTGGATAGGCTGCAGCCCAGTGTTTTCAGGGACCAAGCCTCGCAGAGGGGCCACGCCCTCCTTCCCGCCCACCTATCCTCGGAAGACCAGCCCCCACCAGCCCTTGCCTGGAGGACAGGCTTATGTCTTTGCTTTTATGACTTTTTTTAAAAGCTGGGAACTGGGACAAGCAGTCAGGGCCTGGCCCCGGAGCAGGTCAGGGTCGGGGCGGGAGCTGCCATGGCCGGAGCGCTGGGTCTGTGATGAGCTGTCCGCGGGGCCCAGGCCGCCGGCAGGAGGAGTGAATGACAGACTGGAGGCGAATGGAGGGAGCGCGGGGCTTTGGCAGCGGAGAGAGGGTCTCAGGCTCAGGGCCCTGCCCAAGCGAGCCTGCTGGGGCCCAGGGGGAGGACGACTCGCCGGGGGAACCCCCTCATCCCAGCCGCCTCCCCATGTGGTAGAGAAGCTGCCGGGTTGCTTGGGGTGAGTGGGCAGAGAGTCCTGAGGCTGTAGCCGCCCTTCGCTGCTGCTCCGGGCCCCGGGGTGACTCCATACCCTTCCCCGGCCTCAGGCTCTGACCTGAAGACCCCCGAGCCTGTGGAGGTAACTGCTGGGGCTCTCTGTGCACCTGTCTGCCAGCTGTGGGCCCGGGCCGGGGCGGTTGGACAGGATCTGGGGCTGTCCCTGTGCCGGGCAGCCTGGCTCACGGCCAGCCTCTGGGTGGCAGTGGAGACCCAGCTACCTCCCTGCAGCCCCGCACGGCCTCAGCCTGCTGCTGTCAAGGCCCTACCCACCGGTGGCCACCACGGGGCATTTCTGGGGCTGCCCTGCCTCCAGGGGAAGCAGGAGGTGGGCCCGGGTGAACAGGGAGGTGTGGCCGCAGCCAACCTCTCTATCTGCTGGGGCTCCTGGCAGGTCTGTGCCACACACCTGAGGTTCCGCGTGGCCTGTCCCAGACCCTCTGTCCCCGAGGACTCTGCCCTTGGCCCCCTGGAGCTGACCGAGCAGCTGTACCTGCTTTTCCTGTGCTCCCTCCTGTCCCTGGTGACAGAGCTGTGCCATCGGGACCTCAGAGGTCCTTCAAGAGCCAGAGAGTCTTAGAGAATATTCCAGGACATTCATGCCAGGTATGCCTGAGGCCACAGCTTGGATGCCTCCCACGATGGGGAGCTCACTGCCTGTCTCACGATGGGGACATTACTGCACCATACAGGGACAGTCTAGCCTGATTATTGAACAAAGGGCTACAGACAAACATGCCTGCTGGGCCCCCCACATGGCAGGACGGAAGAGGTAGGCTGTGACAGGTGCTGGGCACACTCTCCCTTCCTCTCTGCTTTCTTTTGTGAGGATTTTCCCTAAGACCAAACCAAGGGCAACCCCAGCAGGCCCTGCCTCTCTTCTGGCACCAGCCCTTCAGGGGTTTGTGAACAGTGACCCTCCTGGCCTGGCAGAGCTCACGGCCATCAAGGGGAGACCCTTGTCCACATACACACACACAGCCAGGTTGCTGCTGAGAGCTGGGCCTCCCGGGGAGTGCAGGGTGCGGAGTCGGGAAGGGGGCCTTTCTGTCTGGAGCTCAGGGATGGCCTCGGGACAGTGGCCCCCGAGAGGAGAAGCCCTCAGGCGACACTTGGATCAGGAGGACGGCTCAGGAGCCTGGAGCAGCCCAGGCGAAGGTCCTGGGGCAGAGGGAGATAAGCTGCAAGTTGCCCATTGTGGCTGGAACTCTGAGCTCGTGAGTGGAGGGCTCGGGGGCCTGGGGGTGCGATTGGGTTTGAGCTTTATCCTAAGGATGCGGAGACCCCTGGGGGCCCAGGCGCTGCTGGATCTCACAGCCCCCCTTTGCCTTGGGGATCTGCCCTGCCCACGACTGGTGCGGTGGACACTTCCGGCCTCTTGAGTGTGCTGGGGGCTCGGCCTGGGGGCCAGCAGGGAAACTGGCTGGCGAGGGGGAAGATGCTGGGCTGTTTCTCTTCACTGTCCCTCTGCTGGCACCACTGGGGGCTCCTCTGACTTCAGTGCCTGCCACCTACCCACCCCATGAGGCCCGGTTCTCATAGGCATCCCCCCAAGGGCGTGGCCTGCACCCCGGCTCTGCACCCCAACTCCTCTCATTCCCCCTGCTCAGTGTGGTGGCCCTTTCCTGTGGCCGCTGATCTCTGGGCAGACTCCAGGTCCCTGGCTGGCGTCTCGGCTCTTTTACCCCGTGTATTCACACCCCGGTGTTACTGCCCCTCTGAGGGCCCTGGAGTGTTCTCTGCATTCAGACGGAAGCCCATCTGATACCCACCCTTTTCTTAAGTGGGATTGAGCTGGGTTCGGACCACTTGTGGCTGACAGCACCTTGACCTTCTGCCTCTCAGGGGCTTATGAAGAGGTGGGGAGAGGGCAGCCACCTGGAGAGAGGATTTAGGAGGAAAACGCTGCTGTTTAGAGAAGGTGTCACGGTTAGGACATCAAATCCGGGGATTTGGCTGAGGGCTGTGCGGGGACGGCAAGTGTTCCTTGATGTGTCCATTGTCACATTAGAAGCCACCCCAACACGGGAGCGGCGGGGTGTCAGCAAGAAGGCATCTGATGGGCTCACGCCGGGGGTGTGGTTAGGGAGAGGGCCGGGGCAGAGAGCGGCCAGAGGCGTTCTCATTCATTCAATCATGTTTACGAGTCTCATTCTGAGGGCTAGAACCTGTGGAATCAGAGACAACCCCTGCGTTCCTTCAGCTGCTGTCTGGTCTGGTTGGTGGTAAGAAACATACAGACCCAAAGTGTGATTCTGAGAGTTCAAGGGTCGAGGGGGAGCAGCAGGGTCTGAGACAGGAGCACTAGCAGGAGTCATCCGGGAGGGCTGCCTGGAAGAGGAGACAAGGACATGCAGTGACTTCAAAGTGAGTAAAGGGCCAGCAACCTTATGAGGAGAGCAGGGAAAAGCATTCTGGGCTGGGGAGCAGCGTGTGGGGAGACTCTAAGATGCAAGATCCTGGTGAAATTTGGGGGAACTGCTGCTCGAAGATCACTGTGCACATTTGAAAATGTTTCCAGGAGCGCACTTGAGTGCACGGGAGTCTGCACAGGGAAGTGAGGTTAAAAGCAAGCAGGCTGTTTCTCTGGGAGACACAGTCTGGGCCTCCACCGGAGGTGGGCAAAGCTTGCCGTTCCCCTGTGTAAGGGGGGCTGTAACCCCGGGAGACAGGGGTGACGCTCTGGCAGGGTCTCCTTCCCTGTGGCCCCCGGGCTGGAGACAGAGAGGACTGCTGCGGGGCTGGAGCCAGACAGGGGCCGTCCAGGCCCTGCCCCCACCCTTGTCTGCACTCCCACTGCAGAAGGTGACTCAGGCTGTGGGCATGCTCTGTGAGCAGCCTCGGGCGAGGGCCAGGAAGGGCACGGGTGAGGAAGCCAGTCTGCCCTTGAGGGCCCCGCTCCGAGGGCTGGTGGGAGCAGGCCCTGATACCCTGCCAGACTTCATTTCCCTGGGGGGCTCAGCCACACGGCCAGGAGTGCCCGAGGCCTGCAGGGGCGTGTTGGATCTCCCATGGCACCCCAGGGCCCTGCCATGATGCCTTTCTCAGACTGGAATCTGCGGAGCGTGCCTTGTCTCTGCCATCAGGTTGGGGCTGTCCTGAAGGCGTGACCCTGTCTCCCTGTCAGATTACAAGCGTCCGGAGGCAGGGCCACGCCTCCACTCTAAATTTTTGGCTATGTGGGGGCTGGGACGCATTATCTCTATCCAACCAGAGATGGGACACGAGATGCTGCTTCTAGAACAAGCATCCCGTCTGCCTTCCCTGCCTCCTTTTTTTTTTAACTTTCCATTTTCCATGAGCAAATCTGCCTCTTGCTGCTGGTCTCTTGGTTCGATTAGAGCAGTCACTTCTAAGCTTTAAAAAACCCAAGTTGAGGGAAGAAGAAAAAGGCAGAAAAAAAAAGAAAAGAAAAAAGGGATGAAAACTCCATCCCACAGTTGTCCTGACGGAAGATTTTCTTATCTCCTGGCTGCAGTCTGTGGGTCTCTGTGCTTAATAACCCAGCAGATCTTGTCCTCCGCAAGAGAACACGACAGGCTTTCAGGCCGAAAGCCCTGCACAGTGGGACTTTTCTCCTGCGAGGCCTCCCCTGTCTTCCCAGGCTTCATCCTTGGAGCCAAGGAGGCAGGCCCAACCTGGGAGCGGGGACGGAGGGAACTTGTTTACTGATGGCCACTGCATGCCCAGCTTTGCTCCGGGCCCCAGATATGCACGGTCCACATTGGCCCCCCTGCTTTGTGTGGTGGGCCTAACAGACCCATTTTACAGATGGGGAAATGGAAACCCAGGCAAGAGGTGGGGGTATCCCAAGTGAGGCCCAAGGTCCCTTGAGGATGGGAACCCAGAGCAGCGAGCCTGCACCAGGCCTTCACTTTTCCGCAGACTCAGTTTCCCCGTGTGTGTGATAACCAGGTAGGCTCCGATGGTCTCCAAGATTCAGAGGGCCCCGGTGTGAGTGCACAGAGAAGGAAGCCAGGGCTCCAGTCGGGGCGTTTCGAGGAAGTGCTGTGGACAGTGTTGCTTTGGACGGAGGGTGGGCGGGGTGCCTGCTGGGCCACCCTGCAGAACACACGTTCACACACGCTCGATGAGCACTTTCTCACTCGTCTCCCACCTGGCGAGCTGCCGCGTCTCCCTGAGCCTCACCTTTCTCATCTGTAAAGTGGGGCCTGTGACCCCAGGGGACAGGCCTTCATGTGACTTTTGCACGGTTAATAGAGGCTGGGTGTCCAGCACTCAGGGACTGGAGGACCATCCTTCACTCCGCTCCTGAGAGTAGAGTCAATTAAAAGTGAAATCCCCTGTGAGCCCAACTTGCTCTCACTCCGGGAGATTGCTTTCGGTGTTGAAGTTCATGAAGTGGTCCTCCGTGCTGTTCTCCACTGCCTGGGCCATTATCTGAGCTGGAGGGTCTGGACTGGAAGTGGAGGGTGGGTGACTCGAGAAGGGCTGGAAGGGCCTCGCAGGAGTGGACCCCAGATTGCAAGATTCCTGCGAGGATGGTCTGTGAGGTGTGAGATTTAGCGCAAAGACGAGAGTGATGGAGAGAGATCTAGCTGGACACTGGGAGCTGTTGAGAGGGTGGAGGGGTGGTGCTCGACCTCTGGGGCGGTGGGCCCTGCAGGCAGGGGCCTGCACAACCTGACCGTGTGGGCTCCATGCAATGCAGGGTAGGAACCCCGGGGAAGAAAGCTGGGCCTCTACAGGGCCAGGGCATCGTGTTCTGAGGGTGGAAGGGGTCAGCACCAAGGACAGTGGCCAGGCTGCCATGCCTGGAGGACCCTCTGCCTGCTCCCAGCACCAGCAGTCACCAGTGCAACCAGAGATGACTTCCCGGCGGCGCACTGGGCACCGCCCAGCTCCCAGAGCCCTCTCAGGCCAGCAGGAGGGGGACAGGTGGGCAGCACGATGGGGAGTGATGAGGGGTGGGGAGAGGCAGGGGCCCGCGGGGGACGACAGCGGGGCTGGGCTCAGGCAGCCGGGAGCTCTCTCACGGAGGCGTGCTCCCGGCAGCTGGGGTGTCCCCTCTGGGCCCTCGTCCCCTCCACAGCAGCCAGAGGGCCACCTGCCGGGTGGCCTTGAGAGGTGCTTCCTGCTCTGGGGGGACCATGGGGCCGGAAGGCCAGCAGAGTCACTTCAGTGCTATCCGGCTGTACTTTTTGCCTGGTGTGAGAGGTTGGGGTTGGGGGTGGGGACAGGGCTGCAGCCCCTGCCTGGGAAGAACAGGGAAACCTTGTTCACAGTCTGCTCTTCACGGACCAGGCATGGGCGGACCAGGCCTCCGGGAAGTGTTGGACATATTTCACACCATGTCACTCTTCAAAGCCTCTCCGCTTTTTAATTGTTATAGATCGTGTTGTCATAACTGGCCATGGTGGAAAAGTCCCCTGCCCAGATAAGGTAATGAACTCCACCCCGACCTCGCCCCAGTGGCCCATCCTGGGTCCCCTGGGCTGGCCCTGCCGCCCACTCATTGCTCGACTGCTTTGAGGCAAACCCCAGGCTTCCTCTCATTTTATCTCCACCTCTCCCAATATGTGCCTGTAAAACCTAAGATTCTTTTAAAAAGCAGTCATGATGCCACATCACCCCTAAAATAGCAGCGATTTCTCAGCATCAAATATCCAAGCGCTCTCATTTCCTTACTGGCTCACATTTTTTAAAACAGCGTATTGGATTCCAGATCCAAATAAGGTTTAAGCATCAGAATTTCTGGCAGTGAGTTCTCTTTGAATCTATAGATTTCCTTTCCCTTCTCTTTTGTCTCTCCTACCATGAAGCTGCTGAAGAAACTTGTCTGTCTGTCTGCGGTGTGTCTGCCTTCTGGGTTTTGTGGGTCGGATTCCTTGGTTGTGACTCTGGGAAGGTGGCTGGCTCTGGAGCTGGTCAGATCTGGGTCTGGGTTTGGCAGGACTAGGTTGCAGGTGACACATCAGACGTGGTCTTTTCTGCGGTGCTGACAGCCGGATCGGTACCCACACCTGTTAACTCGCGGAGGTGGCCAGGTGGTGACTCCATTGCTCTGCACACACACAAAATGCTGCTGAAAGTCAAGGGCAAAAGCCTAGCCCTCTCCTCCTTAGACTCCTGGTGCTTACCTGCTTCTCCAAGGGGGCCAGCATCCTGTGCAGTCCTTCCAGATCTTTCTCTCCAAAGAAGCACACACCATGCCACGTGGACATCCAACTCTGCTCTCTTCTTTATGAAACAAATTGGATCACATTTGACGCATTGATCTGTAGCCACATTCGCTTAGAGTCATAAAGTACGAACATTTCCATGTCACCACCCAGAAAGCTACTCATTTTTACCCATAAACATTTCATAGTGTGTCTGAAAGATGAGAGCCCTTAAAACAGCCCAACCACAGCACCATTCTCCCACCCAAAGGAAAGTCGGATATTTCCTCAATTTTAGTCCACTCGGAACTCAGTTTCCTTTGATTAAATCATACACGTTTTGTTACATGGTTTTTATTAAAATTATTTTCAAAGGAAGGGCCACATATGCAGTGGAGAGTTTGCTCAGACTGCTTAGTTTATAGATGTCCCGTCCCCATCTGTCTCTCTCTCTCTTTTTTCTCTGTAATTTATCTGCCGAGGACCCTGGGTCTTCCTTCTTGCAGAGCCTCCCAGGCTGGACACCCTGGTGTCACTGCTCCTGTTCCTCTGAGCTGACCTGTGTCTCTTGTAAACTGCATCAGCCTAGGGTGTCTGTCCATCCAAAGCTGCACGGCACTCGTCCGTCTCTATGACGCCTTGGCCGGTGACAGCCGCTGCCTACATCCATCAGTTCATGGGGGAATCTCAGAACGGTGGTGACAGAAACCTATGCCGCTGAGGAGGCGCGTCTGCTCCCTAGCTGTTGGTTACTGGGGCGGGCAGTTAGAAAGGATGGATGGTTAGGGGACAAGCTTGGTTCTATCCCTTTATTTACTAGTTTTCAAAACAATGAGCTGGGTTTCTTGCATCCTTAGCAATTGGGAGGTTCCCCCCAGTCATTCTGAACTCATGATTTGGACCTGATGTGTTTCAATCTCTTGCCGCTATAGTCTGCGTTGATCCTCAAATTGTCCCATCTTCAGCTTGTGGAGACCTTCTCGTCTTGACCCCCAAGTCCCTCCACATGACCCAGGGCTTCTCTGACCGAATTGCTCTCCTGCCTACGGTCTCCCAGCCCCTGGGGTCAACCACTTCTCCAAGGAACTCCAGGCCCTTGAGTGACAGATGACGCCGAGAGGCCGTTTTCTGGCACTTTGACCCCTGGTTTGGTCTTCGTTTCTGAGCCTTTCATTTGGCCATGAAATTTTCTTCTTTAAATTAAAAAAAGCCAAATCCAGGCTTACAGAATTTTATTTAATTTCTCGACTTTGTCTCTCCTTTTCCTCACGTTGGCAGACTTGGTTCCTAGTGACACTGAAATAGTTCTGTATTCATTTCATCTTTATACAAATATAGTCTCAGAATATCACTGCCGATATTATTATTGACGATACAATTACTGAGAATCGTGACAGACTTTTCTTTTTGAAATTCTTTCTGTCCTCATGGTACAACCCTTGGGATTAGACGGTAAACGACTGTTTAAACTCACTTCAGACGATTCCTTTCTGTGTTGTTATGCTACCAATCCGATACCCTGCTAGATTCATTGGTTTTGTTTTGCTTTTAGCTTTTAGAGATTGTTTTTTGAAAATTCAGTCTTGTGTAATTACACAGAACGTTGGCACGTTCGGGAGATTCTCGCTTCCTCCCCCGGCTCCCGGCTCCTCCATCCTGTCTGTTTCCTTCTCGGGGTACAGACTTTTTCCTCCTCAAGTGTTTGCTCTGAACTTCCATCATTTCTTAAGTATGTGCATATCATGGACAGATTCCGATCCTTGCGTTCTTCTCTGCACATGCTCTTCACCCCGTTTTTAATGTATCTCCGTGGTCACCAAGAGCGGGTGTGGTCCCATCTCTCGGTCCCCAGTGCCTGCTGGGATTTGAGGCATCCTGGTGGGGTTACGCATCTGTCCGAGGATGGATGGAGGTTACCATGGAGCTGCAGCCAAGCCTGGGAAGGGAGCCCCGGAGCCTCCGAGAGAAGGCAAAGGAGGGTGCCAGAGACTAGAGGGCTTGGGGGAGGGGAAGGTTAGGCAGCGTCTCCATTCAGGGGCAGAGCTTGGGAACCTGTGCAGAGTGCAGCTCTTCAGCCGGTTCCTGGCACGGGCAGGGAGGCCGAGCACGGCAGTTGGGATACAGGACGTGTGTGGCACTCAGAACCCAGGCTCTGCCGGTGACTTGGTCACCCGTGTGGGTGGAGGGGGCAGAGGGTCCCCCTTCCTCTGTGCTCCAACAGCCTGCTGCCCCACTCCTAAAATATACCTTGGAGTGCCATCGGTAGGGGAGGCGTCTGCTCTCTGCTCAAATGGCACACCCCAAATGTCCCCCCCACTGCCCAGCACCTGGCATGGCTGAGCAGAGAAAGGAATGCTTCTTGGAAACCCAGACCTGGGTTCACATATGGTCTCTGCCACTGTGTCCATCTGGGTAATGGGGTTGGTAGGTGTCGAGCTCCTTAGAGAGTTGGTGTGGGGATGCAGGGGCCATGAGTGGGGAGCTCTTTCCCTTCACGTGGGCAGGGGGACCACCCCCCTGTACCAGCACCACCCCCCCAAGACTCTGCACCAAGTCCCGAAAGGCGGGGTCGGTTGCGTTTGGCTGAGATGGGACGCCGGGCGTGGGTGGCCCCAGGGAGGGGAGGAGTGTGGGGTCAGGGGTGGTGAGCATTCCCACGTGGGAGCCTGTCTTGCCGGTTTCCCAGAGTGGCCTCACACCAGGAGGCTTAAACCACAGGCATTCATTCTCTTCTGGTTGGGCTGTGAGTCTGAAGTCAAAGGGTGGGAAGGGCCACACTGCCTCCCGAGGCCCCCGAGGAGGCTCCTTCCTGCCTCCGTCTCCTTTCTCCACTCCGCTTGGACATGCGTGGCCTCTTGCATGCAGCCCTCCTGGCCTGCGTTCCTTCTCACCCAAGCCACAAGTTTCCATCATAGTAATAGTAACTTGATCCTGACGGTGGATCCCCAACCTGCCCACCACCCCCCCGACGCCTTTCCAGACTCACCTACGTCACCCTTCCTCTCTTACTATCCAGAACCTGGTGTTTATCAACGGTCCCAGGAGATACCAGGCCCCTCCTGTTTCTTTGCAAGGGCAACACCCTCTGGAGCCTCACCTGGCCACTCCTACACATCCTGCAAAGCCCTACTCAATCAACACTACCTCGTCATGCTTCCCTTGATCTCTGCCTGCCTCAGCAAGATGAATCACGCTCCCCTGAGCACAGGCTCGGACTCAGCGGGCAGCCTACGCCTCTTAGGAGCTGTGTGGTCATGGGGAGCTCTTTGAGCCCCAGTGCCCTCATTGGCAGAATGGGGATGATAGTATGACTCTGCCCATGTGAGTTGTCGTGGACGTAATGGGATTATGTGGTGCTGGGAGTGGGGAGCACTCAAGCAGGGTTGGTTACAGTGACAACAACGTGGCTCAGAGCCCCGAGCACCCTCGGGCACCCTGGGACGCCGCTGCTCCCGGTTTCTTGCTGTGTCCACAGGCGCTGGTGACTTCAGGGTAGCCAAGTCCAGGTCTGCAGGCTCTAGCATGCTTCGCTCTCTCTGAGTCGCTCACCCGAGGGCCTGCAAGTCATGGGCAGACAGGGTTGGGGGTCACCAGGAAATCTGGAAGTTCTGCTGTGTGGCCTGCTGACACCTGTCCTCTCCGGCCAACGTGGAGGCCCGGGAGGTTTAAGCCACTTTAGCAGGAAGGAGGCGCTTTGGGGCGGCCCTGGCTTCTCTGCTGGCAGGCGACACGAGCCCTTGGGAGCCCCGGGGGACTTGCCTTCCACACCTGCAGCTCCACGCGCTCGTGTGTGCAAACACCCCATTCACGTCTGATTACAAACCATTAGCGCAATTAGGCTAGCCCCTCTCCCATACGCTGGGCCTGGAGCCAGCTGTGCTGGGGGCCAGGATAGAATAGCAAACAGCTTCTGCAGAGGCGGTGCCTGCTCGGCCGGCTCTTGGGGCTCCGGGAACCCTGTTCTCTTGGGCCGGGGAGCGGGGCTGCAGTGTCCCTGGGTTGGGGGCTGCTCTGTGCCTCCTGGAGCTGGCATGGGGGAGGGCCGGGCGGGCTCAGACCAGGTCACCGATGGGCACGGTCCTTCCCCAGGAGCGCTGTCCCTCTCAGGGCCCTCATCTTCGCTCTGCTGTTTGGTGCCAGGTGACCCTCAGCTGTGGGGCCACCCCGTGCTCTGTAGGGTACTTAGCAGCACTCCCTCGATGCCAACAGCGCCTCCTCTGCCGGGTCTACGTCCCAACACTGTCCCGCGCGTGTGTCACGTCCCAACACTGTCCCGCGCGTGTGTCACGTCCCGACACTGTCCCGCGCGTGTGTCACGTCCCAACACTGTCCCGTGCAGGCCGCCCCTCTGCCTGCTCCCGCCTCGGCGCTCTTTCCTCCTGGCCGGCAGCAGCCTTTGAAGCCCAGACACTCCATCACCTCTGGCCCTGTCCCCCCAAGGGGTGCCCGAGTCAGAGAGATCCCACACGCCGCTCCCCTGACCCTCCACATTGAGCACAATCCCAGCCTGCTGGACTTAAAAGGGCCATCTGAGCCGCGCACTTGACCAGGAGAAAGAGAAGAGGCTGCGGGCTGTCTGTTCTGGGAGTCGGGAGTGAGCGCGCGGTTCTTCAGAGCCCGGCTGGAGGCGTCCTCCTCCTGCCTGCCCGCCCGCCGGGTCCTCGGCTGCTCTTCCCCGCGTGCACCTAGCCCCAGCTTCCCGCTCAGGACTCTCATGAGCATGGGCCCCAAACTTCTACTCCCCCGAATTGGGGAGGCGCCTTTTGGGTGCAGGGGTCTCACAGCTGCTGTCACCTGGGATGTAGCAAGGACGCGGCTGCTCACGTGCAGACCTGAACTTGGCCATGGCTCGGGATTGCTTGAAGCTATGCCAAAACTTCCTGCCCAGCTCCCCTGCCTGCACCTGGCAACGTGACTTCGCTGCTTCTCCCCCGAGAGTGTGTCTGCTCCTATGGTGACCAGTCCGCGTGGTTGGCCTGGGGCTGGGATTCTGGGGACACGAGACCTTTGGTGCTGTAGCTGGGAAAATTCCAGGCGAAATGCGGAGAGCCCATCACCCATTTGTTTCCCATCCCTTGATTGGGCTTAACCTCATGACTCATTTTGGCCGATAGGATGTGGCCAGTGGGATGCTGGCATAACAGATTCCCCCCAGATACCCCATGCCCCAGGATCTGCAACCTTTGCCAACCTCCTTGGTGTCAATTCTCCCCCACGGCTGATTTCAAGCTGCCAGCACGACGTCACAGAACATGAGTCAGGAAGAGAGGGGCACGGCCGCGCTCCAGCTCGTCCCAAGGGTGTGGTAGAGCCTGGTGTGTGCTGCACAGCCCCGAGGGCCCGTGAGCTCTGCTCTCCCTCTAGGGCTGCCCTGGGCACAGCCCTGGCTGGCCCATGGAGGGTGAGACCATATAGGGGGCAGGTGGTCCCAGGCATGATCCTTCCAGACCAGCCCACAACCAGCTCACTCCCAAGCACAGGAGAGGACTCAACCAAGGCCCATAGAGCCCCCCACCTGCTTCAAAGCTCACCTCACATGTATGGGTGAACCTCCTGGGGCCAGAAGAACCGAACGTCACTCTACGGACTCACAAGCTTGTTGTGAAATTCTGTTGTTTTAAGCAACTGCCTTGCTTTAATGGTATTGTTTAAGCAATTCTTCATTTTTGGAGAGGTTTGTTACAAAGCAGCAGCTGGCTGATACACAGCGGTTCATATTGCTTTCCCTCTAGTTGAGGTGTGTGTACTGTTGATATATTGCTTGTGTTGAGTCTAATTATTATTTCAAATCACTTTGAAAAATTTACACTCTGATTCTGCAAGCAATGGGAGTCATCACTTACACCAGAAGCAGAGTGGCAGGGTTCCCTCTTATATTAACAAAGCCAACGTTCATCCTTGAAGAAATCACCTGAGTTCCATATTTTCATACAGAGCAACACCCGGGTGCTTTCTGGCCCAGAGAGAGGAAACTGCTCTGTTTTGTACAAAGATGTGTGTCTCGCACAAGCTGAGCAGTGTGGCTGAAGGCAGGAGAGACCCCCAAACCCCTCTGAAGAGATGATGGTGATTCCTGGGATAGATTGGTGTGACTGGGCCATGGCCACGCAGGACTGTGGAGAGGCACTGTGTTGTAACTGGCAGTGTTTTTTCTTAATGTCACACAAAAACCATGGTGTCTTAGAATCCATGATATCCTCAACTTGACAAAATAAAGCATCATTTTTTTATCACCCCCACTAGACCACCAGTCCTCTGTAGGCACTTGGTTTAATGCTCTGCTTTGGCCGTGTTGACATTTTCATTTTTAAGCGTATTTTCATTTTCCACTGGTCCCATTAATCAGGTTTCTCTGGAGGCTTGTAGCAGGATGATGGTTAGACCCGGGCTCTGTGTCCAGACCTGCCCCCGGCCCTGTGAACCCAAGCTTGTTGCTCAGGACTAATTCCTTGTCTGTCTCCAGGGCCGGCCAGCTCCGGGGCCTGCTGACTGTGTGTGCTCAGTGTTTGGTGACCGTGTCCCTCTGGCCGTGACCTCCCTCCTAGCGACACCGAGAGAGCCCGTTGGCGACACGCTTTGTGAACAGCCCAGCACCAGGCTGACTCCTGTGTGGTCAACACTACCACTGTGCATGGCATCCTGAGCTGCAGCTGTGGACGCGTGTGTCCTGGGCCCAGAGAAGGGGTTGAACTTGACCCACAGGGCTGACCACCAGTTGCTTGCTTCCCTCTCAGGCCCTGGGTGGAGCCAGAGCCTGCCAACCTGCCCGGGACCCCTGGGGCTCCACCATCCCCGACCCCAACGTCCAGACGCCGCCTCACTGGGGAGCAGAGGCGAAGGGCTGACCTTGAGTCGGGCTGCAAGGTGAAGAGCGCCGACAGACGTTTATTTCTAAAATAGAACTGACTATCTGGACAACCGCTTATTAACTGGGGGGAAGGGAGTGCTACTTCAGGCCTGACATTAGAAAGGCATTTTCCTTTAAGAGCTTTTCCTGAACTTTTCATACCAGCTTGGCTGCAGGGAGCAGGGTAGAGAGAACAGCCCTTCATCCCAGGTCCCAGGAGGGCTACGGCCAGATGAGCCGTGAGCCTCCATGACGGACATGACGTCCTCCGGAGGGCTCCGAGGCCCTGTCATGTGGCTGACAGGTAGGAGACTGTGGCCATCCACGGCCCCTTCCGCTGCCCTGGGCAGGTTCTTCACATTCCTCTGATGACCGGGCCTTAGAATGTATATTCACGGCTGGGGCCAGGGCTCAGCCGGTGATCAGAGCCAGGGCTTAGCTTCTGACCGCCATCAGGGCTCAGCAGGACTTGCAGGGGTGGGAGGGCTGGGCCAGGCGTCGTCTGAGACTGGGGACCGGAGTGGGCGTCCACCTGGGGGGTCCCTACCTCTGGCCTCTGGACCGAGTCTGTCCCTGAAGCTGGCTCATCCTCAGCTCCACCCAGCACAGGCGGCTCTGGGAAAGCAGAGGCCTGTGAGGTTCCCAAGCATCAGATGAACAAACCAGTGTGTCTGCAGAGTGACTTCCTCTTGGCCGCTTCCCTCCCCTCCGGCTGCTCAGCTCATGGTCGTGGGATGGAGCTGGGCAGGTGTGGGGAGTGCCGCCCGTAAGTGGGATCCAGAGCAATGATGCCCTCCCAGAGTCGAGGAAGCTCCCAGGTCTCAGCTTCTGCGCTTGGGCCTTGGCTCTGGGCTCTAGATCTGCCTCAGGGGCAGCTGGGGGCTTAGCAAGCTACCTTAGCAAGTTCCTTCAGGAGATTCTATTTGCACGTTCTCCCCCGATTTCTTCAGATATTTGCTGTGAAGCTCACATTATGCCTTTTTATTAAAGCTGTTAATCAAAGGAAAATGCAAAAGCTGGAAGGAATGGAAGTGAAGCTCATGGAGGGTGAGACCGTCCTGGAGCTGGGTCAGAATGCCTCCTTCTGGCTAAACCCAGGCAGAATTGGAAGGGCCTCCTTGTGTACAGGCAGCTTTCTGCCTCAGTTTCCCTAGGGTGCTTAGTCTCCAGAAGGCCCAGGACCAGACTTTCCTGAGAACCGCACTCTCCCCTTACCTGCATTTCACTTTCTATTTCAA
Source organism: Moschus berezovskii (assembly GCF_049115385.1). Classification (NCBI taxonomy): domain Eukaryota; kingdom Metazoa; phylum Chordata; class Mammalia; order Artiodactyla; family Moschidae; genus Moschus; species Moschus berezovskii. Next base: position 53,108,235 of record NC_142475.1, on the reverse strand, counting down.
TGACCTGTGGTCAGCTGCAGGCTAAAATATCAAAAGGGACGTTCGAGAAACAAACAATTCATAGATTTTACACTGTGTGCTGTTCTGAGTAGTGCGATGAAGCCTCATGCTGTCTCTCTCCATCTGGCCTGGGTTGTGAGTCATCCCTTTGCTAAAGTATCCACACCGTATACACGACCCACCCATTCATATAGGAAGAAAGGACGTACACATATATAGGGCTCCATACCGTCCAGGTTCAGGAATTCATTTCAGGGGGCCTTAGGATGTGTCCCCTGTGGATAAATGGGGGAACGGCCGTAATGGTAACTGGACATGTGTCCAGAGCTCACTGTAACTCAGGTGCGCTTTAGTGCTTTATGTCAGTTCAGTGCAGTCGCTCAGTCGTGTCCGACTCTGCGACCCCGTGAACCACAGCACACCAGGCCTCCCTGTCCACTACCAACTCCCGGAGTCCACCCAAACCCATGTCCATCGAGTCGGTGATGCCATGCAACCATCTCATCCTCTGTCGTCCCCTTCTCCTCCTGCGCTCAATCTTTCCCAGCATCAGGGTCTTTGCAAATGAGTCAGCTCTTCGCATCAGGTGGCCAAAGTACTGGAGTTTCAGCTTCAACATCAGTCCTTCCAATGAACACCCAGGACTGATCTCCTTCAGGATGGACTGGTTGGATCTCCTTGCAGTCCAAGGGACTCTCAAGAGTCTTCTCCAACACCACAGTTCAAAAGCATCAATTCTTTGGCGCTCAGCTTTCTTTATAGTATATCACACCTAAAGGAAATTAACCTTGAATATTCATTCAAAGGACTGAAGCTGAAGCTCCAATACTTTGGCCACCTGTTGCGAAGAGCCGACTAATTGGAAAAGACCCTGAAGCTGGGAAAGACTGAGGGAAGGAGGAGAAGGAGATGACAGAGAACGAGATGGTTGGATGGCATCATTGAATCAATGGACGTGAGTTTGGGCAAACTCCAGTAGATAGTGAAGGGCAGGGAAGCCTGGTGTGCTGCAATCCATGGGGTCACAAAGAGTCGGACACGACTTAGCAACTGAACAACACCACCACCAAATTGTTAACTCAATTGACTCTCGTAACATCTCGTAACAATCATTATTTTCATTTTACAGATGAAGAAACTAAAGCACTCAGCTAACCCTGCAGCAACCTGAACAGAGGCAGGGGCTCCTCTGTGGAGGAAACACAACCCCCTGAAGCCCTACTCCAGACTCAGCCACGTCTACTGAGCAAGGGTGGGGACAGGACCAGCCAGCCCTGTTCTGAGCCTGCCCTGCTCCTTGTCGCTGGGAGACCTTGAGCAAAGCACACTCCTTGATTTCCTCACTGCTAAGATGGACATCGGTGCTTTGTCCACGGCCCAGAGTTGTCCCGCTGTTTCAATGAGATGATGGGCACAGAGGTGTCCCGAAGACTGTGAAGAGCTGCCCAGGGACCAGCTTACCTCTGAGAGGGCAGGAGGAGGAGGTGAGTCTCCAGTGAGCACTTTAGAGGTCTGTCAGTTTTATTGATCATTCCAAGGAGCTAGCTTTCGTCTCACTGCTTTTCTCTGTTGTTCGTCTGTGTTCGGGTTTGTTGACTCCTACTTTTATTTTTATTATGTCCTTCCTTCTGCTTGCTTTCACTTTGTTCACTCTCCATTTTCTGGGCTCTCAAGGTGGAAGCTTGAGTATTGACTCGAAATGTTTCATCTTTTCTAATGTAAACACTTAGTGCTATAAAATTCCCTCTCACCGCTGCTTTAGCTGGGTCCCACAGAGTTTAGTATGTTGCACTTTCATTTTTATCTAGTTCAATGTATTTTTATTTCCCTTTGGACTTCCACTCTGATGCGTGGACTAAGTGTTTGGAGATTTTCCTGTTGTCTTTCTGTTGTTTATTTCTCATTGGATTCCATTGTGCTGGAGACTACACTACACTTCCAGTTGTTTTTAATTTTTTGAGGTTTGTTTCACGGGCCAAGAGGTGGTCTCTCTCGCATTACGCCCTGCCGGCACTTGAGAAGAAAGTGTGTCTGCTGTGGCTGGGTGAAGGGCTCAGTGGGTGTTGGTTTGCGCCTGTTGCTGAGGGTGTCGTTGCAGCCTTCCCTGTCCTCACGCACTTTCTGTCGGGCTGTTGTGCTGCTGTTGGGAGAGCGGTGTTGAGGTCTCCAACTGTACTTGTGGACGAGTTTTTTCTCCCTTAGCTTCTCTCAGTCTCTTTCTCCGTGCCCTTGGTAGCTCAGATGGTGCTCCTATTCACTGAGGACTGATATGTATTGTGGATGTACTGGCACTAACACAAGTGCTCTGGAGTTTGATTAATGTTTGCATGATATAACTTCTTCCGTCTTTTTCTTTCAGTCCACCTGTATCTTGATATCTGAAGTAAGTCTCTTGTAGGCTTCATGTAGTTCAGCTGTGTTGGTTAATCCACTCTGACAATCGCTGTATTTTAATTGGCATATTTAGGTCATTTATATATAATGTAATTATTGGTAATGTCTTAAAAAAGGGATGCCGTTTTATTTTTTTTCCACTTGTTCTTTCTGATTTTTGTTGATCTCTTTTCTTTTTCTTGCCTGCCTGCGGGTTGCTTGAAAAGTTTTTTGTAGGCTTCTGTTTTGGTCTGTCTGCAGTGTTGTTGAGCGCATCTCTTTTTGCAGCATTTTAGGGGCTGCTCTAGTTGTCACACTGCCCATATGCAGCTCATAGCACGTGCTGGTGTCCCTTCATCAGTTCCAGCAAAGAGCAGAAGACTTACCTCCCTGTATGTCTCATTACCATCCTTTATTTGTAATATAATAAAGTATTTTCTGTACATAAACTTAGAACCTCAGACAATGCTACAATATTTGCATCAACTGTCAAACATAACCATAAAAAACTATTGCATTTAGCTGTATTTTTATTCTTTCTGTTGTTCATCCTTCCTTTCTGGTGGTGGGGGTTTAGATGTTCCACAATTCTTTGCCTTATTGTTTCCTTTCTGTCTAGAGAACCACCTTTAGCCATCTCTAACCAACCTAGATAGCATATTAAAAAGCAGAGACATCACTTTGCCAACCAAGGTCCGTCTAGTCAAGGCTATGGTTTTTCCCGTGGTCATGTATGGATGTGAGAGTTGGACTGTGAAGAAAGCTGATCGCCGAAGAATTGATGCTTTTGAACTGTGGTGCTGGAGAAGACTCTTGAGAGTCCCTTGGACTGCAAGGAGAGCCAAACAGTCCATTCTAAAGGAGATCAATCCTGGGTGTTCATTGGAAGGACTGATGCTAAAGCTGAAACTCCAATACTTTGGCCACCTCATGCGACGAGTTGACTCACTGGAAAAGAGTTTGATGCTGGGAGGGATTGGGGGTGGGAGGAGACGGGGACGACAGAGAATGAGATGGCTGGATGGCATCACCGACTCGATGGACATGAGTTTGAGTGAACTCCGGGAGCTGGTGATGGACAGGGAGGCCTGGCGTGCTGTGATTCATGGGGTCGCGGGGAGTCGGACACGACTGAGTGACTGAACTGAACTGAACTGAACTGAAGGGTAGTTCTGCTCACAAGACAAATTCTCTGTTTTCCTTTACCTGAGGATGTCTTGATTTCCCCCTCACTCTTGAAGGATGTTTTCACTGGATCTATGATTCTGGGTTGGCAGCTCTTTTATCTCAGTACTTGAAACCTGTTTTCTCACTTCCTTCCAGCCTCCATAATTCCTGATGAGAAATTCACTGTCGTTCCAATTGCTTTCCTCCTCAGGGTAAAGTGTTGTTTTTCTTTGGTTGCTTTCCAGATTTTCTGTTTTTGTGGTTTTCAGAAATCTGACAAAGATGAATCTTTGTGTGGATTTCCTTGGTTTTCCAATATGGGGCTCTCTTGCCTTCTTGAATCTGTATGCTTATGTTTCATTTAATTTGGGAGATTTTGAGCCTTTCTTTCTTGAGGAACGTTATCCAGCTCTTCTCTCTTTCTCGGCACACTGATGACAGGAGTCTTTCTTATAGTCCCATGCGTACCTGAGGTTCTGTTAGTGCTTTTTTTGGGGAGAGTGCATTTTCTCTGTATTGCTCAGATTTGGTGTGTGTGTGTCTGTTAGCGGCTCAGTCATGTCCGACTCTTCAACCCCATGGACTGTGGCCCTCCAGGCTCTTCTGTACATGGAGTTCTCCAGACAAGAATACGAGAGAAGGTTGCCATTTCTTTCTCCAGGGCATCTTACTGACCCAGAGAATGAACTAAGGTCTCCCACATTGCAGGTGGGCTCTCTCTCGTTTGAGCCACCAGGGAAGCCTAATATCTGTTATTCTGTCTTGAAGTTCATGGATTCCTCCTTCTGTTCCCTCCATTCTGCTGTTGAGTTCATCCACGGGGTTTTAAACTTTCGGCTGTTGTATTTTCCAGTTCTAAACTTTCAATCAGATTTTTATATCTTCCATTTCTTCGCTGACATTTCTTGTTTCTCCCTTTGTTGCACGTTGTCACTGCTCTTAGAGCATCTCACGAAGGCGGCTTTAAACTCTGTGTCCGGCAGCTCTCACTTTCTGTCAGTTCCCTGTTGGCCCCTTCTTCTATCACTCGGTTTGAGGTCACCCTGCTCTTGGTGTGGTGCATACTTTTCAATGGAAACTTTGCACATTTTGGCTATTACGTTATAGGCTCTGGATCTTACTTAAACCTGTTGGAGCTGACTTCTGACGCTATGACAAGAAATGGGGTTACTGATTTATTGCCAGGGTGCCTTGACAGGCGAGGGCAAATTCAGAGCTAAGCTGGAGTCCTTCTCCAAGTCCTTCCTGCTTCATCACCACTGCTCCCCCTACTCATCAGCTGTTTCATCTGTCACCTTAGCTGGATCTCTGTTCTGTGCCTGCCTCTGGGGGTCATGGTGTCAGCAGCAGGCTCAGTCTCCTCAGGGGAGGAGGTTAGCCCAGGATGGGGAGCTGTAGGGCCAGGAGGCTCCTGCAGACCCTCCCCTATTCTAGGCTCAGAGGCCTTTAATGGGAGCACAGGTCCTGGCTACCATTTTCCTGGTGCACCTTAAGCTTACTGCAGTGATATGGAATTTGACTGAACACTTCCCAGCCCAACTCAAATCACTCACTTTAAGAGCCTCCTGGATAGCTCTCTCTCATGCATAGAAGCTATAGAGTCATGAGAAGAGGGAACAGTATGATCTGAGGGATGGTACCCAAGAGTAGTATGATGAGAGAGACTAATTGCTTCCTAACTTCATTATCACCACCACTATCATCCCCATCAAAATCATCATCACCATCCCCATCATAACCATCACCACCATCACCACCACCACCATTATCATCACCATCATAATCATCTCCACAGTCATTACTGTCATCACCACCCCCATCACAACAGTAAAAGCAGTGATAACAGCCAGCATTTTTTGAGCACTTACATTTCTTTTCCTTATCACCACAACCTTAAGAGGGAGGAGATATTATCTAACATTTTTTCAGAGGAGAAAAGTCAAACTCAGAGAGGTTAAGTAACTTTCGTGACCTCACACAGCTAACTAGTGATAGAGCCAGGATTCAAACTCTGACCTGTCAGATGCCAAAGGCTTGGCCCAAGCAGAGCTGGAAGTCGAGGCCCTGAGTGGGCTGGAGAGTGATGGCTTCATCCCCTTTGTAAGCTTCCCACCGTTGGGCCGCGCTCTATGGCCTCTGTGCGGTCCTGGCCCCCGACCGCACACACTCACGCATGGTGAGAAGGTGAGGAGCCAGCTGCTCCAAGGAAGCCTGGCCGGATCCCCCACCCGCCCCTTCCTGCATTCCTGCCCCCACGGCTGCCCGTGCACACGATTGCTCCTTTACTTCCCTGGACACTGTGGAGCTGCGGGAGCTGGTTCTCCTTCCTCCAGCTCCTTTTCTTCCATTTATTTCACCACATTAAACGCCCCACATTTTCAGGATGTCATGAATATCAGAATTCCCTCTCCCCATACCAGGAAAGGGGTTGGCCAGGTGACTCAGATGGTAGAGAATCTATCAACAATGCAGGAGACCTAGGTTCGATCCCTGAGTTGGGAAGATCCCGTGGAGAAGGAAATGGCAACCCTCTCCAGTGTTCTTGGAATCCCGTGGACAGAGGAGCCTGGCGGGCTACGTTCCATGGGGTCACAAAGAGGCGGACATGACTGAGTGACTAACACTCCCACGGCACAGACACGCTGTTTGAGGAGCCCTGGAGCTGCCTGGTCAGGAGACGAGTCCTCAGCCCACGTCCATGCTGGAAGCAACGGAGCCCCCCTCCTACGTGCCATTTCAGTGAAGACGTCTCATCGCCTCTGGTTGGGCCACGTGACTTGCCTGCCGAGCAGGGCTGGGGCTGTTAGCAGTCCTTGAAATGAGGGGAGGGGTTGCATGACCAGCAGCCCCACTGGACCAGATGGAGAAAGAATGTGTGCCCCCACAGCGCAGACAGACACGGACTCAAGTCCCGGCCGATGGTTTGTGATGACAGGGTGATGGACTTCACACCTGGGCCTCACTTTCTCCCCTTCCAAAGTGAGAATAGTAGCGACCACGTTGGGGGCCATCGTGAGGGCCAGGTGACTAGCATGTGTGATGCGCTCAGAGCAGCACCTGGCCCGCAGCGGGCACTGCCACTCGCAGTCACCCCTCTCTGGGCCCTGCTGCACCTTCGCCAACACCTGGGCTGCACGAGGCTGCCCATCTTGGGGCCTCTTACAAAGGGCAGGTGCGAGTACCCCTGGTCCTTGTTTGTAACGTCAGACCCTAGTGCCTGCGGTCAGGGCCACTGTTATACAGCCCGCCACACCTGCAGCTCCTGGAGCAGAATGCTCAGCAGAGGCCGGCGGAGGGGCCCATGAGTGTTTCATGTCGAGATTCCCGAGGAGCCTGGCTCCATAGGCAGCTTTGCACCGGATCCTTCGTCTTGGTGACGCGCATCCTCACTCTCCCCTCTTGTCAACAGCGGACGTTCTAAGGAGGCCTTCACAGTTAAGCATCCGCGGTGGCAGAAAGAGAAAACAAAGCAGCTGACACGTGTCCCGCACGTCCCCTTGCGGAATCCTTTCTCAGCCATTAGCCCAGCTGAGCCTCCCGCGAGACAGACACTCAGGGGTGATGGTTGCCGTGCTCCACAGGTCGGGAGCCGGGAGCCGGCCCCCATTGCGCCTGGTGGCAGGCACCTGCCTTCACCTCGCTCCCGATGCTTACTCTAAAGAGGAAGCCTTAAAGACATCCTGTGGCTGATTAAATGTAGAATTGGAGCAGAGTCCGAGTGTCTTTTGGCTGTTTTTAGTTTCTTGGGGAATTGACCGAATCGCATCTTTGTCCATTTTTCTTTTGGAGTTTATTTATTTAATAGATACTTGGAGCTCATTTCTGAGGGAATAAAGGGGTGGAGGCCAAGAAAAGCAATGCTGAATTGTAACTGTCCTGAAGTTCACAGTCTCAGGGGGAAAGCAGACAATGCACAGTCACGCGTGCGCACACGCTCATACACGGGCCCACGGGACATGTGTGCACACACGTGTGCATACAGGCATAAGTGCACCCGCAAACAGGTACTGGGTGTTTGGAGAGGGTGAGCGGCTCCTTGAAGTCCAGGAACCCCTGGGTGGCACCCCTGCCCTCTTCCACTTGAAGCTGGTGCCAGGGCTGGAAAGGTATGGGGACCAGACACCCCACACTCTGAGGGCGGGGGTGCCATCTGCCATGCGGCTCCTGGAAGGCCTTTTGGGGCTGTGTCGTGGAAGATTTGAAGTGCTCACACCCTTTGACCCAGCGATTCCCTCCTAGGGGTGGATTATAACAAAATTACTGGGTGTGAGCCTGCGGGTGAGTGTGATGGTGCTCTTGCGGGGGGCTTTGTGAGTGACCAGCCAGCGTGCAGGGCAGGACTGGAGATGAACTGGAGGGGCAGTGGCGGAGGGAGCCGAGAGACAATGGCCCGTCCGTGGCGTGGCTCCCGGGCGGCTCTGAGGCGATGCGGACTTGTTTATTGATGCGGAAAGTTGTCTGTGGCGGGAGGTACTGCACGTGATCACAGAGCACAGGCAGCGAGCCCCAAATGGGGCCACTTCACACAATCCTCTCTCTTTCCCCATCACTCCTGCTCTCCAGCTCCAAGAATAATGCAGAACATGAAGCTTAAAAACCTATTTACCAACATTTTAATGGCTCCACGAGATGAGATTGCCAGTAATTTTCTTTCACTTCATCATTCCTTTAGGTATTGTCTTAGCTTTTTTTAAAAAAACTTTTATGATTTTTGCAGTCAATGCTTATTACTTTAATAACAGTAAAAATGTGATTTTTATGTTTTTAAGTGATTCTTCTGTGTCCCATGGTGAAGGCAGGGGCCTGTCTGCAGAATGTCCCCTTGACTCACCATAAAGGAGGGAAAGATCCATTTCCACTTCTCAAGCACCTCTTAGGCGAGGCGCTGAGTTGGAGGCATTCACACGGACAGTCTCATGGACCCCAGGCAGCAGCTCTGTGACGTCATAGCCATCACTCACACTTCACGGAGGAGAAGACGGTGGATCAGAGAGGGTCAGGAGTCTGCCAAGGTCACACAGCTGGGGCTCTAGCCACACCGGGAGGGGGCGCACAGAGAAGGGGCAGTGCATTTCCTGGAGTGTGAAGTGGTCTAGCCCATGAGTGACGTGTCACCACTAAGGGGGAGCTTCTTGATTGGCTAAATGGACATGGCCAAGGATGACTCCTGGCTGGCTGTGAGGAGTGTCGGCCGGAAGAAGTGGGTGAGTCCTGGGCCTGGGCCAGGGGGAATGGAGGTGGAGACCTGGCCCCAGCAGAGTGGGATGCAGGAGTGAACCATGCCCTGAAGACGAGTCACCCACATTCTTGGGGCAGTTTCTCCAGCAGGAAGGTGTGTCAGCAGCCCTGCAGACCCTATGCCTGGGCTTCAGAAAGGAGCAAGGGGGACCCTGCAGGGAGAGGCTGTGAGAAGGGCTGGGGGTGTCCTGTCCCAGCTGTGTGACCTTGGCAGACTGCTTACCCTCTCTGATCCACCGAGCCTGGGGCTGTGGTCAGGGTGGCCAGTGGAGGGTGAGCGCGGATCTTCACGGGTACTCTGCCAAGTAATTAGTGTATATTGACAGTTTAATCTCTAACATCTCCACGAAGCAGGCAATGCTGCTGGAACTGATTCACAGATGGGGAGACTCAGGGTCCAGAGAAGTGGAGAGACTGGCCTGAAGCCTCACAGCCCATAAGAAGTTGAATGCTTGTGTCCCCCAGTCGAGCAGCCCTCCTCCCCAGTATGATGGTGTTTGGAGGCAGGCATTTCCTTTGGGAAACATTTACGGTTAGATGGGGTCATGAGGGTGGGCCCCCCAGTATGGAATTAGTGTCCTTATGAAAAGAGGAAGAGATGCATGATCTGAGGCTACAGCAAGAAGTCTGAAAGCCAGTGAGTGAGTCCTCACCAGACCTGACCCTGTTGGCATCTCCCTCTCAGCCCCCAACCTGCACAACCCTATGGAATAAGTCCTTGATGCCTGAGCCCCCAGTGTACAGTGTTTTGTTACAGCGGCCCAGGCTGGTTGAGCCATCAGCTGAGCTGGGTTTGCACCCTGTGTGCTGGCTCTTAGCCCTGCCTTGTCTGGCCACAGTGCCATGACCTCCCTGGTAGTGAATTTAGACCAGTCACTGCTGCCCCAGGCCAGTGGGATGAGGAATTGAGCTGAGCACTCTTGGGCGCATGTCTTAACCTCTCTGAGCTGCAGGCACTTCAGCCATGAACGAGGAGTATAGTTGCGTCCCCTTTTCTGATTCCTCCGGGGCTGAAATGAAGAATGAAATGGTAGAACATGGCATGAGTCTCGAAGGGCTGCTGCCACAAATCACCGCAGATAGGTGGCTGAAAGCAACAGGAGTGGATTCTCCTACAGTCCTGAAGGCTCAAAGTCTAAAAGTTGTGGGCAGGGCCGCACTGCCTCTAAGGCCTCCGGGGAAGGGTCCTTCCTGCATCCTCTGGCTTCTGGGGCCCTGCAGTGTTTGCAGCTGCATCACTGATCTCTGCCTCATCGTCACGTGGCCTCTCCTCTGTGTGTCTCTGTCTGTCCCCAAATCTTGCTCTTCTTTCTCTTAGAACGATGCCAGTTCTTTTCTGATTTGTTTTTGTTGATACAACTCACTGTGATTTTAAAAATAAACTTACATTGTGGAATAGTTTTAGATGTATAGAAAACATTCAGAGATGGTACAGAGAGTTCCCATATACCCACACCCGTTTCCTGCTATTAATAACATCTTACAGGACCGTGGTGCATTTGGTACAACTAACGAGTCAGTATTGATAGATTATTATTAAATGGACTCTGTCTTTGTTCAAATCTCAGTTTCCTGCTCCACGCTGAGGCCCCTCTGGGCCATGGCACGTTCTCAGACTTTCTTTGTTTTTGATGACCTTGACAGTTTCGAGGGAGCCAGATATTTTGTAGAATTTCTCTGATGTTTTTCTCATGATTAGACAGGGGTGATGTGCTTTGAGAAGGAAGAACACAGAAAAATGCCATTCTCACTACATTCTATCGCGAGCACAGGCTGTCAACACTGGTTTTGGCTGTGGATGCTGACCTTGGTCACAGGCGAAGACAGGGTTTGTCAGGTTCTCCAGTGAAAGTCCCCCACCCTCCTTTCCGTTTTGTTTGCCTTGGAAGGAAGCCGCTGTGCAGAGCCCGTGCCGGGAGAGAGGGAGGGGGAGGTCCTGCTCCCCCTCCACGAGGGCAGAGTATCTGTAAACATTATTTAGGTATTTTTGGCGTGGGAGGTTGTCCATATTTGTTTATTTATTTATCCAATCATGTATTTATGTCAGTATGAGCTCAAGGGTAACTAGTTTATTCTTTGGGGTATAAGCCATGGCCACAGTATTTCTGTTGCTGGAGTTGTTCCAGCCTCAGCCACCAGGAGCTCTTCCTGTCGACCTTGACATGCCCCCTGGTGATGCTCTCGGTTGAACAGATCTTCACTTCCTGACACAGCAGGTGCCCTGGGCTCATTGTGTGTGTGCCCTGCTCCGTCCTAGACTCAGCTGTTCCTCCAAGGAGTCCCGCCTGGAGAACAGGGTTAGAGGCCAACATCTGGGTGCTGGGGGTGCCTGCTGCTAGCGGGCGTCACTGCTCCAGGCTCTCAGCTGACAGAACAAGGACACGTGTGTGTGTGTCACCAACCCGGTGCACACGTCTGTGTGGACATTTCTGTATGTGCCCACCTGTACCTCTATTAAACTAGACGGGCGCTCATCCTGGCGTCTCCGGCGCTAATCCATCCCCACGGGGAACACCCCAGCCTCCTCCCCTTGCTTACCCACAGCCTCCCCTCCAACGGGGAGAACCCCGCTCCCACTACCCGCCACCCACTCACATGATTGTCCAACCGGGTCTGCACGTGCAGTGCGGTTGGAGCTCCAGGCCGGCGCCCCGTGGGGACAGTTTACACCCGGAGCCCAGAGCTCAGCCCCTGTGCCTTTGGTCACACACGCCCCGTGGGGACAGTTTACACCCGGAGCCCAGAGCTCAGCCCCTCTGCCTTTGGTCACACACGCCCCGTGGGGACAGTTTAACCCCAGAGCCCAGAGCTCAGCCCCTCTGCCTTTGGTCACACACGCCCCGTGGGGACAGTTTACCCCCAGAGCCCAGAGCTCAGCCCCTCTGCCTTTGGTCACACACGCCCCGTGGGGACAGTTTACCCCGGAGCCCAGAGCTCAGCCCCTCTGCCTTTGGTCACACACGCCCCGTGGGGACAGTTTACCCCCAGAGCCCAGAGCTCAGCCCCTCTGCCTTTGGTCACACATGCCCCGTGGGGACAGTTTACCCCCAGAGCTCAGAGCTCAGCCCCTCTGCCTTTGGTCTGGCAGACACCCCTTGTCTCCACGTTACTTCAGGCAGCTCCTTTCTCCTCTCACTCTTCGCTGTGGGTTTCTGATCATAGATCTTTTCTTTTCAGATGTCAGAAATACAGGAAAGCACAGGAAGAGATTGGAAAGACCCCAGCATCTCGCTCCAGGCAAGCCTCTGTGCATGTCTGGCTGTTCATCCATCCATCCTTTTCTACCCCAAATTGTACCCCGAATCAATCTTCCCTAGCTTGCTTAATAATATCATTCATTCACAGAGAACCTGCTTTCTCGTTTGTGAACAGGGGGTGCTTACCGTGCAGCCAGTGCTGTGCAAGGCTCTAGAATTCCACGGACATCATGAGGAGAGGCGACTCTTCCCTTGAGAGGCCCTGAGCCTTGGGGGTATGGAGACGGATGTGCTTCAAACAGTCACAGGACCAGATGGCAGGCTGTGCCGGGGACACGTTGGGGGAAGAACCGGCGCCTGGGGCTCCGAGTCCTCTGGCCGGACCAGCAGGGTCGGGGGTGCTGCCCTGAGGAAGGGTCCTCAGGGGCTGTCTGAAAGACGACAGTGACAGAGAACGGAGGAGGACGGCGCCGGGCAGAGGCCCTGGTCCCGGGCAGCAGGACACTTCTGTGGGCGTCCAGCCTGGCCAAGTCGGGGCTGGGGGGGAATCTGCGGAGACTGGCTGTAGCCACAGGCCTGGAGAGTGTGGGCAGCCCACGAAGTACCTGGGATTTGAGCCGGGGGGAGTCACGATCTGACGGACTCCTGGCTGTCCTGTAAGAAGCGCTGGAGAGGCCTGGGGCATGAGGTCCAGGGGGACGAGACGAGGCTGCAGCAGCCAGCAGAGAGAACTGACCATTTCGGGTGATGTGCTAGTGGTGGTGTCCCTGTAGGACCTCATGCCAGCCAGACCCGATCGGAAAGTCCTCCCCAAGCTCCTCTCTGCCCCCGGGCCTTTGCACGTGCTGGCCTCTGCCCCAGTCCCTGCACACACTGCTGCCTTCCCTTGGTCACAGCTCAAGCGCTTGAGCTCCCCTCCCAAGCCAGCCTCTTGCTCTCCTGACGTCAGCACTAGACGCAGTCCCAGAAGTGGTCTCCTGCCCACGTCCCCTGCCTCTGTCCCCCCATGGGACCCTGAATGGCAACTGGGGACAGGGTAACCTTGATGCTGGTGGGAACGGTCCAAGGCTGTTGGCTGCACAAGACAATCCATGTGCTAAGACAAAAGGCAAGCGTGTTCACTCATTGGGGTGGAGACTCTTGGCTTTGATTCCAGGTTCAGATGAGCCAGGGGTCCCGCACAATATGCCTGAGGCTCTAGAGGCTGGGGGTTGGAGATGGCCCCTCAGCAGTGCCTCCTGTAGTCAGGTCCAGGGGCTGCGGCTCCTGGCACCTGTTCCCACCACCAGGAGTGACTTACGGCCCAGTCTGGGGCTGGCCAGTGTGATCAGGGACAAGAGTGCTCTAATTACCAAACGTCCTGCATGATTAACTAGGAAATTAATAAGCCGAGCGTTCCCTCTCCACCTGGTGAGCATCTCGGAAGCCCATAAACATGCCGGCATCCGAATGCCTCTGCGAGGCGTCCCCCCACCCCGCCTGCATCCATCAGCGCCTGGCGATTTACGGTCCTTTCCAGAGTGTCTCCACACCAGGGCCCCGTTCCGGAAAGCGGAACCGGGTCTCAGTGCCCACTTACTGCTCACCTGCAGGCTGGAAACGATCAGGCTCAGCCCCCACCCCCCACTCTGAGTCTGTCTCCTCCTCTGCCCCTGCTTTGCCATTTGCACAACAGAGGTGGCGCCGCCTGGCCTGAGCCTGTCCTCAAGGTCAGACTGGATGATGCCCGGACAGGTGCTGCTGCATCCTCCCTCCGCCCTGCCCGCTGGAGGAGTCGCTGACCTGGTGACCTGAGTCTGAGGTCTGTCCTTTGTCCTGTGTGTGTGTGTGGGGGGATTGGGAGGCTTCTGCCCCATCTCTTGGTCCTGCGTGTCTGTCCTCCGTGGGGGGCTCCAGGCATCAGTGGCTCTTTACCCCACTGCTTTCCTGCTCCCCCTCCCAGGAGTGAGCTGGCAGTATGGCACTGGCTTTGTCCCAGGCTCAGCTGCCTCACACTTGGGCTGGGGGACCCTCTGGACTGACCTGAATCTCTTTCAGTCCAGCTGCTGCTCCAGCCTGGGCGGGTCTTTCTTGCTCCCGTTGAAGAGCAGTTTCTCTTCCCTTTGGCCGTGATTCCCACGTGGGCTTCTCCGGGAGGAATGGAGCTGAGCAGTGTGAGGGCAGGTCTCAGGCGGCTGAGCCGTGAGCCACAGCGTTCTGAGCAGAAGCCCTGCAGGGCTGGGCAGGGAGCCGTGGAGGGTCAGCCACTGGTTCTGGGCTTGTGGGATGGGGCAGCAAACGGGGCGGCCTGGGGCCCGCTCAGGCTCCGGGTTCCCTGTGCCCCAAGATGGTGATGGCTGTGATGCCCCTGGCCCCGGGCACGCCCGGCAGAGCCGCCTCCTCCTCCCTCACTCCTCAGGCCCACAGAGGGCAGGACAGTGGTGGGGGCATTACATGTCGGCAGAGCTCCAGACCCCACCCGCCTGGGCTACAGTCCCATCCTCCATTTCCTCCCTGTGTGACCATGGAGCCTGTGGTATCCTGGGGCCTCGGTTTGTCATCTGCAGTGTGGGCGATGCTGCCTCCTCTCCAGGGAGGGTTGTGAGCCTTAAAGGGAGGTCGGTTCTGAGGGCCCTGGGGGAGCAGCCCTGGGGAAGGGGATGGGAGTCCTTGAGGGAGGGAAGCGGCTTGGGTGGCCAGGAGCTGGCCCAGAGGTGGGAGTGCAGGATGGAGTTGCTGCAAGATGTTGTTCACCAAACGTGTCGCACCAGCAGCAACTTGTTCCACTTTTGAGGTCATTTTTCTCTTGGACTCACTTTTGAGCATTTCAAGCTCATTTGTCCTCTGAAAGTAAATTTCCAGCCATGGGGTCCTTCCAGTCATCGGTCAGGGGGATGTGGGCTGGGCAGGCACAGCGTTGGCGGAGGCCAGGCTCAGCGGGGCTGGCAAGGCAGGGGACCCTGGGAGGGCACTGGGTGGGGGCTGTGGGAGCCAGGAGGAGACCCCTCTTCCATGAAGGTTGGTGGCAGGCAGGCTCAGCCCCATCTAGACCCGCTCAGGAGATGAATTCCCTTTGGATTAGCATTAAGTATATTAAAAAAAAAAAAATCAGGGCCCAGAAAAGCGAGAATTAAGTAGAATTTAATATTCATCACGCCTTGGGAGAGGGAAGATTTCCTAAGTTTAGAACTAATACAAGGAATCAGGAGAGAAAATATGGACAGATTTGACTGCATAAAAATGAAAATCTTCTGCATGTCAAAATTAAACCACCAAATAAAAAGGCAAAAAAAAATGGCCTGGGAAATATATTTGCAGCAAATATGACAGACAGAGGCTTAATTTCTTTATTAAATAAAGAGCTTATAAGAATATCTGCAAAAACATAGAAATGCATATGATGTAAAGTTCAGACTTTTTTTTAAAAGAGAAGGAGGTGTTTAAATGATAGGGAAAAACAAACGAAAATCTTCCATGTGGAGGAAAAACTGTGTGCAAGCACCATGATGTTGAAAGTGAATTTTAGGGACTGGTATGCTTTTTTTATATTTATTTTTTCTTTCTATTTTCCTAGAATTTTCAAAAAAATTTTAAAGAGTATGCTTTACCCAGCAAAAAGTGTGATGGATTCATGAATATATTTGCTGTATTATTACTATTAATAATATTTATTTAAAAAAATTTTACTGAGGTATAGTTGACTTGCAGTGTTGTGTTAATTTCTGCTATACAGTAAAGTGACTGAGTTATGTATATTAATAAATATATGTTCTTTTCCATGATGGCTTGTTACAGGATATTGAATGCAGTTCTCTGTGCTATACAGTAGGACCTTGTTCATTTATCTTATATATACGTGTTTGCATCTGTTAGCCCCAAACTCCCAGCATCGTCATCAACCTCATTACTATTATTGGAAGTAGCGGCAATACTCACTGTTTGTTAAGCAGCTGCTAGTGTGAGCTGCGTGCATGGCTCTGTGTGTGCAGCATTTTCCACTCATCGTCTCATCGGATCCACACAGCACCCCCAGGAAACAGTTATTATTATCCCCACCTTAAAGATGTGAAAACTGAGGCTCAGAGGGGTTAAGGCCTCTGGCAGGGGGAGGATGGCTAAGTGGGAGCCGTGGCTCTGAACGCGGGGCTTGGACCCCAGGTTGGCCCGGGTAGCTCAGTGGCGGCTGGGATGGGAGTGGAGAGGCCCTTCCGTGGCCCCCGGGGCGGTGCTAAGATGGAGACCCACCTTGAGCGCAGATGGGCTGAAGGAGCCCTTGTCCTCCAGGAAGGGCTGTGTGTTCCAGCCTCGCCTGTCTCACTCCCTGCCCAGTAAAACAGAAACCAATCCAGGCAACGCCAGCAGTTGAGAGGGCTCGGGAGGCCCTGGCAGGAGGCATGCATTTGCAGTTCCACACGTGCACAAAATGCTTATTAGAAATCTGACAACAAGGCCAACGCAGCCTTAGACTAATTGACTAAGAATCCTTGAACTTGACACAACGTGGGGAAAAATAACAGAGCACCTGCGCAGAAAAGCTCTGAGGCAGCTCGGCTGCTTTTCCTGGGTCAGCACGTGCACTGGTGATTCCTGTGACGCTTGTGCTGAGAAGGGGGAGGAGCCCTGAGACTCACTGTTCAAGACGGTCCTTGAAGCCTTCAAAATGGGAACAAACTGGGGGGTAAAACCGCACACAGATGGGCCGTGTCACCCACCCTACGCCCAGCCCCGGGCTCAGAGATGAAAACAGCTTGGCCCTCAGGTGTTGTGAGCCCTGGGTGCACGGGAGACTCTCCTGGAGGAGGTGTTTGTTACTGAGCCACAGGAAGGCTGCAGGTCCTGAAAGGTGAGACACAGGGAAGGCTGAGGAGACTTGGCAAGTGGCTTTTGGTGGCACTCGGGATCTCTGTGGGGAAGCCGCAGGAGGTAAGTGAGCCCGAGGGCTGGAAGTGGTCACTCTGCCTGGGCCTGTGGCCTCTAGGAGATGGGCAAGTGGTCACAGGCTTCAGAACCGCAGTGTCTTTGGGGAACTAGAAGGAGAGATTCATCTGGGTCTAGTGAGGCGTTTGTTAGTGAGGAAGAGAAGCTCTGACTTCCCCGTCTTCTGGAACTCTCCTCCAAGGAAGCCATTGTCCACCTTTTACAGAAGAGAAAGCCAAGGGTCACAGCCACAGCCTCACAGCCTTCCCAGTGCTCGTCCCTGTGGCCAGAGACATGGCTCCCTGCCGCGGTGCACTGCACCCTCCGGGTCGGGTGCCAAAGGAGGGCACCCTTGTGAGGCCGGCCCCCTTAGGGCTCCTCCTGGCCGGTCCTGTTTGCGGCTCTCTCGGGCAGACCGCTGGTCCTCAGCACACAACAGGCTCTTGAGCCTGAGCCCCTCAGCTGCCGGGCCACATTGGACTCCCCTGATGTCCGAGGCATCAGCCCAGCGTGTGTGTGCAGTAGGTGCTCCATAAATGCTCTCCGAACAATCAAATCCAGATACTAAGTGCAGCTGGGGCAACTCTGGGGCGGTCTCCCCCGACTCCAGATAAAATGAACCCAAGCTATAGTCACATGTTCCGAAAATGTCACCTCAACTCAATTCACGTGATGTCATCTGCCCCCCAAGTCTTGCCTGTCCCTCCTCTCAGTTCAGCCCCAGACCTCAGATCCAACTGTCTTTAGTTTTCACCTTGACTCAATTCAAATCAAATTGGGTCAGTTTCCTTTCAATTCCATTCTATTGAATTCTTTCTCTAGAATTCGATTTCCTTTCTTCGATTTGGCAAAATTCAATTCCTTCAATTCATTTCAGTTGGCCTCAGACCAGTTTGGGGACTTTAACCCAATCCTGGCCAATAATTCAACTACAAGCAATTTTCCAATCGGATCCAGGATGACTCAGCTTGCCTCAGGGCCCCAGCTGGTCCCAGGTGTCCTCCCGCATGTGAGTCATTGCGATCATCCTCCACGTGTCTTTTGAGCACCTGAGCCCTGCAGGGCGCTGTCCTTCTGATGTGGGATGACAAGGAGGCTCCTTTCTGGAGAATAAACTGTAAGGAGATAAAGTGTGTACAACCGCTTGCTTTGGGTGAAGCTGTCTCCAGTCTGTCGCTTCCTGTTCTCCCTGTGACACCCCCAAGAGAAGGCGTCAGTGTCTCACGGTCATACTCCCTGTTGGAGGGCTGGGGAAGCAGAGGCACACGGTTGAAGTCCACGGCCTTACAGCATAAGTGCTCAGATCTTGAACCTGGGCTACTTGACAGCAAAGCTCTCTAGCTTGACGTTTCCATGAGAAAATAATAGCAATTCAGTCAATGAACTTGTTCAACAATGTTGAGTGATTCCCAGGAGCCGATCGCTGTTTTAGGCAGTGGGGATGCGGAAGTGGGGGCGGCAGCCACGTTCCGGCCCCGTGCACCTGTGGCCCAGTGTTGGGGGGAGATGGAAGTTCACGCGAGCACCACGTGGGAGTCCCCAGCTCTGGTGGGAGTGGGGAAGGTCAGGAGAAGATTCCAGGGGTTGGTGGTATCGTGACTGCACATAGTAAGCACTGGATAGGTACAGCTGAAGGAGGGATCACTAAGCTACGGCCTTCCTTGGCTTTCAGGGGATGACCCTCACCTGGTCCAGTCCCTGCTTGAGCCTGGAGCACCACCCTCCCGCCCACAGGTCAGCAGAGTGGCCAGAGCCGTCCCCGTTTGGTCACGGACTTGGTGCCGAGTAGCTTCCTTGCTTCAGTTGACGCCACAGTCTCTTCACCTGCTTCTTGTTGCACCTGCATCTCAGCTTTCCTTCTGACGCTGGGCAGGATGGAAGGCGGGAGGAGGGGACGACAGAGGGTGAGATGGCCGGATGCATCGCTGACTCAATGGGTGAGTGTGAGCGAGCTCCGGGAGCTGGTGATGGAAAGGGCAGCCTGGTATGCTGCAGCCCATGGGGCTGCAAAGAGTCGGACACGACTGAGTGACTGAACTGAACTGAACTGAACGTCAGCATGGCCAGCACAGATTCAGCCACCATAGACTGACTCTTCAGTCCTTCCAGATTCACTGACTTCAGCTGCCCTGGGTACCCACCTTGATAGTTTCTCACGGTTTTGCCTTCCTGGGTGACCTTTGTTCCTCTGAAAGCTGTAAGACTTCTGTAATGAGGCATAGGTGCACAGAGGGTACTCTCAGAGGTGGACATAATGGACGGAGGTCAAGAAGGTCTAAATGGAAATGCAGTGAGTGCAATAGAAAGGGACTGAAGGAGTGGGAGCAAGTTGGGAGACATCGACTTTTCCTGTGGGAGGCGTACGTTCAGGGTAGAATTCGCGGGGTTTTCAGGGACCACCACGATATTCTCCCCCACAAAATTAAAAGACACTTGCTATGAAACGCTATGACAAACCTAGACAGCATATTAAAAAGCAGAGACATTATTTGGTCAACAAAGGTCAAGAGATCTGGACCATAAAGAAAGCTGAGCACTGAAGAATTGATGCTTTTGAACTGTGGTACTGGAGAAGACTCTTGAGAGTCCCTTGGACTGCAAGGAGATCCCACCAGTCCATCCTAAAGGAGATCAGTCCTGAATAGTCATTGGAAGGACTGATGCTGAAGCTGAAGGTCCAATACTTTGGCCACCCAATGCGAAGAACTGACTCATTGGAAAAGACCCTGATGCTGGGAAAGATTGAAGGCAGGAGGAAAAGGGGACAACAGATGAGATGGTTGGATGGCATCACCGGCTCTATGGACATGGGTTTGAGCAAGCTCTGGGAGTTGGTGATGGACAGGGAGGCCTGGCATGCTGCAGTCCATGGGGTCGCAAAGAGCTGGACACGACTGAGTGACTGAACTGACCTCTTCTCTGGCCCTCTCCCAGCAACGTGGAGGAATGGGCTTT
Organism: Moschus berezovskii; assembly: GCF_049115385.1. Classification (NCBI taxonomy): domain Eukaryota; kingdom Metazoa; phylum Chordata; class Mammalia; order Artiodactyla; family Moschidae; genus Moschus; species Moschus berezovskii. The sequence goes on along the minus strand of NC_142475.1, from coordinate 53,088,409 downwards.
ACAGCACCTCGCCTCCGTGGACAGCGCCCCGCCGCCCCGCTGTCCTTTGTCCTTTCTACCTTCTCTGCCCACATTGCCTGCCCTTACCTCATCCTCTGCTTGATGCATTTATCAGACGGCGAATTCGACCAAAGGTGCTGCAGAAGGACCAACAACCTGTCCCCCCGGGAGAGTGTGACTCTTCGGAGACAGACAGAACTGGGTTCTAGTCCTCGTCTTTGCCTTGTCATGACTTTGACTCCCATTTCCCCACCTGTCACGCTGAGTGACTATGAGGAGTTAACAGGGTGGTCTTTGTCAGGTGCTTGATGGAGAGCAGGGCTCCAACAGCTGTTTGCTTCTTCCCCCTAAGTCGCATGAATCAACTTTCCAAGGGATTCCTAATGCCTGAGCCAGATGGCTGAGGAGCAGACATCTTAGCAAGCTGGTGGGGGAGATTGTCCTGAGCAAGGTGTGGGGATGAGAAGCAGCTATGTTTTGACATCTCCCAGGTCTTTTCTGGGAGTGATGGGGTGTGACAGCTAATGGTGGGCTCTACAAGGGCAACGCTTGACTCGAGTGATGGAGAGTGGGAGGTAAGATTCCAGCCCTGTGCATGATACTGGGGACACTGGATGGCAGCTTGCTCCTGTCATCACTTTGTTCCATGGCTGCCTGCCCATACCTGACTGGGCTGGCCCTTTTGACAGTAAACGATCCCCTTCCCCCTACACACACCTCATGAGAGGCTAAGATAGAACCACAGGAGGAGAGAAACAAGGGTCTGCCTGGAACGTGTCAGGATGCCCTCACCCCAAGGCTGGTTTTGGTCCTGGGGATATTGGGGATATCATACTAGACTCAAAATTCCATCTCATTCCTGCCCCAGCCCCTGCGATGGGGGCCCTGTATCTCATTCACTGCTTTTTCCTCCTCCACGGCATGGCTGCCCCCTGTGCTGGGTTCTCAAGGTACTGGGTGGCCTGATGGCACATCGGTCTATGATTGCCGCAGCCTGCATGATGCATGACTCATCAGAAAACTGCATGAGGCGAGTCCTTTCTGGGAGGCCTGTCCCCAGACCCCGACGGAGGATGGGTTTTCCTCCAGGGAAGTTCAGATCGCAGGTTGTTCCTCAGAGAGGTCAGCTGGGAACGCACTCCAGCCTCCCCTCTCCTGGAACAGCACGTCTGTCGGCCCTTCAGTGAGGATACCAGCCTTGTGGCCTGGCCTTTGCTCACAGGTACCAGTTTGCTGTGCTTGCAGCCTCTGCGCCCTCCCACTGAGGCTCTGTCCCACCTCTCGGAGCCTCAGGTTTTCTATCTGCAAAACAGGGAGAAGAGGGTGACATCCAACAGAGAGGGTGACGCGAGCCAGCCGCTGACGGTGCCGTGGGGAGTGTCACCCAGGTTAAGCTCCCTTGTGGGATGTGGGTGGGTGGGCAGGTGCAGGTCTGGGATCCTGCAAAGCACACCAGGGATGGCCCGTTAGGAGACTTGTGAACCTCTCTTAGCTCCTGCCTCTCTGTCTGGCAAATGCAGGATGCAATGAGGTCGACCTCTGACACCCTCAGTGGAGTTTCTCTAGTTATGTAAAGCGATACTCATCCTGCTCGAATTACACAGTGGGTGCATCAGGTGAATCCCTCTGAACACCAGCCCCCCTGTAAGCTGCCCCGGGCACACACCATCCCCTGCCTGGAATAAGCCTGAGGCCAAGCCCTCCCAGAAGAGGACGCTGATGGTCAGGAAGGTCCCCTGGTGGTCCCCACGCTGCAGCACGTGTGCGGTCTATCTGGGGTAAATGTGAGCTGGTCTAATTCTTTAGCTTGTGCTTGGGCCCTTCTCTGGCCTCACCTACTCCTCTCATGAACCTCAGACGTCACAGTAGTTCCCCTGTGAGGCCATCTGGGTCCCAGCAAGAGCCAGATCCAGAGCAGAGAGGAGAGTCTACCAGCTGGTTGTCACACAGCAGGCTGGGTAGGGGGCTGTGAGGCGCTGCCTCCAGTCCTGCTCGCATTGCCAGCCCAGCCTGTCTTTACCTGGCTCTCTGTTGTCTAGACCCTGCCCCAGTCCACAGCCCCCAACCCACAGGCCCCAGTCTGCAGGCCCCCAGTCTTCAGCCCCCAGCCCTCAGGCCCCAGTCTGCAGGCCCCCAGTCCATAGGACCCTGCCCCCAGGCCCCAGTCGACAGGCCCCCAGCTCACAGACCCCAGTCTACAGGCCCCCAGCCCTCAGGCCCCAGCCTGCAGCCCCCTGCCCACAGGCCCCCAGCCTTCAGCCCCTAACCCACAGGCCCCAGTCTGCAGGGAGGTTCAGTGCCACCTCACGTGGAAAGCTGGCGGGGGGGCATTGGAGCGTCCGAGGAGGGAGAGCTGTCCCAGTTGCTGGGCCATGTGCCGGTGTGTGTCAGAGTGACAGAGTTAATTTCCCAAACACCATCTGAGCTGAGTGCATTTTGATGAGGGTGATGGTTTTTTAAATTTTAAATTAGAAATTACATTTTTACCTCTGCCAAAATAAAGATGAGAAATCAGATAAATCTGGTTCGAAAAGGGCTGGAACCGGGGAACGTGTGTCTGACAGACTCTCTGCTGAGCAAACAGACCCGGATGCCAGTGTGTGTCTGGAGTTTGGTCCCCGGGACTCTGGGCTGCCAGGGCCTCTGGAGCCCCAGCTGGGCTGTCTGCAGAGCTGGGGGTGGTGGGGCTGCATACACGGGCTGGGCTCCCAGGAAGGGCGGTGACCCAGATACCCCAGGAACCTGCTTCCTCCTTCCTGGAACCTCCAGGTCGCATGCTGGCTGCAGCGCTGTGTCTCCGGGGCTGGCAGGGGTGGTGGGCTCAGCCCATCGGTCTCCCCCGGCATCTTTGAGAGACCCTTCTGATGCTGTTGCCTCCATTCTACTGTTGGGGAAACTGAGGCCCAGGAGCCTGGCTGGGTGGGCGGGGTGGGGGGGGCGCTGTGGCTGGAGCAGGGGACCCGAGAGCAAAGGCCCCCTCCCTTCCTGCACAGGGTCAGTAAGGCGAGTGTGGGGCCCTCAGGGAAGGGGGAGGGGCTGGGGGCACTGGCTCTGACTGTCTGTGAGCCCCTTCCCCCTGCCCTGCCCCGTCTGCTATTAGTTCACATTATCTGCTCCCTCTGCCAGCTGCTGTGTAATGTCAGTTCTCAAACAACAACACGACAGAAGACAAGGAACCGTGCCCTCCTCACCGCCCAGAGACCTGTCCGTGAACCCAGGACCCTCAGCTTCTCTTCTCCAACTCCGCCCCCTCCCCTCCCACGCGCCCCGCTGCCGAGGGTGTTTATTTTCTGGGCCAGCGCCCCTCGGCCTGGTGGAGCCCAGACTTGCCCTGCCCTCCGTGGTTCACCCGTGACCCCTGCCTCCAGGTCTCTGCCCCCTCCTCCCTAGCTACCCTGCGAGCCCCCAGGTACCTGACAGCAGGACCTTCTCCTGGCTCACGGGAGCCTCCTAATAACTGTCAGAATCTAGGGAGGGAGTGTGGACTGTGTCAGAGAAGGCCCTCGGTTCTCTGGAAAAAGGTGAGGCCAGGTCCGTGGACCGACCACCTATTCCCCCGTGCCCTCCACCCCCCGCATCCCCCGGCATCCTTAAGTCAAGAGTTTGTGAGGTCACACTGCCCATCCCTGCTGTGGCCGAGCCCCGGAGCCTGACTGTGCAGGGACTACCCAGCCCCCCTCCACCCACACCGTCCAGGTGGCCCTTCCTGGTGTCCACAGCCTTCCCTCCAGAACCCTGGACTTCTGGTCTGCCTTCAAGGCCACGTCCATGGGATTCTTTTAAAAGGTGAGATTTAAGAAAACCCCATGCTAGAGTCTGACCATAGAATACTCCTCAGAATAAAAGGGAAGGAACTCTGGGTTCACGGAGAACCTTGGATGGATCTCAGGGGCATTAGGCTGAGTGAAAAGAGAGAGCCGATCTCAAAGGTCACAAACTGTGTGATTCCCTTTATATAACTTTCTCCAAGGGCCACGATGATAGCGATGAGGATGGGCTCCGGGCGGAGGGACGGGGTGGGGTGGGGCAGCGCTGACGGGGCAACGGGGAGCCTCCTGGGGACCCGGCAGCTCTGCCCCTCGACTGTGGAGGCTTTGCAGGGGCGTATATGTGACACGGTTTGCAGAAGCAAGCACAGATATGCACACACTTACACACACACGAGCACAAACACACATACATGGGTTTCAATGTATCTCTCAGGAGGACACAATGCCACTCACAGCAAGGGCCCTGCCCCGGGCTGCAAGGCTGGAGCCTGGTGGTGCAGGCTCGGAATCCGCCCTCTCCTCCCGCATCGGGGAGCCACATGCCCACCCCAGGGCAGCCCTGTTCTGGGCCCTGTGAAAATGAAAGTCGCTCAGTCATGTCTGCCGAAAGGCCCCCAGTCCTCTGCTCCCAGCGCTGACCCCCAGGCTCACAGCAGTGGCGTCTGCTCCTCTCCATGCCAGCTCCACGGGTCTCTCCTCCAGGGGCTCAGCCCGATGCTGCCACAGGCTCCCTTTTGCCTGCTCAGCCCTGGCTCTGGGGTCTCCCCTCCCCCTGTGCGGGCTCAGAGGAAACCCCCTCTCTCTGTTTCCTGCCTGACCCAGAGGCCGCCCCCCTCCCCACCTGCCGGGTGACCCCACTGAGCCCGTCTGGCTCCTTTCTCGGTCCTGACAACACTTTGTCCTCAGTGTGGCTGGAATAGGTGGACTCCTGATTTTTTCTTCTTGGGGGGACAGAAGAAAAGCATCAGTTGTTTTTGGATATCCAAACGCTGGCGGTCAGGTGAGGGACAGTTCCTGGCCGAGGAAAAATTCCCAGCTCCACGCTGGTCAGAGGCTGCCCACCACACCCAGGTGGGCTCCCTGCCCCAGCCCAGCTCTGTTCCCATCCAATCCAATGTCACGGGCCCCGAGGGGGGTGCCTGGGACTGCAGGGCTCAGACCCGGCCCTTGATACCTCCCCATGAGGCCCCTCTTGCCCTTTCACCTGAGCCCTTTCAGTCTGGGCGTCTCCAGCTCCAAGGGTCATCCCTGACTCCGACCTGGGTCTGGGGTCTCCCCTGCTCAGCCCTACCACTCTCTGCTTCCGGCGTCTCCTCTCTGTCTTCCCGACCAGACTCGGCTCCCTAGGGACAGGCCACTTATCACTGTCACGCTGGCCCAGAGTCCACCCTCAGGAAATGTCTGTTTGGCGTTGTCATCGCTGGGAACTCAAGGGTAGACGAGAGGCCGGGGCCCGGGGCAGCGTTGCACAGGAGACACACCCTGAGGACGTCTGGCCTCGGGCGCTGCCTGAGTTCAGGTGCTCCAGGAGGGCCCAGGGCACTGAGATGAAGTGACGGCCTCGCCAAGGCCGGAAGCAGGCAGGCCTGGCTGCGAGCTTGTCTGCGAGCCGCCGGGCGTCAGATGGCGTGAAGTCTGGGCAGACACGGATGTGGATGATGAGGAAAGGGCAGGGAAGTGTGCATCACCTTGTAGCTGACGACCCGGGAGACAGATTAGCAGTACAGTCACTCCAGCGCCAGCAAACGGGCGGCCGATCATGGAAGAGGGGCCGCTGGGCTTGTGGAGGCAATGACAGGGCTATGATTACACGGGGCTGGGGGCGGGAGGGGGCGGGGAGCCAGAGAGCAATTGCTGCCCCTTCTCCCCTCCCACCTCCCAGCAATTTCCCTCCGCTGCAGGTCAGTGACACCGCAGGAGGAGCCCTGTCACCTCCCCAGGCTGGGAGGCCCAGGGATCCCATAAGAAGGTCTGCTCATCTGTGACACTAATCCCTGGCTGTGATCCTATCTCGCTGGAGATAGCTCTCGTGTCCATCGATCCTGAGCTGGCATTAGAACAGGAGCCTCGGCTATTAGCTCCCGGCGGTTCCAAAAGCTGCCCATCACTGAAATCCACCGGGATGCAGGGGAGGGGCTGCCACCTGCTCCAAGGCTCCTGGCAGAGCCGCAGCTGGCCTTGTAATGTCCTCTTGGAGGTGGACGCTCGGCCCCAGCCCGGCTGGCACAGAAGGTCCTGGCGTACCTCCCCCCACGCCCTACTCCTCCTCTCCCCGAGCTGGCCCAGGCCCAGGATGTACTGGAACAAGGGAGGGGACCCTGCAGACCCCACACCCTGGGGAGGAGTCAGTCAGGACAGGACAGCAGACTCCCTGCCCTGTCACCCAAAGCCTCAACTTCTCTGGCAGTTGATGGAAAATGAGCCCGCATGGGTGGCACCAGCTCCTACCTGAATCTCAGGAATCTCCAGACTGGCTGTCAGATGACTGGCGTCTGATGTTACATTGCAGGGATTCGCAAACTGTGTGTTTGCCCTCTCAATCGCTGGGCCCTGCCTCTCCAGGTGCTGTGGAAGCCGCCCTGTCCCTGTCCCCAGACCCCATACCTGTTCTCACCCGACTTCGGACCTGGGGTTTTCTCTCCTGCACTCTGGAGCACCATGTCTGTCCACTCCACTGCTACCCTGAACCCTCTCAGCAGCCTCAGGGGCAAGCGCAGACCAGGCATCCTGACCCTGAGACCCTACCTGCGTCTCTCTAGACTGAGCACCACGTTCCTCCATGCCCCATCCCTAAGGCCGAGCAGGAAGCCCGCCTCTTCCAGGTGCCCTGAAGGACATCTTCCTGGAGCCCTGGTAGGAAGGCTTCCTGTTCCCCCTGGTCTCCTCATGCCCTGCCGCCCTGGGGCACGTGCTGGGTGCTTTCACTAGACCCAGGGCCTTGAGGACAGGGGACGGTTCTGGGAAAAAAAAGATGGCTCCTAGTGTGAATGGTGGGCAGACTATGCCAGCACAGTGGACCCTAGGCAGGGATGTCAGCTGGAGCCACTCCAGGGTTGGACTGGCAGCCGTGACCTGGCCTGACCACATCCCCAGGCCTGTGCCCTCCTCGGGGGACCTCAGGGCCTGTGGAGAAAGCCACAGTCCCCTCCTGCCAGATTTCTGCCCCGGCCACCAGAACAAAAAACAGCCAAGAAGGAAGATGTGGACGACGTGTGGGGAGCAGTCAGGGGTCCATTCCTCCCCCTTACACGGGGGCCTGTTGGGGGGCTCTGGAGATAAAGAAGGGGGGTACCCCCGCCCTGGTCTCCCTGCCCACCTGCTGGCTGCACGGGTCACAGCACCACCCTCGCTCTTCACTCCCTGCTCTCGGCCTTGGCTCCTCCTCCCCGGGCCTGGTGTCTGGGGGCTTCTCTTCGAGCAAAGGCCCCGCCTGCACGGATGCTGGAGGGAGGACAAGTCTCTATCGTTGGTGCGAGGAGGCTTGTCTGGCTGAGTGGCAGTGCCTTCATCCCATCTGCACTGGGGGCCGCTCTCAGCGGACAAGTCCCTCTGGCTGCCCCATACCAGCTGGGGTGCGAGGAGCTGGTTTGTGCTGCGCCTGGAGGCGCCTTCCTGGCCGGTAAAAGCTCCTGCGAGCCCCAGAGGCTCAGGCCAGGCTTAGGGAGTTTGCTGAGGCTTAGAGGGAGCTGGGCTCTGGAACAGATGACCGTCCACACAGCAACAGCCTGGGAGCAGGGGGTCTGGCCCAGGCACAGCTGCACAGGGTGGCCTTGCCTCCAGCCACCCTGACCTTTAAAGTCTCCACGGAAAAACAAAGCAATAGGGGTATAGAGGTGGGCCCTGAACTGATTCTAGCTGAGTCCTGACCCTGGTCCAACTCTGAGCCCTGACCCTGGTCATACACTGAGCCCTGACCCTGGTGACACTCTGAGCCCTGACCCTGGTGACACTCTGAGCCCTGACCCTGGTGACACTCTGAACCCTGTCCTGGCTCACACTCTGAACCCTGACCCTGCTGACACTCTGAGACCTGACCCTGGTCACACTCTGAGCCCTGACCCTGGTCACACTGAGCCCTGACCCTGCTTACACTCTGAGCTCTGACCCTGGTCCCACTCTGAGCCCTGACCCTGCTCACACTCTGAGCCCTGACCCTGCTCAAACTCTGAGATGCTGAGCCCTGACCCTGACCCCTGATCTGCCGTGACCTCCCCAGCATGGCACCTGGAACCTTTGCAGGGCATGAGGCGTCTACACCCCCTCTGCTCTGCAGGGACTCAGGTCAGAACTCACCTTCTCCCTACGTGGGGAAAGGTGTTCTGCATCTGGGGTCTGGGGGTCTTTTCTGAGTTGCAGCAGCAGATATTAACAGAGAAGACAGCATTGTGAGGGCCGCTCGGGGTGGAGAATTGGTGACGTCTGCCTTAGAAACTCCACCCAACACACCCTGAGCAGAGTCACCAACTCACTTCACAGGCGAGGACACCGAGGCCCCAGCAGCGGGCTTCCGTGGTCTCAGCGGAAGAACAAGGCTGTGGTCTGCGCGCCTCTGGCTGCTCCTCACCCAGCAGCACGTGTCTGGGCTCAGGATGGATGTGAGTGCCCACTGGCTGTGCTGGACCTTGTGATGTCCCCGGAGCCAGAGGGGGCCCTGGGCCCACACTGCAGGGCAGAGCCAGAGCCAGGCCCTGCTCAGTGCTTCGGGGGCTGACCCGGGTCCAGTGGGGAAGCAGAAACCAGACCCCTCCCTTCAACCTCGCCTTCGCTGGCCTCTGTCTCTGAACCCCATGGACTTCAAGTGCTAGGACAGGTGAGTGAGAGGCTCTCTCACTCCCGGGATAATGGGGTTGCTCCTTGTCCTCCCCGGGGGCCCCTCAGGGTCCCGACAGCTGGACCATTGGAAACACCTTCTTCAGTGCTGGGCCTCTGCCAGCAGTGAGGCCAGGGGAGGCCCGTCCAGGTACAGCACTCCCATTCAGTGTGCTCACACTTCCCACTCACATAAATATCCAGCTTTTAAAATTTAATAAAACACATTCCAATTATAAAAGCTATTCACCCAGTCAAATCAATCATGGGCTTTGGCATGTTTATGCCCGAACACCTGATTTCAGCTCGTAAGTCACTTTTACACCCTCTTTAGCTCCTAACTACCCAAATGAGCTGGCAGCACACTCCGGAGTGATGGAGCCCACCTTCCCTGGCCTTCTTTCCCCCCATTCCCTGAGGCTAGGAAGTTGGATCACCTCCGTGGAAACCAGGATCCTGGAGTCAGGACTTAGACCCTCTGGGCCTCCTGCCTGGAACCTGCCTCCCTCTCTGTAGGTTGGAAAGCCAAAGCTCACCTCCTCCAGGAAGCCTTCCCTGCCTACCCTAATTCACAGTGTTCTCTCCTCTTCTCCAATACCAGATGTGCCGGCTGTCTCCACATCAGTGAGAAATGTGTTCACTTTCTTGTGTTTCACAGTAACGACTGGGGCCACCACACGGAGTCTGTTGCAATGGTATGGGGACTCCAGGGAGGATCAGTGAACAGTTCCTCTCACAGCACTTGACCTCCGTGCATGCTTCAGGGATGAAAGCAGAAGACCTGGCCAGGGAAGAGTCCTGCAGGTGAGGGGAAGACACTGTGTGAGGTCCAGCAGCCAGATACTTGTTGATAAGAGCGGGGGTTCCAGACCAAGGGAGCAGACTCAGGTGGCTGCAGAGTTCAGGAGGAGACAGGAGAGCAGGGGAACAGCATCCAAGGTCACACAGATCTGCCTCTCCATGCCTCGCGGAGTGGTCTTCAGTAGACCTCCTGGCCTCTCTGGGCCTCAGTTTCCTCATCTGTGGGATGGCATTGCTGTGAGCGGAGTTCACGAGTGAGTCGCTGTGTGTCAGGTATTCCATTCTGCTGCGCAGTGATGCTGTGACCAGAGCTCGTGTTCTCTCTGCTTCTTGTCTTTGTCAGTGGTGTTTTCTCCAGGACTACATTTAGCTTGGTGGCTAAGTGCGCAGACTCTGATATTAAACCCACTTGACTTTGAGCCCAGACTCTGCCACTTACTCTGTGATCCCGCACAGGCCACTCAGCCAGTCTGTGCCACAGTTTCTTATGGCAACCTGGACACCATAAAAAATACCCCACAGGTTTGGAAATGTATCCTGGAATTCACACGTGATGGTTGGAGCTGAAGCAGCCTCATTGGGATGCAACAAAAAGCTCACAGAATTGGAATGAAACAAGATCATCAAGCAAAGGGATTTTGTCCATAGTGGCTGGATCCTAAATACTTCCTGATTGGAGTCTCCAGTGTTTACCAAGGTAGGGCTGGAACCTATTCTACCCTGACCCTGTGACCCCAGTGTATTGTGAATCATTTGTATTTCTGCTCCCTCATCAATAACAGCAACCATAGTGCACCTTCCTAGTGGGTTGCTGGGAGGATTGAGATACCAGTATCATCTGGGTACAAGATGTGTGGCATGCTGCCTGCCACACAGTGTGGCTCACGATAGCTCAGCTAGTTAATTGTTAAGTGCCTGCTATGTACCAAGTGATCAGCTAAGCAGTCTGCACATTGTATTCTATTTAATCCATCCAACTTCATGCTGGAATTTCATAAGAAATCTTCACAAACATTTCCTATGTCACCATTTGCAACAATTAGGTTTAATGGTAAGTCACAGGGACTCAAAATAGCAGCAGCCTAAATAAGAAAAGAGTGTATTTCTCCCTTTTTCATAAAGCCTGGAGGCAGATTTGCAGGACTGCCTGCACTGCACAGGTCTCAGGGGCGGACCTTGTATCCTCCCTTCTGTCTTGGTGGATTCACAAAACACAGACTCCATTTCCAAAGCCACTCCATGGTACAAAAAGGATACTGCAGCTCCAGCCATCACATCTGCATTCCAGGATACCAGGAGGGAGAGGCAAGGTGTGAGTGGCAGCTGCCTTCATAATGGGTCCCTGAAGGGAACTTTGACACTTATATTTGCATCTTGTTGGCCAGAGTCTCACGGTGGCATCCTGTGGCAAGGAGGACTGGGATGCGTCATCTCTGTCTTCTGGTTGTGTGCCAGCTAAGCGTTCTGTTCAAGAAAGAAAGAGAGAAGGCATTGCAGGAAAACTAGCTGTCTCAGACATACTGACATTTGATCATTTTATAGCATAATTTTAGCCGATTTATCTGGGGAAGCCAGCCCTCGATTTAAAGCAGGATTTCTTAATTGACACTGTTGCTATTTTGGGCTGGATAATCCTTTCCTGGGGAATGGGAGAGGGCTGGCCAGTGCATTGTGGAATGGTGAGCAGCCTCCCTGGACTCTATTTACTAGGTGACAGCAGCCTCTCCTCCTCCAGGTGTGAAGACTGAAAATTGCCAAATGTCCCCCGGGGGGGCCAAAACTGCCCTTAGTTGGAAACTTCTGACTTAAACACAAATGATGACTTGAGAAGAAAGGTCGTTCAGGGGAAAAACAATTAAAAAATGCAAAGAGGTCATGGAAATGTCATCACAGATAAAGGGTTCAGAAATGTGGCCCATCCGCATAATGGAATATTCAGTTCAGTTCAGTTCAGTTCAGTCGCTCAGTCGTGTCTGACTCTTTGCGACCCCATGAATCACAGCACGCCAGGCCTCCCTGTCCATCACCAACTCCCGGAGTTCACTCAAACTCATGTCCATCGAGTTGGTAATGCCATCCAGCCATTTCATTCTCTGTTGTCCCCTTCTCCTCCCGCCCCCAATCCCTCCCAGCATCAGACTCTTTTCCAGTGAGTCAACTCGTCGCATGAGGTAGCCAAAGTATTGGAGTTTCAGCTTTAGCATCAGTCCCTCCAATGAACACCCAGGATTGATCTCCTTTAGAATGGACTGGTTGGATCTCCTTGCAGTCCAAGGGACTCTCAAGAGTCTTCTCCAGCATCACAGTTCAGAAGCATCAATTCTTCGGCGATCAGCTTTCTTCACAGTCCAACTCTCCTATTCAGCCTTAAAAAGGGAAGAAATCCTGATACCTGTTACAATGTGAATGGACCTTGAGGACATTATGTTTGGTGAAATAAACCAGTCACAAAAGAACAAAGACTGTGTGATTTCACTTGTATAAGGTCCCGAGAGGAGTCACCTTCACAGAGATAGGAAGTAGAAAGCTGGGGACCAGTGACAGGTGGGGGAATGGGGAGTTGGTGTTTAACGGTATGTGTGGGTTTAACGGGTACAGGGTTTCCACTTTACGCGATGCAGAGATCCATGGAGATGGATGTTTGCCTGTGATGACTATGTTCAATACCTCTGAATTATCCTCTTAGAAATAGTTAAGATGGTTAGGTTTTATGTTATATGTACATAAGTACAACAACAACAACAAAAAATTGGGGAAAAAATGCAGTGGGGACATTCCCACCTCCTGGAAGCCCCGTGCCAGCATCTCACTTGTTTTCCAAGCCCCTCCTCTCTCTCATCATGGTCTTTGGAGCCTGAGGTGGGGAGGAAAGCCTACGTTTTCAACCTCTTCTGGGAGGTGTAAGCAGACAATCAGCTCACCATCTTGGTCTATGAACCCAGATAAATCCCAGATTTAAGGCCACAGTGTTAAAGCACACACTCGAAATCAGCAGATCTAGAGTAGGATAGGCCTGAATGCCTGCCAGAATGTAAAAGGGGACGGTCAACATATTCACAAGTGCAGGGAAGGATGTGTTGAGCTACATAAAAATGAAAATTCTGCATCCAGTGAACACAAGAAAGGCAGTGAAGGAAGAGCAAGTACAGCAGGGAGACGCAAATGCTCAAGAACACAGCGTCCTGATAGTTAATGTTGTTCGTGTGTAGAGTCTGTAAAAAGTGTTCAGAACACGCACGAACCTCAAACAGCTCATCAGTCAAAGACGCGGTTACCCAATTCACAAGAAGCCTAAATATAATTAGGAAAACAAACACGGGAAAAGAGGCCTCCCTCACCAGTAATAAAGGAAACGTACATGAAAATAAAGTGCCGGTTCCTGCTAATAAAGGGGAACAGACATTAAGACACCGTAAAGTCCGATGTGAGCCAAGGATGCGAAGATGAGCAGTCAGAGCCCCGCTGGACCAGCCCCCTGAGCAGACACTTGGCAACGAGCATCACACACTTAAAAATGCTCCTTTAGGCCCACAGCTTAATTTCTCAGATGCCATCCCGAGGAAGTAATCCTAAAAACACAAAAATACGTATTTTTAGCAAAATAATTAGAAACAACCTAAGCATTTGAACATGGGGAATGTTTAAGCAAACAGTGGCTTATCCAGTTGAAAGAATATTACAGCCATTAAAAATAATGTTTGCTAAGAGTGTGTACAGAGAACACTTGCAGGGAACAAAAACCTAATGGGCAATAGAGTACAATATGATTGCACCAATGTAAAAAAATATTCGCCACCCTGTTCAAAATGGCCTTGAAGAAAGGGGCATTAAAAACAGTGAAAAGTCGTGGCCCCACATATTAACAAGGGTCATCTGCCTGGTGGGTTACAGGCAAAACCTGCTTTATTTTACTCTGCTATTTTCCGAATGTTTCCTTACTTGGCTGTGTTACCTTTGATAAGATAAACGTGTTTTGCAAAAGCCTGGCTAACCCCAAAGGAAATGGTGTGTGGTTGATTATTACTGCACGACCCAGGGTTACTTTAACCGGGATCTCAGAGTTGTGAAAAGCAAATTACAATGGGGGGAAAGTCACACTTGCGGCAGACTCAGGGCTCTTTACTCTCCCAGCCCAGGGATGCCCTCCTCGATGGGTAGGGCAGACGGGCAGGTGTGAACGTGACTAATACATTCCGATGAGCGTGGAAGTGTTGGTCCTGGGGGACAAGGAGGGAGCTCATGAGACAAATGCAAAGGCCGTGCACTGAATTGTGTACACCTCTCATAAACTTGACCAGTATTTGTGTAAAAGGCATGTCCCCGGGCACCAGCCCAGGAACAGAGGCAGACTTCACATTAATGACACAGCGGCTGTCCCGCCTCCATCTAGAGGGTCACCAGGAATCCCATTCGCACCTCTGGTCCCAGCTTCAGTATTCATCGTGTCCCAGCTTGGGTCAGAAGCTACAGGGTGACCCTACCCCTGGTGCCCTCTGAGGGGGTGTTGGGGTGCCACACGGCCATCATCCTCAGATCTTCCCTGGCTGCTCAGAGTCTGGGGACCACGGAGAGGGTCCGCAGGCAGTCTGGTACATCCAAGGGTCCCCAAGAGCCCTCTATAGGCTGACGAAAGGACCTGGGCCTCCTGCCAAGAGTTCCGGGGCTGCCTGAGCCCATCCTGGCTTCCTGACCTGAGGGTCACCCGGAGGCCACTGTTTACTGCTGTCTCCACGTCTCAGGCCATGCCCCACATATACACCCCACGGCCTGCAGGAAGCTGGGCTCCTGGCGATAGCCACAGGATCGTGGTTCAGCCCCGTCCTTCCCGAGCTGGCCATGCAGGAGCAGGCTGCCACGTTTCACCGCTGCCGAGCCGCCCGCCTCTTGGGGGTGCTGCACCCGGGGCAGGGGTGTGGCGAGGGTGAGGACGTTGCCCCGTTTCCCGAGCTTTGTCCTCACCCCTGCTCTGTGCTGATCCTGCCGCCCAGGGGGATAACTTTTAGCCTCTCATCAAACTGTCTCCAGTGAGCAGGTCTATTTTTAGGGGTGGGGTTGGCTTGTCTGGGGTTTTTGGAGGTCTGAGATGCTAAGGCGGCACTCTGAACTCAGACGTTCACAGAGCGGGCGATAGCAATGGTGAGGGTGTGGCACTCACGCAGGGCCTCTGTGCCCTCGTGGCCGCGTTCGTGTGGGCACCGGAAGCGTGGGCTTTCTGGGCACCAGGACCCCCTGGAGAGGCGTGGTCTTGTTGTGACTCATCCAAACAGGGACGTGACTGTCAATCCTCCCTGTCATCATGGCCCCCTGCCAGGGGGAGTCTCTCACCCCTGGTTGGCAGATAAGATGTCCTGGCAGGTGAGTTCAGAGCGGGATTGGAACCCACGGCAGGAAAGCCTTTTGTTTCCAGGCTCCTCTGCCCTGAGGTGGAGCAAGTCCTCAGTGCGTGATGGTGACAAGTGGCCAGAACGCATTTTGGAGAAGGGTCACACCCTGTCAGACCAGGCCTTGGGGGCCCAGGACTGACTCTGACCTGCCTGGCCCCCATGGGAGAGACAAGGGGCGCCCGGGGGCCGGGGGACTGCTCGGGGGCCGGGCCCACCTCCTGCACCGTGGCCTTGTGGATCCTCTTCCTGCCTGGCCGCTGGACCTCTGACACCTCCACCTCCGCTCCAGGAATCGATAGCTGTGGGAAGCCAGTCCCCATGGCAGCTCTCTGCGCTCGCTCAGGGCCTCATCTTGTTGTTTGCAGCTTATTAAGATAAACATTTGTCTGGGCTTCAGGGTTTCAAGGGGCTTTTGTGACTGTGCTGGTAAGAGGCTGGGCTTGGGAGCTCAGGGAGGGGATGGCGGCGGAGGGGAGGGTCTCGGGCTAGGCTTCGCTGGAGCCTGACGGGGTTCCCCACGCTCTGCACCTGCCGCTCCTGAGCATCGAGGTTCCTGAGGTTCGGCGGATTTGCCCCTGCTCGGTCAGCCCCGTCCTGGGCACCGGGTGCAGGGGACGAGGGACCCAGGCTGCAGAGGAGGGGGACGGGGATGCGTGAGGTCAGATGCTTCAGCCCGGCCGCCACACCTCACCCGAGACGAGCGCCCAGGAGCCCCGGTTTCCTCAGCCGTAAAAGGTGACAGCAGCCGGCCAGACCTGCAGGCTGTGATGATTAAACGAGTTCACACGTGTGAGAACCGTGCTAGGGGCTGGACACCGAATCCAGGTGTGCTGAGGACCTGCTGTCTTCACGAAGAGCAGTGAGAGTAGCGGTTATAGGCACCTTCTGTGTTGCTGCTACGTTGCTTCAGTCGTGTCCGACTCCTAGCGACCCCATGAACTGCAGCCCACCAGGCTCCTCCGTCCACGGGATTTTCCAGGCAAGAGTACTGGAGTGGGTTGCCATTGCAACGGCAGCCAACCTAGGGGCTCCTGGAAGGTTCTGGAAGGAATCCTGAGGGTCAGGCAGGAAGCAGGGCATTGGACTGAAGTGGTCAGGGTGTGGGGGGAAGCGTGGTCAGAGGACACAGCTAAGACAAAGGTGGCCCAAGGGCCTGGGATGGTGAGGGAAGCTCCAGTGCTGTGCTGTGGGCCTGGGAGCTGTTTGGAGAGGGTGGGCGGGGCCAGGCCTGCGTCCGTCATCTGCGGGATGGGATGGGTTGTGCCCTGCAGCCCCACTTGTGGCCCTGCGTTCAAAGCCGCATCTGAAGTGGTGATGAGGCTGAGGGAGGGATGGGAGGTGCTGGGTGGTGGGTGGGACCAGCCC
This sequence comes from Moschus berezovskii, assembly GCF_049115385.1. Taxonomy (NCBI): domain Eukaryota; kingdom Metazoa; phylum Chordata; class Mammalia; order Artiodactyla; family Moschidae; genus Moschus; species Moschus berezovskii. The sequence goes on along the minus strand of NC_142475.1, from coordinate 53,072,280 downwards.
TTCCTCCGGGTCCCCCTCTGGGCCGGGGGAGCCGTCCCCTCTGTGGGGCTGTGCTGCATCCAGTCCAGAGGCAGGCAGGATTCCAGGCTGACTCATCCTTTGCGGGCCTGGGGTGGGGAAGGGGATGCAGAGGGGATGGAGGTGTGGTGTCACCCAGAACTCACAGTCACGTGGGGAACAAGCCTGGTGGGAAAGTCCGCGAGATCTACAATCTGACTGAGTCTGGGGTCCTGCTTGCGGGGAAGCCTTCTGGGGGGGTCTCACTCCTGCCCCGTGCTGTCTCGGGCCGCCGAGGGAAGTGAGAGCGGCCGGCTTGGCACAGCGCAGGGCGACAGGACGCACGTTGCGCGACACGAGACAGCCTGACATAACGCGAAGGGTGCTGCTTCCTGCACTCCTGCGGGCACTGGGAGCCGAGGGCGGGCTCTGCTGGGCACTGCCAGGCTGAGACCAGGGGAAGAAGGCAGTGAGGGAGAGGAGGAGAGGGCAGGAGATACAGGGGGAGGAGAGCCCGGAGGCGGGGGCCGAGAGAGCTGGGGTCCTGTGGACCCTCTCTTCCGCACCCCGGGTCGCTCCAGGCTCAACTGGAGGGGAAACATGCCAGTGAGTTCGCCGCAACCCTTGCTCGGGGAGCCAAGCGCCCAGACACTGGCGCCCCTGGAGCCAGCCTTGACAGCAGCCCCAGGTGGACAGGGCAGCGTCTCTCCCGCCGCCACACCCCCGGACGGCAGCCTGGACGCTCACCAGCACCCACCCCACCCAGTGCTGACGCCCAATGGCTCCAGCCCCGCGGGCACCCGGCGAGTTCACGGCCTCCACTCTCAGGCGCCCCAGTCCTCCCCTTTACCCTGGAGCGGGCTGGGGAGTCCTGGGTGCGAGGCACACCCCTGCCACGTGACCACCGGGGGCTTGAGACTCACTCACTGGAGTCTTCGGTTATGTTCACCCACTTGTTTCAAACGGGCCTGTAGTCCTGACCCCTGGGCAGGTGAGGGCCCTCTGAGGTGGTAGATGGACGTCTGCAGCCAGGGCATGGTGTAGGTGCCAGTGGGAGAGCAGGGGGAGTGCTGTGTCCGGGACGCTGGGAGCCGGGGCCCCCCGGCGGGGTCTGTCTCTGCTGCCCTCTCTCTGCCTGGGAGTGGGGGTCGGACGGGGCCTTTTGGTCCCGGGCTTCGAGCTGGGTCAGCCTGCTGAGCCCTGGGCAGGGCTCCCGTGTGTGTTATCACAGGGCTGGCCGTGCTGGGCCTACACAATGGAGATGTGTTTCCAACTCAGGTCAGATCCGAAGTGGGGTCCCTCTGTGGCTCCCCCTTTACCTGGGCATGCAGGGAGGGCTCGGGCTTCTGCCAGCTCCTGCCTCTTCCACCCTCAACACTTGGCCCAGGATGGTTAGTCTCCTGTGTCAGTGTGGCCAGGCTCTTGTATCGGCTATTCAGTAAAGCACCGATTTATGTGTTGCTGTGAGGACATTTTATATCTGTGATTAATACCTGCATCTCTGGATGGTAAGTTTGGGGGTTATCCTTGATAATCTGGGTAGGCCTCAGCCAGCCAGTTGAAGGCCTGAAGTGCAAAACTAAGTTTTCCAAGGAAGGTGCAATTCTGCCTCTCAGCTGCCTGAGTTTCTTGCCTTCCCACCTGCCCTGCAGATTTCAGACCTGCCAGTCCCCAGAGGCACATAAGCCAGTTTTGGGGATAAACCTCTTAGATACACATGTCTGCCTCCCTGTTCTGTGTCCCTGGAGAACCCTGGCTTCTGTAGCCTCCAGTGTGTGTGTTAGATGCTCAGTCAAGTCTGACTCTTTGTAACCCCATGGACTGTAGCCCTCCAGGCTCCTCAGGCCGTGGAAGTCTCCAGGCAAGAATACTGGAGTTGGGTAGCTATTACCTTCTCCAGGGGATCTTCCGAACCTAGGGATCAAACTTGGGTCTCCTGCACTGCAGGTGGATTCTTTACCATCTGAGCCATGAGGAAAGACAGCTCAAGTTCCTTGGGCCAGGGCATTGGCGTGGAGTCTCCAGATGGGCCAAGCCTGCCAGCAGCCACATGCCCTTTGTCCACGTTCTGTTAGGTTGCACCTGACCGTGAGGAGACCGGGGAGAGTCTGGCTGTGCCCCCAGGCAGGTGAGCGTGCCAGTTCCTTGCCGCACGAGTCACCGCCACAGCCCTGGAAACTCAGACGACACACGTTTGTTCTCCACCGATTCTGTGGGACGGGAGTCTGGGCCTGCCTTCCCGGGTTCTCCACTCAGGGTCTCCCCAGGTGCGTCCTGGTGTCACCAGGATGTGTCTCCTTGGGGGCTCAGGGTCCTCTCCCAAGCTCCTGTAATGCTGGAGAACTCACTCTGTGGAAGCTGTGGGATTCTGGGTGCCTAGCCTCTTCAGGGTTGGCAGGAGAGATGGTCTCTGTTGCTTGAAGCCTCTGAGCTTGGGAAACACCACATCTTCTTAAGGCTCTCTTCTGATTAGGCCAGGCCCACCCTCAGTAAACTCCCTTTGCCTCAACCTCAAGTCAAACTGACCAGGAACCCTTAATCACACCTGCAAAACCCCTTCACCTCTCCCAGATGATGTGACCCAGTACGGAGAGTGACACCTATTTGTAGGATGCAGAGTCAACCCTGAACATTCATTGGAAGGGCTGATGCTGAAGCTGAAGCTCCAATAGTTTAGCCACCTGATGCGAAAAGACCCTGACGTTGAGAAAGATTGAAGGCAAGAGGAGAAGGAGACAACAGAGGACGAGATGGTTGGGTGGCATCCCCGACATGATGGACATGAGTGTGAGCAAACTCTGGGAGCTGGTGATGGACAGGGAAGCCTGGCGTGCTGCAGTCCACGGGGCTGCAGTCGGGTGCGGCTGAGCGACTGGACAACCGTGTGGGGGCGGGGACCCAGGAGGCCGTGCCGGGTTCCGCGAGCCACAGAGGAGGGCAGGTCTGGTGACCGGGTTCCCTGTCTCCCCGAGACGCCCAGGAGGTGGGGCTGCTCAGGACAGCCCCGTTTCCCCAGGCCTTCCCCTGCCTGGGAAAACACTGGGGACATTTATTCAGCATCTTAAATAAGAGAGAATGCTCTTTTAGGGGCAGGTGCGCCTCACACAGAGAGGAGGGAGGGGGTTTGGGTGGGGGGAGGGAGGAGGTGTCTCTGGGGATGATGGAACAGCCTTCTTTCCTGCACTGGCAGCAAAGTCACACGCTGTAAAGCAGCATAATGACCCCGTCTTCCTCGGCACAAACCACACTTCCCCACAAGCTCAGCCTCTGTGCCCGCTCAGATTTATGTACCTCCAACCTGCTCGCAGGGTGGGAGGGTGTTGGCTGAAGGAACCCTGGCTCATCGAGGGCCCCCCCTCCTCGGGGCTTCCCCTCCGGACCCGATCAGCTCCCTCCCACCTTCTTAGTCCAGACAGCCGCCAGAGTTACAGACCGAGCTGAGAGGCAGGCGCCCGCCCCATCTGTCTCCTGAGCCCTGCGTGGGGAGACAGTGGCAGACCCGCCTCTCCTCCCGAAATCGGAGGCTCCCGCTGCATCTGCCTCTTTCCCAGCCGCCCGGCCCTCAAGGGTGGTGAGACTCTATACCGCCAATTTTCCCAACCTTTCCTGGGGAACAGTAGGTCATTCCCACCTGGGCTCATCGTCACCCCCTTTGCCGCCTGGATTCCACTTCCTGGCTGGGGGCGAGGGGGGAGTGGCGGACACTGCCGTGACTCCAGTCGGGAGCTGGCACTCGGAACTTGCCCACACCTCCTTTTGTAGGCAGAGAAGGGAAGGGGCTGCCCCGAGCCCGCGCCATGGTGCAGGTCCCGGGAGCAGTGCTGTTGCTGGTGAGGCTGGGCTGGGGTCAGGAGGAGAACAGTTCTTGGGGAAAGTGCAGCCTCACTGGGAAGACAAGGCCAGACCTTCATGGACGGAGAGACCAGCCCAGGACAGGACACTCTGATGCTGGGTCAGGGCTTGGGTCAGACCCCTGCTAGGAGTTGAGAGAGAGCTCAGAGAGGCTGTCGCTGAAGGAGAGGGTCCCTGAACTCAAGCCTGTGACTTGCCCAACATCATGAGCAAAGCCAGATCCAAATGTGGGCTTCTCAGACCCCAGCCCAGAGCTGGCAGCCCACTCCTAAGGCTTCTGACCACTTTGGGGTCCTGTATCCTGCCATTGGTTACTTGGAAACCAAAGAAATATTGCCAAGAAGAGCTGGCCCCCTGAAAGCAGCATGCTAGCCCCTGCTCCGCCACTGGCCCCAGACCCCCACCCCGCTACCTCCGAGGTGTGTGTGACCTCTGCAAGGTGGGACTGGAATCACTGCCTGACAAGGCTGTGGGGAGGAACTGCTTAGTTAGGGAAAAACAACAACCTCAAAAGTGTTTTGCAGAAAGTAAATTTCCGAACAAAACATGAGCTGTTTCTGATTTTATTGCTCTAACAGCTGGAGTTGAGGCTATTTCCGAATTACTCTGATTTCTCGGCTCATCCAATGGCCCACTTATTTAAAATGATTTATTTGCAATAGAAGAGTATGGTGTGTGTGTCAGGGGGAGGTATCTGAGCCCATTCTGTTGAACCTGGGTCTTAGTGGGCTGGGTGAGGCTGAAAACTAGGGGAACCTGCAGAAGACCCGCAGGTTCAGAGAGGAGACAGCTGAGCCCAGGGTTGGGTGAGGGGGAGCAGAGCTTCCAGGGGCCCCTGGGTGCTGCTCTCACACCTGGAGGGGCTCAGCGCTGGCCAGCTCCAGGCTCCGCCCCTGCTGCAGTCCACCGCCCGGTGTTGAGAGCCCGCCGGGTCACTGCCACTCCTCCACGGGGCCTTGAGCCCTTCTAAGCGTCCTCTGTGGTAAGAAGGTCCTCCGTGGCCACTCGTGGCTCCTCCCCTCTCACCCCCTCAATGAGGACCTGCTCAGAGTAGCCCCTGCTCTCCTTTTGCTCACACCCCTCACTGCCGGGGGCACCCTGCCCTGCCCTGTCCACCAGGTGACATCCCTCTGACTCTTCAGGTCCAGCTCATGTGAGAGAAGCCTTTCCTGGCACCTTCAGGAAGATCTGGAAGCTTCCGTAGCTCTGCGCTGCTCAGACCCTCACCTAAGGCTGGTTGCTATGTCATTTGCTTCTTCTGCAAAGAACTCCTTAAAGCCAGGATGTGTGTGTGTGTCTCTCTCATTGCTGGTAGGTCCTAGGAACTTGATAAATGTTTGTGGAAGGAGCAGAGGAGGGCGTTAGAGAGGGGAGGTGCCCTCTGCGAGGCCGTGCGCGATGTGGGGGCTTCCCAGAGGGCACCATCCCCTCCCCGCATGGCCTGCAGGTCTCAAGCGCGCACGCCTCTGCCTGCCTCCCTCTGAGGCTGTTCCAAAGCCCCTCGAGCAGAAAGGAAGGAGCGCTGGCATTTCTCACAAAATGAGGGGGTGGTGAGGCAGTCCCCAGGCCTCCCAGCCCTGAAATCTCTGCTATTTATAACATGAGCCCTGCGTCGGCAATTGCTATTCAACTCAGGGGAGGCTGTGAAATAAAATTGTGTAATAGAATTTATTCTCCCCCGTCCGCTTATTAAATCTCACCTCAGGACATGCCCTCTCCAACGCTGGGACTTCTCGGCTGCCCCCAGGGTGGACCCGGCAGGCGCCGCCCCTGTCTCCCGCAGCCGCCCAGTGCTGACCCCTCGCGGGCACCTCAGACCTACCACTGGCGGCCGGGGACTGGGGCCGGGGCCTGGGCCAGGGGCTCACGGTCCAGGGGCTTCGTGGGGGGGCAGGCAGGTGGGGCTGGGGCTGGTATCCTGCCTCCATCTGGCTTTCTGGGTGGCCAGAGCAGGGGCCTAGCCAGCTGGGGGTGCTGGGGTCCCCTCGTCCACCCCTTCACCACCTGTAGGACCCGCACCCTCACCCCAGTGCCCACCGCCCGGCCTGTGTGGGAAAGCTATACCCTCATTCCCCACCCCCACCGACACACCCACACACACCCACACACACCCCTCCACACACACACCATTTACACACACACATACACACCCCGCACCATGTACACACAGACATGTCCCACCATGTACACACACACACACACGTCCCACCAGGTACACACACACACACACACAAACACACATACACACACACACACATACACACATGCCCCACCATGTACACACACACACACACACACACACACCATGTACACACACACACACACCCCACCGTGTGCAGAAGCTGCACCCTCTCTCAGGATCCCCCTCCCCGTGGTTCTCAAGTGTTCGACTCCTGGCCTCTTGGAGGCTTGGACCAAGCCTGGCTTGATCTAGGTTGGCCCCCGACCCCTGGCCCCCACCCCACCCCACTCCCAGTCTTGCCCCCAGCCGAGCACTCGCGAGGCTTCAGGGCTGCATGGGTGAGCCTCCTGAGGTTGGTGTCAGTTGAGCAAACATCTGTTAGCACACTGGGTGGATGGAGCAGACCCCAGAGGCTGCCCTGGAAGCCCCGGGCTGGGTGGAGGAGACCCATCCAGGCCATCGTGGGCGCCGTCCCTCTAGGCCTGGTGGGACATCCTCCTTCCCATCAGAGTGTCCCAGGGCCATGGAGAAGGTGGGTGTGGGAGCCGGCGGGACTCAACAAGAGGGCCGCCGGTTTCCTCATTAGATGGAGGAACACTTCTTGCCCCAGTGAGCCACAAAGGGGTCTCTTGACCCCTCTCCCCACCTTCAATTCCTAATCACACCATTGCGTCAAATTAAAACAGCAGCAGTGTAGGGCTTCATCGGAGTGGGAGGGGGGCTGTGGTTTCTTGCCTTGAGGGTCCTGATGCCACCAGCCCCTCCTGCCTGCCCCCAGCCATGACCCAGCAGGGCCCAAGCTTAGGGCCAAGTGAGGGGGGTCTCATGACAGTCGTGCTTCTGAACCCCACCCCCAGACAGTCCTCCTGGGTCCTTGGAGCACTGCCAGCAGATGAAGGCGGCAGCCAGCCACCCACACAGCTTGCTAACTTGGTAAGTATTTTTAGAACCACTTCTCCAATATCTCCCTTGTTAGAAGAGGGAGCAAGGGGAGCTCAAGAGAGGACTTGGGGTTTGTGGGGGGCCAGGGTCTGAGTGAGACTTTTCAGATGCAGAGCCCTCCTACCCGTCCTCACGGGGGTGTGGTATGCCTGGGGAGCGCGTGTGTCATCTCCCCATCCTGTAGACGGGCACACTGAGGTTCGAGAGGTTCCCTTGCTTTTCAGTGATTGAGTTGGGATTTGAACCCCTGAGTTTCTGACTCCAAAGGCCCTCTCTTTGGGCCTGTCTCCAAGTGTTTGGAAGGCCCCACCCTGCTGGTCCTTTGGTAGGGGTTAGAACAAGCCATGTCATGTCCAGTCTCCCTGTGGACACAGCATCCCTTCCGTTGCCCTGGAAGAGGAAGCCGGCCTTTAGGAAGGGAGGCAGAGCCAGTCAGGTGACCTGAGAGAGCCCCAGCCTTTCAGGACCCTGGACAGGGGCACATGTGGCTGCATCCTGGACGGACCCGGCCCAGTGAGTCTCACCACCTTCCCCTCCGCCCTCCCATGACTTACAATTACAAGAGAAGAACTTAGGGCAGGCCCAGCCTCAGGGCCCACCACAGACCAAGTAAGTCAGAACCCCCAGATGGGAGGCCCGTGCATGAGTCTTTTTCACTTCATTTTTATTTACACAAAGCATTCACGTGTACAGTTGTTCTCTGAGGTACAGAACTTGATAACAACAGCAACACTAACAGGAACAATACTGCACAGCACGAGAGCTGAGAACCACCACTCCGGTCTCTCCTGACCCTAACTGCTCCCCTTGCCCCCGGGGATCCTAAAGCCCCCGAGAGTCCCCCTCCTGCTTCAAATGGGCAGGTATCACCTGCCTTTTTCAGAGAGAGAGGAGAGAGGGGCTTCCAGATGCCCAGGTGTGAGCATCGGACAGGTGTCTGAGATGGGAGGGTCCTCGCCGCTGCCCCCATTCAGCTGTACTGTGGGCAGGGGCTTCTCCACAGACCTTGAGTTCTCTGCTCTTGACTCTCAGAGAGGCGATGGGTGAGTGAGCCCTGGAGCCCACAGGGACAGGCCTTCCTTCCCTCCTTCTGGCTGCCGGCCCTTCACTGACCACACAAGCTTTTGCCAGACCTTCCAGTCTGCCTGGTGGGGTGGGTCAGGGAGCCCATGGGGTGCCATCCACCAGTATTTCACAGGAAATGGAATTGCAGGCTGATGGGGAGGGGAGGGAGATGGGCGGGCCAAGCATGTTCCCTGCTGCAGGGCGCTGGGGGTCCTTCTGCAGTCAGAATTTCCAAAGTGACACATTTGTCAACATTATGACCCAATTAGGCGCGATAACCGGAGTGCACGCTTGCATCGTGTGTAATCGCTGGTAATATTACTTAGTGACGAGTGGCTGAGTGATGAGGCTCAGTCATACGGGAGGCGGAGGGGTAAACACTTCTCTGTCTGAGGGGTCCTTGGCTGGGGTAGCGGCTGGGAGTCCAGAGCCTCGGCTTCAAATGACATCCAAGGACCATTTTTTCCCTGCTCATGGGTTTGTTTTTAGATTGGTGGCCAGGGTGACATCGGATTCTAGCTCATCTCTCCATCACCCCAGACCCTGCAGGCTCCCCATGGGGCACCACTCTTCAAGTCACAGGTCAGTTCTATTCCTCTTGGGCATCTGATTCTCTCCACTGCAGTTTGATCTGTGAACATTTTTCCCAGTGGAGGCTGGTGCATCTCCTGGCCCCTCTTCTCCCAGACAAAGTGATTCTATTAGACCCCACCAGCCACATTGCTGAGGCTTCTTATCATTCTGAAGGATTTTAAGCTCTATCATCTCCTTGGACATCAAAGCAACCTTGGGGGGCTCTCTGATGAGGTCCTGTTCCCTGTTTTCCAGATAAAGGAATGTGGAGGAGGCTTGCCTAGGGTAGAGTTCAGGTTGGCGGAGGGCCCCAGCCCAGAGCCCCCCCACCCCACTCTGCACACAACAGCCTCTCCTCTAGGTTGGGAGCTTTCTTTAGGGCCTTGTTCCCAGAGACAGACTCGATGACGGAGGCAGCTCATTGCTGTTGTCCAGGTAGTGAATGAGTTCTCATTAGTGCAGGGTCAATTTGCAGGCGTCTGATAAGAGGAGGTTGCTGACAACCTGGAGTATATTTGAGCCACATATGCTGGTGGAGAGGTTTGCTAGGTGGGTAAAGAATCTGCCTGCAATGCAGGAGACACAGGAGATGGGGCCCAGTCCCCAGGTCAGCAGTATCCCCTGGCGAAAGGCATGGCAACCCAGTCCAGTATTCTTGCCTGGAGAATCCCAAGGACAAAGGAGCCTGGTGGGCTACATTCCATAATGTTGCAAAGAGTTGGACACGACTGAAGCGATGGAGCATGCTCACATACATGCTGGTGTAGAGAGACGGCCTGAGGGATGGAAGGGCAAGGGTCCCGATGCGCTTACGGGGTGCATGAGGTTTCAACCCCAGGCATGCATGCTTCATCCTCAGCTTTCTGGGTGAAACTGTCACGGCTCCAGTGTGCAGATGAACACAGGGAGGCTCTCAGGGTCACTGAACTTGACGAAGTGTAGGGGGGCCTGCCAAGCCCCAACCTGCCCTGCATGGGCTGCCTTTCAGTGCAGTGTCTCACCCAAGAGGAGGCCTGCAAAGACCACCAGTCTCAGAAGGAAGTCCACCTCCAGGCAGGGGGAGTGGGGTGGGTAGAGGGTGGTGCCATTGAAGGCCCCGTGACCTCGATGAACCCTGCTTCGTTCTTCCTACAGGCAGTCAGCAAATCTAAGGGCCCCTCTCTACTCAGTGTACCCTCCGTATACAAGAAGAATAGCAGCTGCTCCCTCCTCAGGCATTGCAGATGGACCACAGCGTGCGAAACAGCTTTGCCGAAACTTTCTGAAGGCTGGGGAGTCGGGGGTGTCTGACTGGTCCCTAAGCTGGATGTGAAGGGGGTCAGGAATTTCCAGGTGGGAAGGACTGGGCTGGAGGGAATGGCCTGGGTGAGGTCAGAGGAGAGCCATGGTGGGGGGCTGGGTGGTGGTTGGGGGATGCTTGGTGGTAATGGGGATGGAGCGCTTAAGCACCCCGGGCTGAGCCTCGGGGGCCTCCCTGCCCACACCACTCAGACGGCAGCAAGAGAGCCGGAGCCTCGTCTGCTGATTCCCTGGGGCCCGCGGGGTCTGCCCGGCCCAGAAGAGCTGTCCAGCCTGGTGTGAAAATGAAGATTGATCATCGCAGGAAGGCAACCCAGCTCCCTGAGCCAGCCGGGAGTCGCAGGAATACAGAGCTTCATTATTATTTTAAGTGTTACTCAGCTGCTTTATTGAATTCTCCAAGTCAGGAAAAATCCTGGGGAGATAAGAAGCTGACATTTTCAGAAGCAGCAGTGAGGACCACGCAGTTGGCGAGGACGCAGCAGCGCCAGCTTGGCACGCGGGCACCCCAGCCCCAGCCCGATACCCGTGGACACGCACGCCCGTGCTGACCCAGGGGCCGCGGTGCTGCAGCCAACTGGAGCCGGGCCAGGGACACCAGCCCTGGGCAGAGCGGGCAGGGCCGCTGCCTCCCGCCCCGTGCCTTCCCCATCGCCTCCCTCTCCTCTTCCTTCCCTGATCGCCTACTATGTGCCAGGCTGGGGCACGCACTGATTGAGGATGCATCCTTCCTCTGGGTTTGCAGTGCAGTGGGGGCACCCAGGACATGCATCTCTCACAGGACTGTGTGTGAGTGGAGGCCCAGGTGGGCACGTAGGGTGGGTACCGGGAGGGGCTTCTGCTGGCCCCTGGCTGCCTCGCTTACCTTTGAGGCCTCGGGCCTGGAGCCCAGCCTGAAATGGAGCAGATGCTCAACAAATCCTGGTTAAATGCAGGCTGAGGGAATGTGTGGATAAAGGAATGAGCGATTCTCTCTGCGGACCTGTGACAGGGAGCCTGGGCTCTGGGTCTCCAGGGCAATGTGAGTTTTCTTGGAGCAGAACATTCCAGGAGATCTTTGGGCAAAGACAGTAGCTGAGCAAAGTCTCTAAGAATGGGCCAGCTGGTGACTGTCACCAATTGAAGAGTGGGATGTGGCTGGAGGGAGGGGGAGGCTGGAGGGGGAGGCTGGGAGGGGGAGGCTGGGAGGGGGAGGCTGGAGGGGGAGGCTGGGAGGGGGAGGCTGGAGGGGGAGGCTGGAGGTGGAGGCTGGGAGGGGGAGGCTGGAGGTCGAAGCTGAGAGGAAGAGGCTGGGAGGGGGAGGCTGGAGGTGGAGGCTGAAGGGGGGAGCTGAGAGGGGGAGGCTGGGAGGGGGAGGCTGGGAGGGGGGAGCTGGGAGGGGGAGGCTGGAGGTGGAAGCTGAGAGGGAGAGGCTGGGAGGGGGAGACTAGGGCTCAGCCACCTCACCAGACCACAGTTAGCCCCTGGCAAGCATCTGGGACAGAGTGGGTCCTAAACTCCTATTTTGAAAGAATGAGTAGATGAGTGAGTGCGTGAGCGGGACAGTCCTAAGACTACCAGAACAGCAGCAGGGACAGGGGCCCCAGTCGCAGGTCATGAAGGACAGACAGATCTCAGGCGCATCTCATGGGAAGCAGAGCATATTCAGGAGACAGAACTGTCCTGAGCAGATTCAGACTGTGGGAGGCTGTCCCTCACCTTGGGTCCTTCCCTTTTGCACAGACGCACGTGCAGAGTGAGCGGACCCACAGATGCAGACACATCAGGGTCTGTGCCCCGCTGGGTCTCCCAGTCTTCCCCATCACCCTCAGAGCTGACCTAGGCTGGGTTCCCCGCCCTGCGTCCCAGGCCCAGCCTCTCCCTCAAGGGGCTCACAGTCTAATGAGAACAAACACCGCCACCTGGACCTCTCCTCAGCTGGTGCCCGCCCCCCCCCCTATAGACATGGAGCCGGGGGGAGGGTGCTGGGAGAGCCTGGGGGAGCCTGGGGAGCCTGGGGGAGCCTGGGTGCCTGGAGGAGTCTGGGGAGCCTGGAGTCCTGGGTAGATTGGAGGGGCGGCTGGGAGGGAGATCATAAACCTCCACTTCCTCCCAGGCTTCCATTCTCCAGCTCCTGGGCCTTCCTGGGGTCCTGGTGAGTTGGGGAGGGGGTTACAGGGGCTCCCTTGCCTGCTCTGAAGGCCCCACCCCCACCCTTCCCTCTGGTTATTGGGTGGATGTCTGCCTTCCCCATCAGACCCACATTCCAGAGGCAGCTCCTTTGGCCACCTTGGCCACCGGTCAAGCATTCAGCATGCTGAGTAACTGAATGGATTATTTCTAATGGTCATCACGGTCCCATCAGGGAGATGTCATTATCCCCATTTGACAGAGGGAAATGTTGAGGCTCCTAGAAAGCCCTCCAAACCAGGCCTGCCTGAGTCCAAAGCTGGGGTCTTGATCACTGTGTTCACTATAAGAGACTTGTGGGAGTAACATGGCCCTTCCCCTTGCTGGTCTTGGGGTGATGGATGGGGCAGGGGTGGGGGATGGTTGGGTGAAGTGGGGAAGGCTGGGGTCTGGAAAAGGGGTGAGCTTGGAAGTGAGCTTTGGGATTTGGAAGGCATCTAGGCAAGTGTGGGAGGCAGGGAGGAGGAGGTATGGCCAATCCAGGAGGCCTGCATGGAAGAAAGGGCAGGTTCTGCAGGGAGTGGGAGTTGGGCAGATCATAGGCAAGATGCGATTCTTGGTGCCGCCATCATATCATTTTCTGAACTCTTTCTGTGGACCAGGCATGAGTCTGAGAAGGTACCTACGCCTTATTTAAGTTAATCCTCACAAATCTTGAAGAATAACCTGAGGCTCAGCAGAGGTGAGGTGCTCAGAGGGACCAGTAGGTTGGATGGACTCCTTCTCCTGGGGAGTCAGGGTGGGTGGATTTTCCGGGGAGACCAGACTTGTTGACATCACTGGTCCTCAGAGTGTGAGCTGGGAGCTCTGGGGGTCATTGAGATCTTTGCAAGGACCCCAAGGTCTTGGATTTTTCTTCATTAACTACAATCAAAGTGACACATCGCAATAGGCTGAAGGCAAGAGCGGAAATGAGACTCTGGTGGCTTCTACTCAGCCAGACACAAAAGAGGTTTGCAACCATGAAGGCCATTCCTCTGCTCTCACTCCTTTTCTCTGGTTTGGGGAAATATGATACTACTTAATCCAAACATGCTTCTTGTATTAATGTATAATGGGTTTATAGTTTCAAAAAATGAATTAGTATTTTTAAATGTATTGTATTCCCTGATAGTTCAGTTGGTAAAGAATCCACCTGCAATGCAGGAGACCCCAGTTTGATTCCTGGGTTGGGAAGATCTGCTGGAGAAGGGAAAGGCTACTCACTCCAATATTCTTGGGCTTCCCTTGTGGCTCAGCTGGTAAAGAATCCGCCTGCCATGTGGGAGACCTTGGTTCCAACCCTGGGTTGGGAAGATCCCCTGGAGAAGGGAAGGGCTACCCACTCCAGTATTCTGGCCTGGAGAATTCCATGGACTACAGTCCAGGGGATCTTAAAGAGTCGGACACAACAGAGCAACTTTCACTTTCATTTTATTTCTAACATGGTCCTCATCCACAGATAACGGGGGGATAACAAGGTGGGATGGCAGTAGCCAGGCCTCTTCCTCCCCACAGGCTGCCCTGGAAGCCCATGAACCCAGGGGCACTGCCTGTTGTCACCTTGAGCAGGCCGGACTCCCCACTGGGTCTTGTCTCCTGGGGGAGCGTGAAGCCTGGCCTGGGTGGTAGAAGGTGAGACTGAAGTTCCCGGCCTGCTCTGTGTCCCCTCCCTGTGACCTTGACTGAACCATGCAGCCTTTCGCTGGAGCGAGCCCCATGGATGAGGGCCTACTGTGCAACAGGGCTCAGCACGTGGGCTCAGGGCTGAGCCGGGAAACCCCCGTGGGGCCCAGTGTCTGGGAGGGGAGGGTGGCGAGGACAGCTGTGCTGAAGTGTGCTGAGGTAAGGAAGGGCAAGGGCTGGGGGGCTCTGGATACCCACACGGAGCGGCCCCGGGGGTGGTGAGAGGCAAGGAGGGACGCCCAGTGCTCCCAGTCCCTGACCTGCCCCCACACACCCCCTGGCACTGAGGCTGTTCAGTCCAGGGAATTAGAACCTGCAGGATACTGTACCTCTAGAGACTTAGGAAGGGAGGGGTCGTCTCAGCAGCACCGAATGCCCAGGGGAGGGGAGGCTCCCTCTGCTGCTGACGGCTGCAGAGACAGGCTCCCCCGGATATTGACAGCACAGCCTTCAGCGATCTTAATATCAGGGCTGTGTGGGGGTGCTGCGATGCCTGCCGTCACTAGGCAGCTCAGCATCTGCAGGGGCTGGTGTGGGAGGAACCTTCTCGGCTTCCATCTGCTCTTCCTTATAGCAGCTCGCTCGCTCACTCACTGACTCACCCATCCCAGCCCTCCTCTTGCGCACACCCATCCGTCCATTCATTCAACCGCCTACCTGTCCCTTCCTCTAGTCACTCCTGTGCCCACCTGCTGGCCTGTGGTGTCACCCAACAAGGTTTAGTCAGCATCTCCTGTGTGTCAGGTCAAGCGCCCAGGGAAGCAGTGATTTGTGCTTATTGTCTGCCTGCAAGGAGACTGAAAGTCCAGTAGAGAAAATGGTGATAATGGTGACGGTGGTGATGACGATGGAGATGGTGGAGATGCTGGTGTTGGTGGTGATGGTGGAGGTGATGTGATGGAGACGCTGGTGGCGATGATGGAGGTGACGGTGAAGACTTGGCGATGATGGTGATGCTGCTGCTAGCAATAGGAATGAACATTTTTTGAACACACAGTATCTTCCAGGTAGTATTTTAAGCGCTCTGCATACATTAGCTCACTTAAATCTCAAAGTGCATCTCTGAGGGAGATACTATGAAAGCCGCATGTTACAGTCAAGGAAACATGAAGAGGTTGAGTAATATGCCGAGGCCACAGATGCTGAGTGGCTGGACACGTTTCCCTACTGGGCTGCTGGAAGAACACTTCCCTGACTGTTACCAGCCAGGGCAGCAGGGTTCTCATAGGGGTGTGGGTAACCTGGCTGTGTTTTCCGGAGGGAGAGAGGTCAGCTCTGCCTGGAGCTATCAGGGAAGGCCTCACAGAGGAGGTGGCATTCAGCTGGGTCTTGAAGATTGAATAAGAAATTGATAGGAAGAGGGGACAGAAGGAAGGCAGCAGAAAGGAGATAGTGCACAGGGTGTGAAACCAGGCTATTGAGGAGCGGCTGGTGGTTTGGTGGGTGGCGAGTCCAGAGAAAGCGGTGGGAAACTTAAAAGCTGTGGTGCTGCAACCTTGGTAGACCCTGAGTGTCCTGCTGGGGGTCTTGTGAGCAGGGAGCAGGGAGTGAGCTGGCACCATGGGGGCAGCCTCAAGAGGAACCTGACATTCCAGGCCCCAGCGCAGGGACTGGGCAAGCTCTCACTGGGTGAGACACATGGTTGGTGGGGAAAGGCTCACACACAGGACCCTGGTAGAGGGTCCAGGAAGTGCCAACATCCAGTTACACCTCAGAGAGGCCAGGGGTGAGGTTGAGACATGGAAGGTGCTGGCAAGGGACCTGGCTGTGGTCAGTGGCCTGTGGGGCTCAGAGCAGGCAGGGCTGTGCCCCAAGGTGAAGCATGGCCAGTCAGAACCTGCAAGGGGTATGTATGGGCTGGGGTCAAGATGCGGAAACTTTAGGGACGGTATGGAGAGAGGCAGGGTGGGGGAAGGGATGGTCACCCCCAGACCCTGGACTACACGTGGGCAGGTGCATGGAGGGGGGAAGTTGTTGCCTCAGTGGACTGCCTGGACTGCCCACTCAGGGGAGATGTGTGAGCAGGGAGAGCTGGGTCCCACACCTCGGGCCCATCTGCAGTGCCCTCCGCTTTCTCCTCCCAGCACAGGGGCAGCCTGGACCGACACTCAGGCGCCTCAGGGCTGCAGGAGGGTCAGGGCCATCAGTCACGCTGTGCAAGTAGCTCCTTCCTTTAAAGGGGGCGATGCCGCCTCCATTTTCCAGGGTGCAGACACATCGGCTTCCTCCTCGATTCTCTCCAGATCTCAGCTTGCCCGTCTGTGGGGTGACAGGCATACCCCAGGACTGGATTATCTGGGAGGCAGACAGAGGAGGTACGGTCCCCATGGTACAGATGACCCCAAGCCCTTGACTCCAGACCCACAAGTAGCCTTGGGTCTGGAGGGCAGACCCTCCAGGCTCCCACCACTAGGACGGACAGAAGCGCTCAGAAGGTGCATTAAAAAAGTGATCCGTGGCTCCCCAAACAGAAGAGAATATTGACACGGTTATTTTTAGCGTTATTAAAATAAGTCTGTTTTGCTCTTTTTCTGCGCTCCTCTCCCCGACTCAATCTTCGCTTCCAGATTGAATGTGTGTGTGTGTGTCCAGGCCGAGGCGCCAGGGGAGCCACCGCCGCAATCAAAATGTTAATGAGACCCTGATTGTGTCTCTCGACGCCTGCCTCCTCCATTCCTCTGCCTTCCCCAAATGTCGCTGGGCCTCTGGAGCCCTGGGGAGTGGCACCCGCGTTCTTTGGAAATGAGACCTCAGCTTAATGCTCCGTGGAAACAGCCCTCGGGGAGCCTGGAGAACTTGGGGACACGGAGAGATGGGCTTGGCCCAGGATCCTGGCTTCCTCTTCTGTCAGTCCTCCCCCAGGTCAGATTCAGGCCAGTTCATTGGTTGGGACAGAACCATGAGGTCACTGTCCATGGTGCTGGCCCCACCTCACTCAGAACAGGCTTCCCCGGGCACCGAGTGGTCAGAGCTGAGACAGGATGGACAGGGTCTCCGGCTCAGATGGAGATCGTGGGCCCTACTGGTCAGGCAGCTTGGTTGTGGGGAGGTGACCGTGCCCTCAGGATGCTGCTGGGTCTAGCAGACCCTGTCACTTTGAGTTGTGTGATCTGCGGCAAGTTACATGGCCTCTGTGAGCTTCCTTATCTTCCTCTGTGAAAGTGGAATGGTGGGATCCTCCCCGCTGCCCAGGAGTTTCAAGCTCGGAGACAGCGCACCCAGCCCTTTGCTCTCATGGATGGTCAACCACAAAGGCCAGCATGTTTAAAGCCAAACGGCTGCAGATCCCGGACTCTACCACTGCTTCCTGGAGGGCTGGGCAACCTCCCTCACCTCCTTCCTCTTGGCTGTCCTCCCTGGGGGTGCCCGGATCTCCTCACACCCGGCCCCAGCTGAGCCAGCACTGTCATGACCGGCGGCTGTCTGCCCAGGGCTGCGTGTCCACACTGTGATGGTCTTGCCCAGACCAGCCCGGGCTGTGGAGAGCTCTCCAAGTTTCGCCTCTGGGTCCGGGGGAAACATCAGCCCTGCCTGGATCCCTGAGCCACCCAAACAAACCTGCAGGCAGGGCCGCCGGTCGGCAGGAGCAGGGCTCTGATGTCCCTGCTGGGGTCCCCAGGCCTGGGCTCACTTCCGCCTGCACTAACCCCCACTCCCCGTTTTCCCCAGCTCACCCTCTGATTCACACAAAGAGCATGTAAACCGGCCTCCCTATCAACCTACCCTCCCATCTCTGTCCCATCAAGCCCCAAGTCCCGCCCCTGCTGACACCCTCCTGGGCGCCCCCTGGCCCCAGACTGCCAGGGCCAGGGCTCCATCCCCATCCACTCCGGCCTCACCTGGGCTCTCCTCTCCAGGCCCTTCTGGAGCCCCAGCTCGCCTGCCTCCCTCTGGGTCCTCCCTCCTGTCCCTCCCTGGTAACGGTCTCCCTGGCTAACAGCATCCACCTGGGCACCTGCGAGTTCTCTTGGACCTGCATGTGGCCCCGCGTCCGTCCTTTCCCCTGCCGCCTGCCCCTCCTCTGTTGGTCCCAGAGCCGCTATGCACTGCTGCCTGTGAGCAGACGAGCGGAGGGGGGCGAACACCCGCTCTCCCTACAGCCTCTTCACGGCTCACGGCTCTGAATTTTCTACACGATTGGCCATCAGGTTTGCATCCTCGGCGTTCAGATCCCATTGCGGTTTTTCCCCACCATCTTCCCACGTCTAGCTCCAGAGGCTCATCCCCTCACCCCTCACCCCTGCCTGTGCCCACCCATCCCTCCTGCCTCTGGCTCTGTGCCCCACCCCACCCCCCTCCCAGACAGAGCAAAACCTCACTGTTCATTATTTTAACGAGTTAACAGATTTCACCAGTTGCTGTTGCTGGGGATTTGCCTTGGTGGGTAAATGTGGACACAGGCCCAGCTGTCACAGGGCTCCGGGAAAAAGGCACAGGAACCATAACCCGCACACTCTTATGTGGAATTGCCCTTGGGACACGTGCGGAGAAGGAGGGACACGTAGCCCTGGGAGAAGGCAGACTTAGGGGGTCCACAGGCTCAGGGAGGCAGCCTGGGCTGAGATCTGAAGGGCAAGTGGAGAGAAGCCAAAGTGTTCCAGGCAGAGGGAGAAGCCGTGCAAAGGCCCTGGGGTTGGGAGGGAGCCTGGCAGGTAGGATGTATTAACAGAAGCAAGCATGCTGGAATCCAGATGGTCAGGGGAGTGTGGGGCCCGGGCTGAGGCTGACCTTGCAGGGATGGCCTAGTGTGGAGAGGGAGCTGGGAGGCCAGGAGGGGAGGTGGGAGACCAGGCAGGAGGTATGTAATTGGCTTGGAGGAGTCGGGGGTGGCTGCCGAGAGCTGGGGTTGATGGTAGAGGTGGAAGGTGTGGGCAGGGGCACAGCCTGACCCAGCACTGAGAAGAGTTTGCTTCTGAACCAGGAGGGGGTCGCCGCGCAGGGAGAGCCACATTCCTGTCCTAGCCTGGCATCCCTCTGCCTCTATGCTGGTGACCCCTGCTTTGAAGCTCCCCGAAGTCCAGACCGAGACGCCCAGAGCCTCGTTCACAGTGGACACCGTTCACACTGAACACCTCTGGGCCTGCGCTTCCGCACGAAGGGGACAAGTAAGACCTGTTGCCAGCAGGGACACATGGGCGAGCCTTCCGACAGCCTCATCTTCTGAGCCACATGTCACCAGACCCAAGGACCGGGGAGAGGGCGGCAGAAGTCGGGGGTGTGTGCGCCATCCAGACTGGGCACCACCCGGCTCCAAGCGCAGCCAGGCTGACCCCGCCCCTCATCACCAGCTCTGAGACCCTGGAATAGAGGAAGAGGGACGCTCAGGGCAGCTCTCAAGGTGACTGCGAGCAGCAGAGAGAAACTGGACCCCAACCCTGATGGAAACAAGCACGTCAGGCCCGGCGGGGTGCTGGAGGTTCAGAGAGCGGGAGGGCCGGCCTGAGGCTGCAGAGCCAGGCGAGGCGGGGGCCAGGCGGGGCGAGGTGGGGGCCAGGCGGGGCGAGGCGGGGGCCAGGCGGGGGCGAGGCGGGGCGAGGCGGGGGCCAGGCGGAGCCTGTGCCCGTGCCCACAGCCCGGCTCCAAAACCCACGGGGTTTCGGGGGCTGCCCCGTCCACTTCTCCCTCCACCCCTGGGTCTGCTGCCCCCTGTACAGCGAGGAGTCTGGACACAGCCGCTGGGGGCTCCTCTCCAGGGCTGGCACATTCCTGGTCTAAAAAGGAGCCTTTCACCCCCTTGGAGTTGTCTTGTCACCTGCGTCAGGTGTTTCCATCACATCTGATCCTCACCTTGGGGAAACTTAGGGATGAGAGATGCTCTGTGCAAAGGCATTAATACGCTCACTTGCCCTTTATCTTCAGTTCAGCAAGCATCCATTGAGCGCCTGCTGCATGCAGGACTCCATGGCCAGGTCTACTGTGTGTGAGGCCGTGTGATGTTCTGCAGAGTAGGAGGCTTTCAGGGTGGGGGGACGGATTATTCCCCATCTCCCCAACCCCAGCCCTGCCTGAGCACCCTTTGCCCAGGCTCGCGCGTAGTAGGGACCCTGGAAATGGCCCTTTAATTGACTAGAAGGGAAAGGAAGCAGTCTCGGCTCTCCAAGGCGTTGCCATGGTGACTTCTCCCTCACGGCCCTCTTTCTCCCAGCCTCCAGGAAACAGGGTCCCCTTGAACGAGCTCTCCAGGTGGCCAAGGGTCTCTGTGGCCCCTGGGAGCATGCCCCTCATCCTTTGGGGACCCCAACCCGCCAAATGGGCACCTGACTCTAGGTGAACATGGAAGATTCCCCGAAGCCTTGTTCACAGTGGGATGGGGGACAGGGCACCCTGGGGAGCTTCGTCTCCCTCCTCCCTTGGGGTCACACCTCTTCACAAGGGGGCCTGGAAGCTTGCAGTTGCCTGGGAGGTTGGGAACAGCTGACAGGGTTCCCAGAGACACACGAGAAGGACAGGAAAGCCAGGCTGGCCTGCAGCCTGGGGGCGACGTTGCACGTGGGAGGTCTTCATCCCTGAAACAACTTCCTTCTGCACGAGGCTGGCTGGGCATGGCACGGGCTCTGTGCATGCCTCCTCCGGGTCCTCTGACGTCTCACTGCAACCAGGGGGCTGGGCCGGGGTCCTTGGCACCATTTCATGACACAAGTGAACCAGGGGGTGTGCGTGTATGTGTGCGCATGCGTGTGTGTGTGTGTCTGCAGGTGCTTTGGGAATGCGACTGTGACCCTGTTGCTTGGAAACCCTGCTCCTTGGTGAGGACTGCAAGGCAGGGCCATGGCTTTACAGACCACGGTCTGTAAAGGCTGGTGGACACACAGGGGGAGGAGGGTGCAGGGCATCAGCCTTTGGGGTCTTGGATGCTCATGGGGGCCAGGTGTGCGCTGGGCCCTTGGGCTCTACCGGTGAGTAGGCTGAGGGGGCTGTGTACGGGAGCCCAGGTCTGGGAGAGACAGAGGCTGAACCACAAACATCACACCAGTTACAATCTAATTCCGTGGTCATCGGGGGCCCTGGGGTTTGTGCGTCAGAGTGGATGGGCCAGGGTGGGTGTGTGGACCCCTGGGCCACGAGCCCAGATACCCTGGGAACTGGCTCTGCCTTGATGGCTCTCCTGCAACCTGGAACCCTTCCGTGCAGAGCTGTGGGCAAGAATTCTGGTCCTCAGTGACCCTTGGGGGTCTTAACTCCTGTACGCGCCAGGGCTTGGAGCCTGGGGCCTGACCACGTCCTGCCCTCTGCTGATGGAGAAGCCCTCCCCGGCCCGCTGCAGCTGCGGTGTGGAGACAGAGGGCAGAATCGCTTACGTGAACTTCTAAAAGCCCCATCCATTCCCCGAGAGTTGCTCCCTAACTCATCCTGGTACACAGATGGATGGTTTCTTTTAAAGCAGCCTTTTTGGGCCTGAATCACTGTGACCTCTGATGTGAGGGTGGATTCACTCCCCACCCACACCCCCCCACCCCGCCTCCTGCAAGCTTCTTGTTTAGAAGACAAGTGGTCGCTTTGGGTTGTTTGGGGTTTTTAAAAAGAAGAATCTGAGCTGGGGTTTCCATTCACCCAGGGGAGCAGGGGGACGGGTGGGGAGCTGCTGGCTCCTGCACCCCTGACGGGGCAGCAGGGTCCCGGCTCCGCCACTGTGCCCTGTTGGCTGCACTGACCCATGCCGGCCACAGTTGCCCTCTGTGCTCAGACCACAGGGGGTTGTGTTCCCGGTCCAGAACCAGCTCAGGTTCCGGACACACCCAGTCCAGGCCTGCGCGTCATGTGCCCACCAAAGCTTCTGACGTGACCGGGCCTTGGCCCCACTGAACCAACTGGCCCTTCAACTCTTCTTTTGGTTGAAGCCTTTTGCCTGGGACTCAGGCCCCTGCTGTGAATCCTTTGACATACTGAGGCCTTGAGCAAAGCACCTCTTGTGCCTGGACCTCAGTTTCCTGATCTGTAAAATGGGTCCATCTTTGTTCTCACAGCCCAACCTGCAGGACTGGTGTGGGGAGCCAAGGATCTCATGCTCTGTGTCTCCAATTCACAGGTGAGGAGACTGAAGCCCAGGATGACACGGCAGAGGTGGGCTGGAGCCCAGGCGCAAGGCGTCTGGGGACCCCTGTGCTTGTGACTCTGTTGCAGTGGGGCGGAGTTTGGTCCTGGGCCGCACGCCTCTGCTCCACTCCTCCTCTCTGTGCTTGGAGGACTCCTGCATAGACCCAGAGGCGGGCCCGCAGTGGGGAGGGGCTTTGCAGGGGGTGGCCAGCAGGATGTCTGGGCACTGGAGAGGCTTGTCCGGTGGAAGGTCAGAGACGCACGCTCAAGACCGGGGTTCCCCACTCCTACCAGGCAGCCTTCGTGCCGGATGCTCAGACTTGGAGCGGCGGCCCTGGGCCTTGTTCTTGCCTCTGCCACCTGCTCCTCAGACCCGAGGCGCCCGAGGGGCCCGAGGGTGGCTTTGTCCATCACCAAACACAAGGAAGCCCTGTGCAGGGCGCTCATGATCTGCTCGCTTCCTCTGAGCTGCTGTGTGTGTGAATCTCAGCCCACCAAGGACACACAGAGATGCTTTCTGAAGGTCAAGGAGGTAGTCTGAAAGTATGCTGGGGTGCGCCCTGGCTTTACCCCAATTTTACTGGTACGGAAAGGGGAGACCAGAGTGCTGAAGTCTTTTGCCCCAGAGGATGGGCAGGCAGGGCTGGGCCCCCTCTGCGTCCCCCTCTCGGGTAGAGAGGACCCGCTGCCGGAGCCCTGTGATTAGAAGGATTTCGCTGTCCTTGGCTTAGTGCTCTGCAATCACCATCCAGCTATTCTTAATAAGTTATTGACAATGCCCTTGCATTTTGGTTTTTCCACTGAGGCCTGCAATCCTGCAGCTGGTCTTTTCCACACTTCACATCCTCTCACTGCATCTCTGCGACCTCCTTTGTGAAACTGGGATGACCGCACCTTCTGGCAGGAGATGGAGGGGTTAAATGAGTCGGTGGATGGATAACCTCCCCCAGAGCAGCTGCTGCCCTCCCGCTGATTTTCATCATCTCACTTGCTTCTCCCCATGACCCCCACGGTCAGCTGAGCCCACACTCCAAACACTTACCAAAGGGAGAAGCTGGGACTTGGAGGTACTGAGTGATTTATCCTGGGGCACAGAGCAAATCAGAACAGAGCCGGGAGCTCTTCTGTCACTGCCTCCTTGGCGGGGCGGTGGGGGTGGGGGGGGTTGGGGGGGTGGGGGGGGTGGCTTTCATGGCCCAGCAGGTGTCCACCCATCCATTTGGCTCAGCGACCAGATGACCCAGCACCACTGGGGATTGCCGTGGGTGCACACTTTGGGTTGGCAGGGTTCAAAGACCCAGACACAGTTCCCACCTCACTCCCACAGAGAGTGAACCTCCTTCTCAGCCAAGTAGGGGTCACCTCTGGAGACCTGCAGGCCCCAGGGTAGTGGTCCCTCCCCAACCCCCAAAAGCCTCACCTTGGGCAACTTTGTTGGCTAGGATTAACCCCTTCTCTGCTTTATTCTTCTTCTTTTTCAGTTTTAGCCCAAACATCCCTTTTCTGGAAAAAAAAAAAAAAAAGGAAGAACAACAAAAAAATACAGTAATAGCAACTTTGGCTCATTCAGACACGTTCAGAGAAAATACACACACACACACACAAACACACTGCGTTTTTCTGGAAGCTGTCCATCCTCCTTATCAAAAGACAAGTGTCAAGGGACTTCCCAATGGTTCAGGGGTTAAGACTCGGCACTGTCACTACTGCGGCCCAGGTTCCATCCCTGGTTGGGGAACTGAGATCCCACAAGCTGTGCAGCACAACCGAAAAAATAAAACCCGCAAGTGTCAGGATGACCCAACACACTCTCCAGATAGGTCTGCTTTTGCAGAAACCACGGAAACCCCACCTGAACAGAAACCATGAGATCCACCTAGAACCACAGTTAAAAGACAGCACTGTTTTTACCTCCATTTCCCTTTACTCACCTACGCCAGGCACTCAAAACAAATGATTTCATTTAGTCATCACGGCAACCCTCTCCTACCCATCTTACAAATGAACAGCCAAGGCTCAGGGAGAGCAGGCAATGTTTCCAAGGTCACACAGCCCCTACATATCAGAGCTACTCCTGGAGCCAGGTCTGCTTGATTTCAGAGCCCAGACTCTAAGCATGGAGAAGCCTGAGCCTGCTGATTCCCCCAAGCAGAATAAAACACCCTCTCCACAGCCAAGCTCCCAGACCATTTCCAAGGGCCAGCAGTCCTGGGGTTTGTTGAGGTCATGCCACAAGTGCATAGCTCAGCTGACACATGGTATATACCTGGAATGTCAGCCACTATCATTATTATTATTATTAGCCAAGAGCAGGAATCCATTTGGGGGCCTCCTTCTCAACTCAGGGCTTCCCTGGTGGCTCAGCCAGTAAAGAATCTTCCTGCAATGAGGGAGACTCAGGTTCAATCCCTGGATCAGGAAGATCCCCTGGAGAAGTGAATGGCTACCCACTCAAGTATCCTTGCCTAAGAATTCCATGGATAAAGGAGTCTGACAAGCTACAGTCCACGGGGTCACAAAGAGTCAGATATGAGTGAGTGACCAACACTTTCACTTTTCTCAACCCAGGAAAGGGCCCAGTCTGCTGTCTCCAGCTGATGCCAGGAGCATCCTGACCCTCTGCTGGCCTCCTGAGAGAACCCTTCTCTGGAACTGTGTAGAAGGGTGGCAAGTCAGAAAAAGTCCTGGCCTTGCGGCGGTCAGGTTGATGGGGCGGCCATAGAGGAGGCAAGAAGAGGAACAGGAGCAGAAGGGAGGAGAGAGCAGCAAAGCTCAGGCTCTTTCAGGGAGCGTCCTGGAGCAACACAAGGACAGTGGAGCAACCAGGGACGCTGCCCCTTTGGCTGACATATTTAGGACTCACGAGGGGGTGGACGGCAGTGGCCAGGTTTAGGGCCTCCACAGCCAGACTCCCTGGGTTCTAAAGCCATCTCTGCCTCCTGAAACAGGTCACTTAACCTCTCTATACTCCTGGGTCCTCGTGTGTAAATGAGATAACAAACGTAAAGCATTTAGCCCAGTACCTGGAACATATTAGTTGCTCAATAAATGTTAGTTATTCTCATTATTTGAAGTGATAAAGTTAGGACCAATGAGAAGAAACAACTAGGAGACAGACGTCCCCTCCATTCACTTATTTGCTTATTTACTCTTTTACGTCCTGCTTTGCTCCAGATGGGGAATTAAGGAGCCTTCCGTGTTGGTGCTGTGTGGACAGTGAAGGAACTGCACTGGGTGGGAGTGTGTTCCCTGGTCCTGGACACGTGCAAGCAGACACCCGAGAACCACTAATGGAGGATGTTGTAGAGAGGACAGACATCGAAATCCAATGGGGGAGGGGGACTGGCCTCAGGGACCTGGGGGTGGGGGCGGTGATCCTTTGAGACCCTGAAATACAGTAAAATGGAAATAATAGGCTCCAAAGCCACCCAGACATGGGTGGATTGGACAAGTCACAGCGATTCTTGGAGCCAGTTTCCTCCAGGGTACAATGGAGATAAATAACAAGGTACATTCTTCACAGGATTGTTCTAAGAATAAAAAGGGGGAAGTAAGCAAAATACCTAGGACAGTGTCCAAGATGTAGAGAGTATTAAAACATGCCTTTTGGAGGTAGTATTTTTCCCACTTTGATTTGCCGTCAGCTGTGACAAGAACATCCTTTTACGTCTCCCAGGAATCTTAGCTACACCAGGGAAATCCCTCTTTCCTGAAAGTCTTGAAGAAAATTTCCAATAATAGTTTTTCCTTTCCTGTTTTCAAAGGAGAGTTACCCAGCAGAGGTACCACGGCCAGTGCCTTCCAAACCCTGAATTGCCACTGTGGTCCCCAAGGGCTCACTGCCTGTGATCATTTCACGGAGGCAGAAGCAATGTTCCTGGGAACCTGGCCAGCAAGCTCTCAGATGACTTGAGAAGACTGAGCTATTTCCACTTGGTAACAGGAAGGAGATCCAACCAGTCCATTCTAGAGGAGATCAATCCTGGGTGTTCATTGGAAGGACTTATGTTAAAGCTGAAACTCCAATACTTTGGCCACCTCATGCGACGAGTTGACTCACTGGAAAAGACTTTGATGCTGGGAGCGATTGGGGGTGGGAGGAGACGGGGACGACAGAGAATGAGGTGGCTGGATGGCATCACCGTCTTGATGGACATGAGTTTGAGTGAACTCCGGGAGTTGGTGATGGACAGGGAGGCCTGGCGTGCTGTGGTTCTTGGGGTCGCTAAGAGTCGGACACGACTGAGCGACTGAACTGAACTGAACAGGAAGTTGCTACCAATAAATAAGAGTACCTACCAGAGGGAGACTGAATACACCTTTAGGGAGCAGAAGTGTTCATCACGGATGGCCTCAGCATTCTGAACTCTCCCACGGGGCAGCTGGGGACTGAGGCATCGGGGCACGCCTTAGGCTGCTATCGTGGGCATGGGAGGAGGGAGAGGTGTCCCACCTTTTAGAAGAGGCAATCCATGTGGCAGACTTCACTGCTGTCTTATTTTAAAGAAATTGCCACAGTCTCCCCAACCTTGAGCAACCACCAACCTGACAGATCCATCAGCAGCCATCAACATCGAGACAAGACTCTCCACCAGAAAAAAAGATTACCTCTCACTGAACGCTCAGCATCTTTTTTCAGCAACAAACTATTATTTTTAGCAATAAAGTATTTTTTAATTAAGGTACGTACGTACATTCTTTAAGACATAATGCTTTTGCACACTACAGTATAGTATAAACACCCCCCAACCCCCCACTTTGATTTTGGCTGCACCACGCAGCTTGCTGGATTTTATTTACTTGACCAAGGATTGAACACAGACCCTTGGCAGTGAGAGTCATGAGTCCTAACCACTGGACCACCAGAGAATTCCCTGAACACCTTTCAGATGCATTAGAAAACTGAAAAATCCATGCAACTCATTTAATTATACAGTTTAGGGCTTTCCTGGTGGCTCAGTGGTAAAGAATCTGCCTGAAACAGGCACCCCTACCCCTTAAAACCAAGAGTTCTTCATTCTGCTATCTACTAGACACACCTAGGAGGTTTTTTGCCTGGAAAATTCCACAGACACAGGAGCCTGGTGGGCTACACAGTCCATGGGGTCACAAAGAGTCGGACACGACTGAGCGAGTGAGCCAGAGAACAGGTTTGAAACATGCCAACATCCGGAACCACCCTCAGAGATTCTTCATTGATTTGGGGGAAGAATCAGTTTTGAGAAGATCACAGCTCAGACTCCCTGCAGAAGAAGCCAGAACACTTCTAGTAATGCCCAAGGAATTGACAACCCACACTACT
The DNA here is from genome assembly GCF_049115385.1 of Moschus berezovskii. Lineage (NCBI taxonomy): Eukaryota > Metazoa > Chordata > Mammalia > Artiodactyla > Moschidae > Moschus > Moschus berezovskii. Next base: position 53,045,200 of record NC_142475.1, on the reverse strand, counting down.
TTCTGGAGGGGGGCTGATGTTTGTTTCATAAACACACAAGGGTGTTTGCCTGGAACCCTGAGTCAGTCCTCAAGGATACTCCCAGCATGGTGCCCAGTGTGAAAAGGCTTCTTGATGAAGGTTGATTCCTCCTCCTCAGCCACATGACGTCCACAGTAGAGAGCGGACACAGCTCGCCAACCCAGAAGGATCGAGTCACTGGCAGATCAGGCAGCAGGCAGTAAATTGGAGACACAGAACCCAGCTCAGGACCCAGCTTGAGCCCACCTGTTGGCTCCAGAATCTGGGGCTGGATGCTTAACTCAGATGAGCTTGTTTCAGTCACATATAACTCAATATTTCTTATCTAGCCACAGGGTGATGTTTAAAAAGGACACAACGTTTAGACAATGTAGAATGTGCTATGAGATGAAGTGAAGGTGCTCGGTTGTGTCCAACTCTTTGTCACCCCATGGACTATAGAGTCCATGGAATTCTCCAAGTCAGAATACTGGAGTGGGTAGCCTTTCCCTTTTCCAAGGGATCTTCCCAATCCAGGGATTGAACCCAGGTCTCCAGCATTACAGGCAGATTCTTTACCAGTTTAGCCACAAGGGAAGCCCAAGAACAAGGAAGTACGTAGCCTATCCCTTCTCACGTGGATCTTCCCAACCCAGGAATTGAACCAGGGTCTCCTGCATTGCAGGCAGATTCTTTACCAACTGAGCTATCAGGGAAGCCCTACATGTGCCAAAGATTATTATTATTTTCTTGATGACAAGAAAACATGCTACAATATTCCCCTGAGTTTAAAATTTTTTAAACATACTTTGACACTCACCATGTTCCATGAAATACCAGGTTATACACATTAGCTCTTTGGATCCCCGAAATGTACCATGCATGAGACAGATGCTATTATCACCCATTTTTACAAACAAGAGGTTGTCAGGGGCCTCTAGGGGTGGGATTCAGGGAGGGAGACTCAAGGGGAAGGGGATATATGTATACATACAGTTTATGCATGTTGTAGTAGAACAGAAACTAACAACATTGTAAAGCAAGTGTACTTCAATTTAAGAGATATATTTATAACATAAATAAAACTAAATTTAAAAAAAGAGGATGCCAGTGGTTTCCAGTCAATATATTGGGATCAGCCAGTAACTCAGGAAGAATTGCCTGGTAAGTCTTCAAGGCAGCTGCCATCACCCACCCTGCTCCAGTGTGTCAAGGTTTCCAGCACGGGAACCCCACCACATACACTTCCAAAAAAGGATGCGAGTCTCTGGCTTAGGGTCTATTGAATCTCCCCCCAGGGCCACCCAAAGATAAGAGACACACAGAAATGTCCGTACCCACCTGGTCTCCTCAGGGTGAAAGCTACCGTGACTCCGATATCTGCGTGCAAACAACGAGAGCATTAAACAGTGTGTGTGTTTAACACGCTTCTGCTCATCTGTTGAAGGTGGACCCCAGGGCTCACGCAGGCAGGGAGGCAGCCAGCCCAGCACACAGACAGAGGAGCCGGGCAACTGGAGATCGGGTCTCATCTATGTCCCTTTCTGACTGTGTCTCTGGGGCCAGCCATGGGACTTCTTTGAGCTCCAGTCTCCTCTTCTGCAGGAAGTGGCGATAAAGTTCACTCTGCTTTTCTCACGGGGTGCTGTGTGTGTGACCTCCTTGAACCCTCATGCTGCACTGTTAAAAGTTCTACAAATAACTACTTTACGGTCATGTCCACAGCTCAGGGGTGCCGGGATTAGGAAATGGCTCACAACCATGGTCTCTATGTGGGTTTCCACTTGTGTCATCAGATTCCTCTTCTAGAATCATCTTTTCTACCTTCAGTGCAGAATAGAAGCAGCTCAGGCCAAGAGGCCAAACACTAAGTTAATTGTATCAATGGGTGTGACCAGTCCAGGCCCCTCCCGCTCTCCTTCCCATCTAAGAGGACTCAGGTCACCTCCGTACCTCACTCTCCAAACACAATCATAACATCCAGTGTAGAAAAAGAATTTTTTTGATTTGTGAGTTTCTATATATGATAACTCTTGAAAATGTTTTAAAATATATATTTGAAAAATATGTTACATTTAATATATTAATGTTTAATAAAATTCCTTTATCAAAAGAATGGATTTGCAGGGAATCAGGTCTATCTTAAACAACAAAACAAAACCAAGCTTCATCACCATTTTGAGGTTATCCATAGAGCCTTGAAGAAGTTTCTAGCTGCCAGTTGGAAATACCTTCTTGAGTACATGCTCTCTGTATGCTCATCTTACTTCTAAGACTGGCATAGATTTATTAAAGGCAAACCAGCAAACACAGAATTAGCTATAATGTGGGTTTTGACAGAAGACTGTGAAAATATAAATTCACATGACATCCTGCCTTGTTGAGACTCTGAAACTTTTCTTCCCCTCTCCCTATGATCTGCCCATTAGTATTCTCCTGATCGTATCCTATTTGTTCAGAGCAATGATGATCAACTTTGGTTGTACATCGGGTTCTTATTGAAGAGCCTGCTAAAACTCTTTCACACATTATGGTCAGATCCCATCCCAGAGTCTGATTTCATTGGTCAGAGTGGGGCCAAAGCACAGTAGTCTTTTTAGTTCCCCACGTGATTCTGAAGTGCATCAGGGTTTCAAACGCCTATGGCTAAGTTATCTGTGCTGATGAGCTGTGTTCTCAGAGACAAGGTTTGTATTTTTTAAGGAAGTTCAAAGATAATATTTTAACCAGCAGGAACAATACCATTTAGGAAATTCAGAGTGCTTAGTGAATTTATGTGGATAGGCTGGGTGAATTTTATTGTCCAGCCTCAACTCCTCTTCCACTCAACCTTCATCCCAACAGTTAGCCCATAGAATTTGTTGTCTTCTCTAACTCTGCATGGGATCAGCTCAGTCTTGATGGAACTGAGTCCTTCAGTTTAAGAGAGAAGGGTCAGTCCTCTATTGGGTCCGAGGTGTCCCAGGCAATGAACTGAGTAGATGCAGTATGTTCGTGCCTGCTAAGTCGCTTCTGTCGTGTCAAACTCTTTGCAACCCCATGGACTATAGCCCACCAGGCTCCTTTGTCCATGGGATTCTCCAGGCAAGCATTCTGGAATGGATTGCCATGCCCTCTTTCAGGGGATCTTCCTGACCCATGGATTGAACTCTGTGTCTCATGTCTCCTACATTGGAAGGCAGGTTCTTTACCACTAGCGCCACCTGGGAAGCCTGAGTAGATGGAGAACTGATTCCCAATCTGGTGGGAAACACTCCATTTTTGCCTACTGTAATATGGAATCTCCCACCTTGCTGAGGTAAATGGATATTTCTCTGGTAGGTCCTCATTTTGTATATTCCAGCCCCATCAGCCATCACAGTGAGATTCAGACATCACCAGCTCAGCACATTGTCACTGAAAACATTGCTATTTCACCTGCCAGAGTCTAGGAAATGCCCCTCCAAGGATGCAAATGAATCCTCCCTCCTGTGGTTTCTCTGAGCCAAGGGTGACTCTGGAATAATCTGGAGTCACATTGGGTAGAACCATCCCGGGTTAAGCCAGTCTCTGACAGTCCTTCAGAAACCCTTGCCAAAAACTCAAGGGCAAAGTGGTAGGAGGTGCTGTTGTAGGTCTGTTCCAGGAAAATGGAGACTTTTTCCCGCATGTCTCTCGCCCACCCTGCAGCACACCGAGAGCACCCACTACTGAGACCATCTTCCAAGGGTTGGAGGAGCCTTTTTACCCACGGCCACTAGCCTCCATCCTCTCCTGCTCCTCCTCCTCTCTAGCTAAGATCAGTGTGTGGCTGGGCTGGCTGGAGAGCAAGGAAGATAGAGAAACAAATCTGCAGGTCATGTCATTGACTCAGTATACTTAGGGCCGCTGGACTCGCTGACCCCAAGCTTTCTCTTTCCTGGGTCCCCAAGAAAATGTTCATTTTTATTGCATCCTCTTTATATGCTGGCTAATCAGAGCCCTGATCTCTGTTCTCCTAAAGATAAAAGGATCAATCTCTAAGTCCCAAATAGACTTACTTAGAACAAGCATCTCTCTCTCCCTATGTCCCAGCATAAATCAGTCTTCAAGCTTCCACCCTTTTGAGACTGCCATCTTTTCTTTACTCCCCAAAATTTCCTTTCCACATCTATTCCCCGAGTATCTTTTGGCACAATGATAACAGTATGGCACCACCGCTTGGCATGTTTCTCTCGGGTCATGTTTAAGGTTTTTGTTCCCATGTGGTCTTCCCTTCTTTGAGTCAGCTGTCCTGCAGAACATTTGTATTCTGCTTTCTGCTCCTACTACAGGTGGAAGTAAGTCACTGAGGCAGAGATTCTTCTCCCTGCAGGCAGCAGGGAGGGCGAGTCCCTCTGCTTCACAGTGAAGTATATGAAAATCGATCTGGACTCCACCCCATTCAGCTTCTTCCCATCTACGTTTGCCAGCAATAAAGGTGATCTGTTGGTCCCAATTTGCCGCATGGGTCTATTTCTCAATGGTTTCAAACATAACAGGGAAAGAGAGAGATACAGTCATAACCCTAAGAAAACCAACAGACTGACATATAAAGATTTTGTTATAGGTGAGTTTCATTCAACTCCATAATGGGTAAAGAGAGGATCTCGAAAATTCCTTTTGAGTCTCATTTTATTGGTGTAATGGAATCAAAGACAGAAGGATGGGTGCTATATTAAGTTAAATAATTAAATTAAATCCTCCCTTTGTAGGATTCTCAGAGCCTTTAATATGCTGACCTTCATCATGACTTTCCAAGGAGAGTGATAGAGTGTTCAGACTTTTCTAAATGAATTGGACCACATCTTTATCACAAAGAATCTAATAGTAAAGAGCAGCATTTGGGACACCCAGAGAAAGGAACTCTGGCAACTAGCAGTGCTCTTTTCTCTTTTGAAATTTATGAGATGAGCAGTTACCACGTAAGAGCCTTCGAGGAGGAAGAGACCCCAGAGCATCCCTCCCTCACATTCCCTCCTTGCAGCCACACTGCTCCTACTCTCATACAGACCTCTCTCTAACTGCGCCTTTCTGGATCCATTCTTTCTCATTCCTGCAAACTAGTCTCCACTCTGAAGCCATCTTTGAAAACTAGAAGAGCAGAGAACTTCCTTAATATGATAAAGAATATCTACCTAAATCTTAGAGTTAATATCACATCAATGGTAAATATTAAAAGACTTTCTCTAAGATTTAAATAAAAGGATGCAAAGATGTTAGTTGTCAAGACATAGAGAACAGACTTGTGAACACAGTAGTGCAGGAAGAGGGTGTGACAAACTGAGAGAGTAGCACTAAAACATATACACTACCATGTACAGAACAGCCAGCCAGCGGGAAGGTCTGGACAACACAGGGAGTTTGACTCTGGGCACTGTGACAACCTAGCGGGTTGGGGTGGGAGGGAGGTTCAAGAGGGAGGCGACATATGTATACTCAGGGCTGATTTACGTTGTTGTAAGGCAGAAATCAGACTTTATTTTTTGGGGCTCCAAAATCACTGCAGATGCTGATTGCAGCCATGAAATTAAAAAGACGCTTACTCCTTGGAAGGAAAGTTATGACCAACCTTGATAGTATGTTAAAAAGCAGAGACATTACTTTGCCAACCAAGGTCTGTCTAGTCAAGGCTATGGTTTTTCCCGTGGTCATGTATGGATGTGAGAGTTGGACTGTGAAGAAAGCTGATCGCCAAAGAATTGATGCTTTTGAACTGTGGTGTTGGAGAAGACTCTTGAGAGTCCCTTATACTGCAAGGAGATCCAACCAGTCCATTCTAAAGGAGATCAATCCTGGGTGTTCATTGGAAGGACTGATGCTAAAGCTGAAACTGCAATACTTTGGCCACCTCATGCGACGAGTTGACTCACTGGAAAAGACTCTGATGCTGGGAAAGGTTGGGGGCGGGAGGAGAAGGGGACGACGGAGAATGAGATGGCTGGATGGCATCACCGACTCTGTGGACATGAGTTTGAGTGAACTCCGGGAGTTGGTGATGGACAGGGAGGCCTGGCGTGCTGTGATTTATGGGGTCGTGGAGAGTCAGACACGACTGAGCGACTGAACTGAACTGACTGAAGGCAGAAATCAACACACCCTTTAAGGCAATTATCCTCCAACTAAAAAAAAAAAGATGTTTGCTATCAGCCCTTCTATCCAACACTGTACTTGAGGCCCTCTCTTAACAATTCAATAAAGTTTGATTAGTTGAATTAATAAGTGGAGGATTTCCTTGAAGTCCAGTGGTTAGGACACCTTGCTTTCAAGGCTGAGGGCCTAGTAAGGGAACTAAGATTCCACAAACCACGTAGCCAGTCAAAAAGTAAATAAAGTTTGATTCGTTGAATAAGCGAGTTCAGTATGTCATCTAGAAACAAGGTCAATTTTTAAAAAATCGATTGTACATTTCTATATCAATAACAAGGGGATTCCTTCGTAGCTCAGTTGGTAAAGAATCTGCCTGCAATTCAGGAGACCTGGGTTTGATTCCTGCATGGGAAAGATCCCCTGGAGAAGGAAACAGCAACCCACTCCAGTATTCTTGCCTAGAGAATCCCATGGACAGAGGAGTCTGGAGGGTTACAGTTCATGGGATCGCTAGAGTTGGACACAACTTAGCAAGTAAACCACCACCACCACCATTCCAATAACAAAGTATTAACTAAAATTATAAATAAAAGATATCATAAGAGCATCAAAAAATTTGAAAACCTGGGAATAAACCTAAAAAATATGAGCAAGATTTCTATACCAGAAATTACAAAATAAGATCAGTGAAGGGATACTCCATGCTCATAGATGGAAAAATGCAATATTGGAAAGATGCAAAACCTCCCTAACTTAATAGAGATTACTATTTGCTCTATCCACTTGTGAAATTTTTCAAGTCATATATTTATAATTTGTGTGTGTGTTTTATGTGTATATGTCAAGCGTCAGGAAGATTATCTGATGAAGGAAATGGAAACCCACTCCAGTACTCTTGCCTGGAAAATCCCACGGACAGAGGATCCTGGTGGGCTACATAGGACTGCACAGTTGGACACAACTTAGCAGCTAAAGAACAACAATATGCTTCAACAAAATGCTTCCCTTTTTAAAAACATAGATTCTGGGATCAAAGTCTTGGCTTTCATTATCAGCTCAGCCACCTGCTAATTATGGAAACTTGAGCAAATCTTTAAACTTTCTGCAACTCAGTTTCTTTTTAGATCCTTATTTTTTTTTTTAATGTGGACCATTTTAAAAGTCTATTGAATTTGTTATAACATTGCTTCTGTTTTTCGTTTGTTTGTCTTGGTTTTTGGGCACTGAGGCAGGTGGGGTCTCGGCTCCCCAGCCAGGGATCAAACACACACCCCTTGCACCAGAAGGTGAAGTCTTAAACCCTGGACTGCACCTGTTTCTTCATCTGTAAATTAGAGGATAAGATATGCCTCTCTTAGAGAGCTGTCATGAAGACTAAATGATATAAAACATACAACATTCTATTTGTAAATACTGAAGTGCTATATCGTACTGTTGCCGTTGTTTAGTACCTAAGTTGTGTCCAACTCTTTATAATACTATGGACTGTAGCCCACCAGGCTCCTTTGTCCCTGAGATTTCCCAGACAAGAATAGTGGAGTGGGTTGTCATCTCCTTCTCCAGGGGATCCTCCCGACCCAGGGATAGAATCCACATTTCCTGCACTGGCAGGCAAATTCATTACCACTGAACCACCAGGGAAGCCCACCATATCCCAAACATGTTAATTAAAAGAAAAAACTGGATCGACATTCTATGAATGTCCCTTAGGGCTCTCCACATTAGAGGCTCAGCCTGTTAATCCAGTATTTGACTTCCCACGCTTTGTTCTCCAGTCCAGTGGGCAGCTCCTACGAAACTTGTCACACGCTTCTGTCCATGAACCTGATCTCACTCCAGGGCCTCCACTGAAGGTTACTTCTCCCATCTCTACTGTCAACACCCACATCTTTCTTCTAGGAAAGTTCAGCTACCTCCTTTTATGTGAACAGTTCTTAGTTTTGTAAGCGGGAATCAAGTCACTCTTTCCTCTGGATTCCACTGGCCCTTTGTCCTTATTTCTATAATATGAAATCATTTATTATAGGGATCATAAGAGTTACTTGAAAATATCATTCTCTTTTATTAGACGCTGAAATTTTGAAGGCAGTAACCACGTCTATTTTATGTCTGTACCTTCATAATGCCTGGCACAGGTTAAGAGACTGTAGGACACACACAGAGAGAAAGGGCCACAGGAATTCATTGGAAGCTCTCTGTCTCTGTTTAAAAATGTAAAGTATCAGGGGCTTCCCTGCTGGTCCAGAGGTTAAGAATCCACCTGGCAATGCAAGGGACACTAGCTCTTCCCTGATCTGGGAAGATCCCACATGCCCCAGGGCTGCTAAGCCAGTACACTACAACTGCTGAGTCCACACCCTAGAGCCCACGCTCCACAAGAGAAGCCCTGAAAGAAGCCCTTGTACCGCAATGAGGAGGAGCCCCAGGTCGTCACAACTAGAGAAAGCCTGCGTGCAGCAACAAAGACCCATCCCAGGCAAAAAATTTTAAAATACATTTTAAAAAATATATCGTATCAGACAGAAAAGAGTTAAGTCCATAATCAGAGCAGGGCATAATCAGAGAAGAGAACAATCTCAAAAGTCAGTGGCTAAGCCTTATCCTAATACTCACCTTGGAGCTGGGTAGAAAGAGGAAATTACTCATGCTGGTAGCAGATAAACCATTTGTTCTCTGTTAAATGGTGCAGCACCCCTGGCTATCACCCAGCCTTGGTCTTCATCCATTTCTTAAAATCACTCCCTTTTTCAACTCATCTCTTTTTTGCTCTCTCTTTATCATGCCTGAATATCTTTTATCGGTTGGTTCTTCTCTGCTACTGGTCCCTTGGGGGTGATTGAACAAAAGGTCATGGATTTTGTTTGTGGCCCAGGCCCTGTGATAGGCGCTGGTGTACAAAGATAAATCCAACAGGGTCCTTAGCCTTAGAGGCCCTGAAGTGTGGCTGGAACTGCAGATGCCTGGGGGTTCATGACGAGGATGACTGAATCTCGATTGTTGACCAATGCCCAATACCAGGACTAGAAAGTCATGAGGAAGGCCAGTGCTGGCCCAGGGTGTGGCTGAAGTTGGAAGCCCGTCGCAGTTCAGCAGCCGTGGTCTGAAATGGGTAAGCATCCAAATACAATAGTGTTACAGTCTCAGGAAGCCCTGGGACAACCTTTATTACAGAAGGGTTCCTTTTCAGGAGGAATACGGTTCAGAGTGATGGGAGCAAAATCTATGACTGTAAGTAAACTTATCTCTTTGCTTAACATTTAAAAACAGACTTCCTTGGTGGCAGTGGATAAGAATCCTCCTGCCAACACAGGAGACACGGGTTCGATCCCTGGTCCGGGAGGATTCCTCATGCCGTGGAGCCACTGAGCCTGAGCATCACAGCTACTGAGCCTGTGCTCTAAAAGCCCTTGAGCTGCAACTGCTGAGCCCCTGTGCCACAAGGACTGAAGCCCACTCGCCTAAAACCTGTGCTCTGCAACGAGAGAAGCCCCTGCAGTGAGCAGCCTGTGCTCTGCAACGAGAGAGTAGCCCCTGATCTCTAAACTAGAGAAAGACTGCATGCAGCAATGAAGAACTGTTGCAGCCATAAATAAGGAAATAAAGCAGTGTGTACATGTCAGAAGCATTTTTTGAAAGGAACAGAAGTATTTAAAAGCAAAACTGTGCTTTATGCTCCCAGGGAAACAAGGGTAGGAAGGCTTGTCTTTACCGAAGACAAACTGACCACTCTTCAAACCTACTAAAGCAATGACTTTGAATGATAAAAGACAATGTGACTTATTTGTAACCTATAAAGAAAGCTGAGTGCAGAAGAATTGATGCTTTTGAACTGTGGTGTTGGAGAAGACTCTTAAGAGTCCCTTGGACTACAAGGAGATCCATCCAATCCATCCTAAAGGAAATCAGTCCTGGGTGTTCATTGGAAGGACGGATGATGAAGCTGAAACTCCAATATTTTGGCCACTGATGCAGAGTTGACTCATTTGAAAAGACCCTGATGTTGGAAAATATTGAAGGCAGGAGGAGAAGGGGACAGCAGAGGATGAGATGGTTAGATGGCATCAGCAGCTCAATGGACAGGAGTTTGGGTAAACTCCGGAGTTGGTGATGGACAGGGAGGTCTGGCGTGCTGTGGTTCACGGGATCACAAAGACTGAACTGAACTGAACTGAACTGAAGCTGGTGAAGCCAGTTATTCCCTTGCTGCTGCTGCTGCTAAGTCACTTCAGTCGTGTCGACTCTGTGTGACCCCATAGACGGAAGCCCACCAGGCTCCCCCGTCCCTGGGATTCTCCAGGCAAGAACACTGGAGTGGGTTGCCATTTCCTTCTCCAATGTGTGAAAGTGAAAAGTGAAAAAGTGAAGTCGCTCAGTCGTGTCCGACCCTTAGCGACCCCACGGACTGCAGCCTACCAGGCTCCTCCATCCATGGGATTTTCCAGGCAAGAGTACTGGAGTGGCTTGCCATTGCCTTCTCCAGTCATTCCCTTACGAATTGCTTATATGTATGTCCGTCCTCCCCATTAGGCAAGGTTGGGGCACACGTGTGTGCTTTGCACATACTAGGTCCTCAAGAGGTATTTGTTTGATAAAATATTTAATAAATAGGACTTTCAGCTGACAAGCCAACCCTAGCCTCAAAGACTACAGTGATGAGGAGTTTACCCCTTCACAAATTGATGACTACAAATACTTCCAAAACATACAAGGGGGAGATGAAAATTTATATGCATTCTTCCAAGACAGAATAGTTCAGAGTGACTTATAACAGGACTATGCAATTTCAGTCAGGAAGAGATGAAGTAAAAAAGTCATTTTCACTTCTATCTTTGGGCAGAATGACTACAGTAAAGATGCTAGTGAAAGGAGGGATTGGAAAAAGAATTCTAGATATTGGGTGGGAGGGGTTATCAATGATCTCAAGCCAAGGTGTCTACCCAGGGGGTCGAGGTAGGAGGAAGTAAGGAAAGATCGAGATGGCCCAATCTGCCCTCTTCCCTCCACCCCTTCAATCTGAGGGGCTTCATCGTCACCTGTTTTCTGTGTTAAGGAGTTCGAGGAATGCATAAATAAACTTTTCAAGTTTGAAAACTGCTCTTCAAGACTAGCCTACTTATTTGACAAATAGGGAAACTAAGACCCAGGGAAAAAAAGCTAAGACCTAGGAACCAGATCAAGGTCATATTTGCTTATTGAAATTGCTGGGGCTTGGCTTCTGGTACCCATTTATTCCCAGATTTACCCCCCAAGAATGCTAAGACTTCAGCAAGTGTGGACTTCCACAGCCCTTCCTCTCCAAACACAGGTGGGGCAAAAGCTGATAACAGACCACACCTGCATTAAACAGGTAACTAAGGAGAACCTGCTGTTCAGCACACGGGGCTCTGCTCAATGCTCCGTGTGGCCTGAACGGGAAGGAAATCCAATAAAGAGGGGATACATGTGCACGGAGAGCTGACTCACTCCGTTGCACAGCAGAAACTAACACAACATTGTAAAGCAACTAGACTCCAATAAAAATTAACTTAAAAATAAATAAATGAAAAAATGGCCTTTATTCTTCCACAGAGCTCTCCTTCAGAACTCCTGTGCATTACAGAAAATATTCCAAGGGGTCAACTACGATAACCTAACCACTTTCCTCTGTCTACTTCTGTTTCTGTTCCGTCGCTCAGTCGTGTCCGACTCTTTGCGACCCCGTGGACTGTAGCCTACCAGGCTTCTCCATCCATGGGATTCTCCAGGCAAGAGTACTGGAGTGGGTTACCGTTTTCTTTGCCAGGGGATCTTCCCGACCCAGGGATCGAACCCGCGTCTCCCGCATGGGAGGCAGACGCTTTAACCTCTGAGCCACCAGGGAAGCCCTCTGTCTACTTACCAAAGTCAAATGAAAAGAATTTCACAACTGATAAAAGCAAAAGCCAATCAAGGCTGAAATTGAAAGGCTATGGTACTTCAGATACGACCTCCATATGATCCCATCTCCTTTATACGCTTGAATTCTTTAATGGCTTCTGCAACCATGAGGAGGGAAAATCTACTTCACTCAAGCTGATAAGTTCCCAAAGTAAGGACTTCAATTAGAGCAATTGGGTGAAGCTCTCTTGTCAGTTAAAACTTGAAATGTAGTGAGGCAAGTCAATGCAATGACTCACAAGCATGTATCACTCAGCCAGACCCCGAACAGATCACAGAGGAAAAAAAAATCCCCACCAGAAATTCATTGCTTCTGTTTTCACTGATATCCTGCATAGAAGGAAATGAACCTGAAGGAAATGAACCTCATGCAGCCAGACATAACACTGAAGGCATTTTGGAGAGGTTTTGTAGAACAGCTCATCTCGAGGGAGTCTTGTGTGTGAGATTTACAGGGTCTCAGGAACAACAGAATCTCATCAACTGTCTCTCCGGCACTCAGCCAAGACGTTCTTGAAGGCTCTGCTGGGTTTCCTTTGAAATTATTTTTGCAAAAGCTGAAGTTTGAGCTTCTTGGCTGGGAAGAAAAACCCTCTCCAGGAGTAACTGTCCTTGAGGTTTCAGTCTCAGTTCAGGGTCCCAAACTGGCAGGGCATCCCAGTCCTGTCCCTCCCAGTCTCCACCTGGAAACACTAACAGAAGAGGTCTAAACGCTAATAGAAGAGGTATAAAGTTCTATTGAGTCCTTGACCCCAAACTCGAGACTCTCAGTAAAGATTTTTCCATATAAGCAATGATGAAAAACTCATTTACTTCCAATCCTCTCTAGGAGCAATATCAGAAGTGGAGAAGATTATACTGAACTCACACATGATCACAGCATATCTCTACCTGCGTGTGCGCTTGCTCAGCTGCTGAGTTGTGTCTGTTTGTGACCCCATGGACTGTAACCCACCAGGCTCTTCTGTCCATGGGATTTCCCAGGCAAGAATACTGGAGTGGGTTACCATTTCCTAATCCAGGGGATCTTCCCAACCCAGGGATCATTACATTGGCAGGTGAGTTCTTTACCACTGAGCTACCAGGGAAGCCTCTACTTAGTTAGTTAGTTAGTTAGTTCAGTCGCTCAGTCGTGTCTGACTCTTTGCGACCCCATGAATCACAGCACGCCAGGCCTCCCTGTCCATCACCAACTCCCAGAGTTCACTCAAACTCATGTCCATCGAGTTAGTGATGCCATCCAGCCATCTCATTCTCTGTCGTCCGCTTCTCCTCCTGCCCCCAATCCCTCCCAGCATCAGAGTTTTTTCCAATGAGTCAACTCTTCGCATGAGGTGGCCAAAGTATTGAAGTTTCAGCTTTAGCATCAGATCTTCCAATGAACTCTGCATTCAGATGCATCTGAATGCAGAGTTCCAAAGAATAGCAAGGAGAGATAAGAAAGCCTTCCTCAGTGATCAATGCAAAGAAATAGAGGAAAACAACAGAATAGGAAAAACAAGAGATCTCTTCAAGAAAATTAGAGATTCCAAGGGAACATTTCATGCAAAGATGGGCTCGATAAAGGACAGGAATGGTATGGACCTAACAGAAGCAGAAGATATTAAGAAGAGGTGGCAAGAATACATGGAAGAACTGTACAAAACAGATCTTCACAATCAAGATAGTCACGATAACATGATCACTGAGCTAGAGCCAGACATCTTGGAATGTGAAGTCCAGTGGACCTTAGAAAGCATCACTAGGAACAAAGCTAGTGGAGGTGATGGAATTCCAGTTGAGCTATTTCAAATCTTGAAAGATGATGCTGTGAAAGTGCTGCACTCAATATGCCAGCAAATTTGGAAAACTCAGCAGTGGCCACAGGACTGGAAAAGGTCAGTCTTCATTCCAATCCCAAAGAAAGGCAATGCCAAAGAATGCTCAAACTACCGCACAATTGCACTCATCTCACACGCTAGTAAAGTCATGCTCAAAATTCTCCAAGCCAGGCCTCAGCAATATGTGAACCGTGAACTCCCAGATGTTCAAGCAGGTTTTAGAAAAGGCAGAGGCACCAGAGATCAAATTGCCAACATCCGCTGGATCATGGAGAAAGCAAGAGAGTTCCAGAAAAACATCTATTTCTGCTTCATTGACTATGCCAAAGCCTTTGACTGTGTGGATCACAATAAACTGTGGAAAATTCTGAAAGAGATGGGAATACCAGACCACCTGACCTGCCTCTTGAGAAACCTGTATGCAGGTCAGGAAGCAACAGTCAGAACTGTACATGGAACAACAGACTGGTTCAAAATAGGAAAGGGAGTGCGTCAAGGCTGTATATTGTCACCTTGCTTATTTAACTTATATGCAGAGTACATCATGAGGAACGCTGGGCTGGAAGAAGCACAAGCTGGAATCAAGATTGCTGGGAGAAATATCAATAATCTCAGATATGCAGATGACACTACCCTTATGGCAGAAAGTGAAGAGGAACTCAAAAGCCTCTTGATGAAAGTAAAAGAGGAGAGTGAAAAGGTTGGCTTGAAGCTCAACATTCAGAAAGCAAAGATCATGGCATCTGGTCCCATCACTTCATGGGAAATAGATGGGGAAACAGTGGAAACAGTGTCAGACTTTATTTTTTGGGGCTCCAAGATCACTGCAGATGCTGATTGCAGCCATGAAATTAGAAGACGCTTACTTCTTGGAAGGAAAGTTATGAACAACCTTGATAATATGTTAAAAAGCAGAGACATTACTTTGCCAACAAAGGTCCGTCTAGTCAAGGCTATAGTTTTTCCCGTGGTCATGTATGGATGTGAGAGTTGGACTGTGAAGAAGGCTGATTGCCGAAGAATTGATGCTTTTGAACTGTGGTGTTGGAGAAGACTCTTGAGAGTCCCTTATACCGCAAGGAGATCCAACCAGTCCATTCTAAGGGAGATCGATCCTGGGTGTTCATTGGAAGGACTGATGCTAAAGCTGAAACTGCAATACTTTGGCCACCTCATGCGACGAGTTGACTCACTGGAAAAGACTCTGATGCTGGGAAGGGTTGGGGGCGGGAGGAGAAGGGGACGACCGAGAATGAGATGGCTGGATGGCATCGCCGACTCTGTGGACATGAGTTTGAGTGAACTCTGGGAGTTGGTGATGGACAGGGAGGCCTGGCGTGCTGTGATTCATGCGGTCGCGGAGAGCCGGACACGACTGAGCGACTAAACTGAACTGAACTTTCAAGGAACACCCAGGGCTGATCTCCTTTAGAATGGACTGGGTGGATCTCCTTGCAGTCCAAGGGATTCGCAAGAGTCTTCTCCAACACCACAATTCAAAAGCATCAATTCTTTGGCGATCATTTTTCTTCCCAGTCCAACTCTCACATCCATACATGAATCCCAGTTTACACAGTAATGAATATCACGCACATAAAACAAAGATGCAGTGGAGCCCAGACCCGAGGAGGTACACAGGGACTCTGGGTCATACCTGGATGATACTCTTCCCTCCCCCAAGCACTTTGTCACATGTGGGACCCTAACAGAAGCTCTGTGAGGGAACAGAGCATGGGAGTCTTTCCGTGGCATCCTGGGAAGAACACAGGCTCATATCTCACCTTGGCCTCTGCTTTATAGTCCACGCAACCTGAAGCGAATGACATAACTCCTCTATGCCTCCATTTCCTCATCTGTAAAATAGATATTAAAAACTACGTTCTTCACAAAGTAACAAGGATTGAGTTTATATATGAAAAGCCCTTAGATCTGCTGCTGCTGCTGCTAAGTCGCTTCAGTCGTGTCCGACTCTGTGCAACCCCACAGACGGTAGCCCACCAGGCTCCCCTGTCCCTGGGATTCTCCAGGCAAGAACACTGATCAGCTCCTGGCAAATAAAAGAAAATGGCTACTATGATTCTTATTTCAAGTCAAGAAAATTGAGGCTCAGAGAGGTTAGGCAACTCGCTCAAAGTCACCCAGCGACAAACTGGCCAAGCTGGGGACAGAGTTGAGTCTCCCACAGCCAGCTGAATGCTTTTCCATCTAGACCATGCTGGGATTAAACAGTTATCCATTGTACAGTGTATAATTTATTCAGTAGAGTCATCCATTTCATTATTGAGTGTCATTATTCAAAGTACTCTGGGGAAATCTTAATAGCTGCTGTTCATTAAGCTTGCAAAAGACTGAAGGCAGGAGGAGAAGGGGACAACAGAGGATGAGATGTTGGATGACATCACCAACTCAATGGTCATGAGTTTCAGCAAGTTCCAGGAGTTGGTGATGAACTGGGAAGCCTAGCGTGCTGCAGTCCATGGGGTCGCAAAGAGTCGGACATGACGGGGCAACTGAACTGAACTGATTCAGCATGTAGGATAAGTCAGGCATTGGCTTAAGGTCCTGCATACAGTTTTTTCATTTAGTTGTCCCAATAACCATCTGACAGCAGTGTTCAATCCCTTTTACAAATGTGAAAACTAAAGTGTAAGAGGTTAAGTAACCTGCCTAAGATCGCACAGCTCGAAGCTGCAACCAAGCTCCACTCTATACCTCCTCCCAAATACCAATTAGAGCCACAGGTTTAACAAGAGTGCAATCCTCCCTTCCCAGGTGCTAAACCCCACAGCTCAGAGAGGTGTGGAAACTTGCCTACAGCCACACAGTATCCATTGCTGAAGCCCAGCCTCTTTGCAATCTGAGGCTTCACCCATCATAACCCAGGTCTCTAAGCACAAACAGAGGAGCCGCATCCCAGAGGGCTCCCGACAGCCCGGACTGCAACTGAGTCCTGCTCACTCATGAGAAAAAGAGCAGCCGGCCTCACCTTGACCACTGAGGGCTTCTGACCGTGCCCGGAAGTGCTCGTGCTCACTCTCTTCTCGGACTCAACGCAGGGCTAGAGGCACAGAGTCCAGAACTGGCCTTGGGAGGAGAAAGGCTCCCCTCGAGCATGGAGTGGGTCACTCGACTGCCTCTGGAAGGGTGGGCATCTCCCCGGAAATGCCCTTTCCACTGTGTCCACCGGTGCTCCCTATCTGAAACCCAGTGCCTGCTGTTTGGCTTGGCCGCCGGAGCCCAAGACGCTGATCCACAAACACAGCAGCTCAGAGCAGATCCTGAGGGGAGGGGCCCCTGGTGTGCTTCATTCCAAGTCAGGTAGCCACAGATGGATCGAGGCTCAAAGAAACCCCAGCTCCAGACAGTGTCAAAGCCCTGGATACTTTCGAGCCACCATCTAGCCATCCAAGTTGGGTTTTCAGTCATTTTCACCATCCTCGACTCCTTTGTAATATGTTTTTTCACTTTCAGTTCAGTTCAGTTGCTCAGTCATGTCCGACTCTTTGCGACCCCACGGACTGCAGCACGCCAGGCCTCCCTGTCCATCACCAACTCCTGGAGCCTACTCAAACTCATGGCCATCGAGTCAGTGATGCCCTCCATCCATCTCATCCTCTGTCGCCCCCTTCTCCCACATACTACCACAGATACTTCCACAAGGAAACTGTTTTCACTTTACTCAAGGCCAGTTCTAGGCACTTTAACAAGTATTATCCTATGTAAGTCCCACAACAGCCCTCAGAGGTAGGTACAGTTATTGTGCCCAACTTATGAATGGTGAAACTGAGTCACAGAGGGGTTGATGAGTGCCGGGGTTTGAACCAAGGCCGCCTGTCCTGAGTGCTCATCGGAAGGACTGACGCTGAAGCTGAAGCTCCAGTACTTTGGCCACCTGACGTGAAGAGCCCACTCATTGGAAAAGACCCTGATGCTGGGAAAGATTGAGGGCGGGAAGAGAAGGGGGCGACAGAGGATGAGACGGTTGGATGGCGTCACTGACACTGACTCAATGGACTTGAGTTTGAGCAACTCCAGGAGATGGGGAAGGACAGGGAGGCCTGGAAGGCTACAGCCCAGGGAGTCCCAAAGACTCAGACTTAGTGACTGAGCAACAACACCTACCCGCTGAGCCTGTGCTCTCAGGCTCTCCAGTCTGCTGTCTCCTCTCTGGCATTTCATTGGAACTTGTAGTATGATGTTATTTCAAGAAGTCAAGTTTAGAAAGGAGAAAAATAAATAAAAAGAAGGCATTTTGGTGGGTCAGATGTCTCAGGAGTCATGGCCTGTAGTGAGCCGAAGAGTGGTGCCCCGAAAGATACATTCACATTCTGAAAACTGTGAATGTGCCTTATTTGCAAAAAAATGAGGAATCTTTGAGGATGTAAGTAATTCTAGATTACTCCCATGCTGTGTTGTACTAGGTCTCTTCAGTAGTGTCCACTCTTTGGGACCATATGGACTATAGCCCACCACGCTCCTCTGTCCATGAGATTCTCCAGGCAAGAATATTGGAGTGGGTTGCCATGCCCTTCTCCAGGGGATCTTCCTGACCCAGGGATTGAACCCATGTCTCTTGCATCTCCTGCATTGGCAGGCGGGTTCTTTACCACTAGTGCCACCTGAGAGTGGGGACTAAATCCAGTGACAAGTGTCCTTACAAGGAACAGAAAAGGAGAAGACACACAGAGAAGGCCATGTGAAGACGGAGAGATTTGAGTGATGTGGCCACAAGCCAAGGAACACCTAGGGGTACCAGAAGCTGGAAGAGGAAGGATTCTCTCCCAGAGCCTTCAGAGGGAGCACGGTCCTCTCAGCACCTGGAATTCAGACTTCTGGCCTCCAGACCTGGGAGAGGATTCTTTTCTGTTATTCTAAGCCTCCCAGCCTCCCAGGCAACCTCAAGGAACTGACCCACTTTGTTACTTCCTCTGGCACTTTCAAAAAAATATTTATTTATTTAGGTTGTACTGGGTCTTAGTTGTAGTATGTGGGATCTAGTTTCCTGATCAGAGATGGAACCCAGGCCCCCTGTGTTGGGAGCTCAGAGTCTTACCCACTGGGAAGTCCCCTCTGCACTTCTTGATGGTGCCATAGGAAAGGAGAAAAGAGTTGGGTTCTCTCTACTAACCTCTCATAGGGAAGACTAGGAGGTTGATGCCTATAGACCAGGCAATGGTATAAGAGCCTCCAAGAGACAGGACACTGAGACAGGAAGACAGGGGTAGGGAAAAGGTTTTGCAAGTGAGGACTGAGCTGGTTACATAGTAACTCACAAGGCAACCTCATTCAAGAGCCCAAGCTGAGCCCTCATTGTCCCCAAAGAAATTGCCCGTGGCTCAGGGGTTCACAGATGGGGCACCCCTTCTTCCCTTTTTGGTCATCATGAACTTGACCCCAATCAGAAGCAAATATGTCAGAGATCCCTGAGCCCCAACCCCAGGTGTTATAGATGGGGAAAGTGACGACTAAAAAGGTGATGTGGTCTGAGGTCACACAGCCAATCACAGAACCATCAGAGCTGGAACCTCGCCTCCTGATCCCTGATCCTTTCAAGGGGGAAAATCCCCTCCCCTTGTCTGATCTGTTCTTCACAAAAGAAGATCTGTAGCAGCTCTTTCTGGAAACAACTCCAGAAAGAATGAAGGCATGGAGCCAAAGCAAAAACAATACCCAGTTGTGGATGGGACTGGTGATATAAGCAAGGTCCGATGCTGTAAAGAGCAATATTGCATAGGAACCTGGAATGTCAGGTCCATGAATCAAGGCAAACTGGAAGTAGTCAAACAGGAGATGGCAAGAGTGAACGTCGACATTCTAGGAATCAGCAAACTAAAATGGACTGGAATGGGTGAAATTAACTCAGATGACCATTATATCTACTACTGTGGGCAGGAATCCCTTAGAAGAAATGGAGTAGCCATCATGGTCAACAAAAGAGTCCAAAATGCAGTACTTGAATGCAATCTCAAAAACGACAGAATGATCTCTGTTCATTTCCAAGGCAAACCATTCAATATCACAGTAACCCAAGCCTATGCCCCAACCAGTAACACTGAAGACGCTGAAGCTGAACGGTTCTATGAAGACCTATAAGACCTTTTAGAACTAATACCCAAAAAAGATGTCCTTTTCATTATAGGGGACTGGAATGCAAAAGTAGGAAGTCAAGAAACACCTGGAGAAACAGGCAAATTTGGCCTTGGAGCATGGAATAAAGCAGGCTCATAGAGTTTTGCCAAGAGAATGCACTGGTCATAGCAAACACCCTCTTCCAACACAAGAGAAGACTCTACACATGGACATCACCAGATGGTCAACACCGAAATCAGATTGATTATATTCTTTGCAGCCAAAGATGGAGAAGCTCTATACAGTTAGCAAAAACAAGACCAGGAGCTGACTGTGGCTCAGATCATGAACTTCTTATTGCCAAATTCAGACTTAAATTGAAGAAAGTAGGGAAAACCACTAGACCATTCAGGTATGACCTAAATCAAATCCCTTATGATTATACAGAGGAAGTGAGAAATAGATTCAAGGGACTAGATCTGATAGAGTGCATGACGAACTATGGACGGAGGTTCACGACACTGTACAGGAGACGGGATCAAGACCATCCCCATGGAAAAGAAATGCAAAAAGGCAAAATGGCTGTCTGAGGAGGCCTTACAAATAGCTGTGAAAAGAAGAGAAGTGAAAAGCAAAGGAGAAAAGGAAAGATATAAGCGTCTGAATGCAGAATTCCAAAGAATAGCAAGGAGAGATAAGAAAGCCTTCCTCAGTGATCAATGCAGAGAAATAGAAAAAAACAGAAGAATGGGAAAGACTAGAGATCTCTTCAAGAAAATTAGAGATACCAAGGGAATATTTCATCCAAAGATGGGCTCGATAAAGGACAGAAATGGTACAGACCTAACAGAGGCAGAAGATACTAAGAAGAGGTGGCAAGAATACACAGAAGAACTGTACAAAGAAGATCTTCATGACCCAGATAATCACGATGGTGTGATCACTCACCTAGAGCCAGACATCCTGGAATGGGAAGTCAAGTGGGCCTTAGGAAACATCACTACAAAGATAGTGGAGGTGATGGAATTCCAGTTGAGCTATTTCAAATCCTGAAAGATGATACTGTGAAAGTGCTGTGCTCAATATGCCAGCAAATTTGGAAAACTCAGCAGTGGCCACAGGACTGGAAAAGGTCAGTTTTCATTCCACTACCAAAGAAAGGAAATGCCAAAGAATGCTCAAAAGTGAAAGTGAAGTCGCTTAGTCGTGTCCGACTCTTTGCAACCCCATGGACTGTAGCCCACCAGGCTCCTCCATCCATGGGATTCTCCAGGCAAGAATACTGGAGTGGGTTGCCATTTCCTTCTCCAGGGGAATCTTCCCGACTCAGGGATTAAACCCAGGTCTCCTGCATTGCAGGCGGACCCTTTAACCTCTGAGCCAAACTACTGCACAATTGCACTCATCTCACACACTAGTAAAGTAATGCTTAAAATTCTCCAAGCCAGGCTTCAGCAATACGTGAACCGTGAACTTCAAGCTGGTTTTAGAAAAGACAGAGGAACCAGAGATCAAATTGCCAACATCCGCTGGATCATGGAAAAACCAAGAGAGTTCCAGAAAAACATCTATTTCTGCTTCATTGACTATGCCAAAGCCTTTGACTGTGTGGATCACAACAAACTGTGGAAAATTCTGAAAGAGATGGGAATACCAGACCACCTGACCTGCCTCTTGAGAAACTTGTATGCTGGTCAGGAAGGAACAGTTAGAACTGGACATGGAACAACAGACTGGTTCCAAATAGGAAAAGGAGTACATCAAGGTTGTATATTGTCACCCTGCTTATTTAAGTTATATGAAGAGTACATCATGAGAAAAACTGGGCTGGATGAAGCACAAGCTGGAATCCGGATTGCCAGGAGAAATATCAATAACCTCAGATATGCAGATGACACCACCTTTATGGCAGAAAGTGAAGAGGAACTCAAAAAGCCTCTTGATGAAAGTGAAGGAGGAGAGTGAAAAAGTTGGCTTAGAGGTCAACATTCAGACAACTAAGATCATGGCATCTGGTCCCATCACTTCATGGGAAATAGATGGGGAAACAGTGGAAACAGTGTCAGACTTTATTTTTCTGGGCTCCAAAATCACTGCAGATGGTGATTGCAGCCATGAAGTTAAAAGACACTTACTCCTTGGAAGGAAATTATGATCAACCTAGATAGCATATTAAAAAACAGAGATATTACTTTGCCAACAAAGGTCCATCTAGTCAAGGCTATGGTTTTCCCAGTGGTCATGTGTGGATGTGAGAGTTGGACTGAGAAAAACACTGATCACCAAAGAATGATGCTTTTGAAGTGTGGTGCTGGGAAAGACTCTTGAGAGTCCCTTGGGATGCAAGGAGGTCCAACCAGCCCATCCTAAAGGAGATAAGTCCTGGGTGTTCATTGGAAGGACTGATGCTGAAGCTGAAACTCCAGTAACTTGGCCACCTTATGCAAAGAGTTGACTCACTGGAAAAGACTCTGATGCTGGAAGGGATTGGGGGCAGGACGAGAAGGGGACGACAGAGGATGAAATGGCTGGATGGCATCACCGACTCGATGGACATGAGTTTGAGTGAACTCCGGGATTTGGTGATGGACAGGGAGGCCTGGTGTGCTGCGATTCATGGGATCACAAAGAGTCAGACAGGACTGAGCGACTGAACTGAACTGAACTGAGCCGCTCTTATCTGAGCTCAATAGCCCAGGGGCCCTCAAGCGTTCTCTAGCTAAAACTCACATTTCTCCTCCTAGAATTTAAGTTTATTCCTCCTTATTTGCAGAATGACAGTCTTGCCATGCAGCTATTATATCTGACTCAGATACAAGTACACATCATAACAACAGAAGTCAGCTGGCTGCATGGTAGACAGTCATAAAGTTTTGTTGATTGTTCATCACAGGGAAAAACCCAGAGCTTTATTTCTCTGCTTTATCTCTGCTGCTTTCTCCCTCTGCTCTGACCACCTTCCTTTGGCAACTTGACTGGAACATGCCCCTCCCTCAGGGTCTCTGCACGTGGTCTTCTCTGTGCCTGGAATCCATATGCCCTCACACACCTCTTACCCTATTGACTCCATCCTGCCCCTTAGAAAGATGGCACTTAACATCCCAGATACTCCCCCTCTCCTCCTCCTCAGCAGGTCCTCATGTTTCTCATGATTTTTCTTTTCAACACTTATCAGAGTTTGTCATTTTGTTTTTACATATTTTTTTTCACAAGCATCCCTTAGACCAACAGTTCCATTAAGGTAGAAACTCTCTGTAGTTGATTCCTGCACCCAGCACATCTAATTCATTCATTAGTTCATTCCACAAACATTTGAACGCTGAAAATGCTGAGCTGGTGCAAAGCAATGTAGAACGAAGAACAGACAAAACTGTGAGTTCTCAGGAAACAGAACCAGAGGAGCTATAGTCAGCTCCTTAAGAAATTACCCAGTCACACTTCACCCCCACTGTCAACTTCCTCGTTCCTGCGCTTGCCCCTTAAACATTTTAGCCCCAACAGATTCTTCTTCAAAAGGGGAAAGGATGAGCTGGTAAAACTCAAAGGGTTCAATAATGTAACTGACAGACAACTCCAGGAAATGAACTTTAGAGGAGTGATGCTGTAAAGTTAGCTAAACAGAAGATTGGGATTTTGTCTGAATTCAGTAGGCTTCAGAATTATTTTAAAAATTCTCAAAAGAAAGGCTATATTGCAAAACAAGAAGGTTATGAAACTCTCTTCCAGCCTTCCCCACTCTGGGAAGAATAATGCCCTTTGCACGAAGCTGCTACGCCAATTCCAAATACAAGTGCAGATCATATCAACAAATATCATCCTCCACCCTCCCCCATGCTTTGCCTCCTGCGATGGGGCCTTCTGCCAGAGGGAATACATTTCAGTGTCTACAATCATCATCCCACATACCATCTCAGTCATGGAGCGTTTCCTTGGAGAACTCTCAAAAGTTGTTACCATTATTCAACAAACATTTACTCATTACCTATTAGATGCCCAGCACTGCAGTGGGCCTATGGGAAATACAGAGCAATCTGGGAAAGACAATGCATTGTGGTCAAGGAGCATAATGGCTTTTTAACAGCTAATACATTTGAAAAGGCTTCAGTCACGCCATCGTAATATTCTTTTCTATTTCTAGAGTGCTTCATAGATTACAAAGAACTTTTACATACAGCTATGTGTCACAGCAGTTGTGTGACATAGAAAGGTTTCCCTCTTCATTGATAGATTAACCATTTAGTTTCCAAGCCTGGAATGACTTACTCAAGCTTGCACAGTTAAAAATGGCCAAAACTGGAAACCATGGTAGTCATGAAAAAGTGCCACTCAGGTCTCTGGCTGCACGAAGCATAGTTCACTGACAGCCCTAGCTCCTGTACCTCTGATTCACTGCTGTGCCACACTGAGATCATGCTACCCAGCAAATGATAAGCACTGCAAGTGCTATAAAACATGGTATTTTCTAATGGATGACTTGAGTCCCAAGAGTCCCTATTGGCCTGGAGGAAATTTTTTTTTTGGAAGATTCTTCCTATCCAATTCCCCTTCCTTCCTGCTTTTCATCACAGGAGTCAGGTTTGATTCATAGTCTGAAACTCTTTGCCTTCTGGTACTCCTTCTTCTTTATCCCTCCCATGCGTCAGTGCTAAGTTGCTTCCAGTCGTGTCTGACTCTTTGCAACCCAGGGACTGTAGACTGCCAGGCTCCTCTGTCCATGGGATTCTCCAGGCAAGAATACTGGAGTGGGCTGCCATGCCTTCCTCCAGGGGATCTTCTTGATCCAGGGATCAAACCTGTGTCTCTTATGTCTCCTGCATTGGCAGGCATGTTCTTTGCCACTAGCGCCACCTGGGAAGCTCTATCTTTCTCGTAAGTTTTCCAAATAAATGGGGTTTTTTTGGACACACCAAGTGACATGCAGGATCTTAGTTCCCCGACCAGGGCTTGAACACCAGCCCCATGTAGTGGAAGCTCAAAGTCCTAACCACTGGACCACCAGAGAATTCCCTCTCCAAATAAATCTTGATCACACCAGTGCCATCTCGGAATCTGCTCTTTGCAGGACCCACTCTAACAGACTCTAAATCTAGAACTTACCATTCAGAACTGGACCTTCCACAAATAGAGATTTCATTTTGAAATACATTTGGAAAATTCTGGAGTGGCCCATTTTACAAGACTTAGATTCAAAAATAATATACTTTGATGAAATAAGACTCATCAAAAGCACAAAAGAACTACAGAGTAGCTCTCAATTGGATTTGACAACAAAACTTTTTAAGTTAGTTTTTCTGAATTGGTGACTGAAATATTGGAACTCAGATCACAGTTTGAGAAATCCTGCTAATAAGTAGACACCCTCCAACAAATGGACACCTATTGCCTTCTCCGTCCACATTATTCAGTTCAGTTCAGTTGCTCAGTCGTGTCCAACTCTTTGCGACCCCGTGAACTGCAGCATGCTAGGGCTCCTTGTCCATCACCAACTCCCGGAGTCCACCCAAACCCATGTCCATTAAGTCGGTGATGCCATCCAACCATCTCATCCTCTGTCAGCCCCTTCTCCTCCTGCCCTCCATCTTTCCCAGCATCAGGGTCTTTTCCAATGAGTCAGTTCTTCGCATCAGGTGGCCAAAGTATTGGGGTTTCAGCTTCAACATTAGTCCTTCCAATGAACACCCAGGACTGATCTCCTTTAGGATGGACTGGCTGGATCTCCTTGCAGGCCAAGGGACTCTCAAGAGTCTTCTCCAACGCCACAGTTCAAAAACATCAATTCTTCTGCTACTTTATAGTCCAACTCTCACATCCATACATGACCACTGGAAAAACCATAGCCTTGACTAGACGGACCTTTGTTGGCAAACTAATGTCTCTGCTTTTTAATATGCTGTCTAGGTTGGTCATAACTTTCCTTCCAAGGAGTAAGCGTCTTTTAATTTCATGGCTGCAATCAGCATAATTAAAAAGCCTCAGAATGATGGTTTGATATTCACTTCTTTTGCTGTGCCCAAATGGATGACCAAAAGTGGGAGGAAAAAGCAAAGGGACCCAGGAAAACCTCAACCAATGTAATCTTCCCTGGAAGAGTAGGAAATTCATTATCCTTTATATTAAACGTTTGCTCCTATTTTTAGCAAATGGTGTGATTTTGATTTCTTAAAATAGGTGTCATCTTTAAGAGATGGGTGAACTGAGTACAATAAGAAACATAAGCAGTGGATTCTCTTTTATAACTTTCTTTTTAAAATGAGAATATAATTGCTTTACAATGCTGTGTTAGTTTCTGCTGTGCAGCGAAGTGAGTCATCTACATGTGTGCATACATCTCCTCCCTGTTGGGCCTCCTTCTCACCCCACCTCCACCACCCCTCCCCTCTAGGTCATCACGGAGCACAGAGCTGAGCTCCCTGTGCGGTGCAGCAGCTTCCCACTAGCTGTTTCACACACAGCAGTGTAAATACGTCAATGCTACTCTCCCGATTTGTCCCACCCTCCCCTTCCTCAGCTGGGTCCACATGTTAGTTCTGCACATCCGTGTCTCTGTTTCTGCCCTGGAAGTAAATTCATTTGTACCATTTTTCTAGATTCCACATACGTGGGTAACTAAACAATTCTAAACTATCTATAGCTCTTAATACTGGACCTATTATTGTGGGTCTTACCCTGTTGTTTTAATTGATATCAAATGTTTCCACTCAACGTTGAAAGTTGGGAATTCTACCTCAACTCCCCTGTGGCTCAGCTAGTAAAGAATCCGCCTGCAATGCGGGAGACCTGGGTCGGGAAAATCCCCTGGAGAATGGAAAGGCTACCCACTCCAGTGTTCTGGCCTGGAGAATTCCAAGGACTGTATAGCCCAAGGGGTCGCAAAGAGTCGGAGACGACTGAGCGACTTTCACTTCACCCCTTCATGATTCAACAACTGAACGAAAAGGAAATAAATCACTGTTACAAATTGTGCTACAGTTTTTCTGTAAACTTCCTGGAGATGCAGCAGTGCAGTACATTGGAAGCTTAGTAGGAAAAGATATTGATTTCTCTGTGCCAAGCAGGTGTTCCCTGTGTAAACAGTTTGGTGAGAGTCATCTGAAAGGGCACATTAGAGTCACTGAGGGACCAGAGGCCTAACATGAGTCTACGTGGGATTCGGTCTTCTTGAATTCTATGAGTGCTCCTTCTCCCTCCTTGAAATGTACAGTAATGAAAAGAAATGTTCTTGGCAAGACCGAAAGGGGAAACCAACTAACTGCTTTTGATTACCTGTCATCGAAATAGGAAACAGAAACATGATTTTGAAACCTAAGAGTCAACAAAGTCACCAGGTGGAGGAATAGAGAAATTAGCTCAGGGCAGCAGGAATCAGTTGAAGCAGAGCTGGAGTAGATGAGTCTACAAAGTGAAGGAGCAAGAGAGAGCCAGAGGAAACCTGCTAACGTCCAGGGGTTGATGGGAACCCTGAACAGCGCAAGAGTTCCTGAGCGATGCTTCCACCCCTAAAGCGGTGGGGGGTGGGGGCGCTCTGTCGACATTTCTGCTCATCCACAAGGCTGCTTGCTGGAATCGACTCCACATGTAATAATAGTGATAAGAATAAAAATAAGGGCAGGACTTGTGTGGTAGTCCAGGGGTTAAGAAACCGCCTGCCAATGCAGGCGGCATGGGTTCAGTCCCTGGTCCGGGAAGATCCCAAATGCCTCAGGGCAACTACTGAGCCTGTGTCCCCTAGCGCCTGTGCTCTGCAACTAGAGAAGCCATCACAATGAGAAGCCCGTGCACTGCAACTAAGCAAAGGCCATGCACAACCAAAAATAACAAGTTTAATTTAAAAAGTAATAATGACTGGGACTTCCCTGGTGGTCCAGAGGTTAAGAATCTGGCTTGCAGTGCAGGGGAAGCCTGTTCAATACTTGATCAGGGAACTAAGATCCCACATACCATGAAGCAAGTAAGCCCCAACACCCCAACTAGAGACCATGTGCTGCAGTGAAAGATCCTACGTGACACAATGAATGAAGATCCTGTGGGCCAATACAGCAGAAAAAATTAATATTTAAAAGAAAAAAATTTTTTAATAATAATGGCAATTATGAATTTGAGCATTTTGATATGCCAGGAATTGTGACAAACACCTTTATACTCATCTCATTTCATCCTCAGAACAACTCTGTAAAGTATCTACCACTGTCACTATTTTACAGATAAAGAAACAGATATCAGAGAGCTTAAGCTGATTTGCCCAGGATCAACCATCCTGAAGACAGCCAAGACTTGACTCTGAACTTCCGCTCTTAAGGTTCACACTTCGTTGCTTCCCTATCCCATATTCGATATATCTATAAGCCATGTTCCAACACTGGGGGTAACCAGCATGTTATTGTGTTCTGTGCAATTAAAAAAAACTCAAGTCACAGTTAGACTGCACAGCAGAGGGGAATCATAACCAAAACTAGCTAGAGGACAAGTGTCTTTCTGGAAAATACTATTACATTGTAAGAGACCCAGGAGAAACATACCATCCTCGTTCTACTACTGCTGGACAGTGAAAAATGGATGACTCTGACTCCATGTAACTGTAAAATTCTCATAGATTGAAAGTGCATTTGAGAACAGTTGCTATCACCCTTGATTTCTTCCCAAGCATACTGAAAACTCTTAGAGGAGAGACAAGATACATTTCACTTTTCTTGCCCACATCATCCCATCCATTGCAGGCATCCAGTTAATATTATATAGAAAGTTTTGAAACTCTGATAGATTATCTGTGTCTGCAAGAGGCAAGACAAAGGAGAACAGTGTGTGTATTTGCTGACTCAACTCCTGAATATCCCCAGGAAGCTGACTTTCTAAAGCTTGAACACTGCACATCTGTTTTATTAACAGTCACTCTCTTCTCCTAACATTGGCAAGACCAGAAAATGCGAGGCGGTTGGGTCCAGGTGAATGGATGTCACAGCACCCTCATTTTGCTTAGAAAATTCACCACTGTTTGTTGAAAAGATCAGACTGCAATCAGCTTTTATTTTAAAATATCAATGCACTTTCCAACTAAAAGGGCAACATCATAATTAACTATGTCGATAATACTAAAGGGCTTTGAGCCTCTGTAGTGAAAAAGTAAGGCACCACACTATGGGCTCAAAACTAGCTGGTCTTCATCTCTTCCCCAGGACCTGGCCTTCTCATCGAACCTGAGGAGTGTGGGCCAACTTCAGAGCTTCTGTACTTGGAACAACTGGGAGGGTTCAGAGCAGTTTTAAAGCATGTGGGCAGTTGACTTGGGACATCCCAATTGGCATGCATCCTAGTGTAATATTAGGTCATTGGTGCCATGGCCACTGGCTCCTTCCAACCAAGTGGCTATTCTTCTTCCCATCCTCATACACAGGTCTACTGCTTTCTTTCCACACACTCAACTGGCATTGCAAAGTTCTTTAAGGGATGCTTGTCAAGTAACATACAAACTGTCTAGAAGTCTCTCTGCCTTGATGAAACATTTTGACATTTGACTTTTTTTTTGATCGGCTGGTTTGGGAGATATTTTTTCACCTCATCATCTTCTCTATTATTCTTTTACTGTCTCCCTTTACTGAGGATCCTCATCTCTACAGATATGAGAGTAGAAGACGTTTGTGTGCTAAGTCGATTCAACTGTGTCCGACTCTTGGAGACCCTGTAGACTGTAGCCCGCCAGGCTCCTCTGTCCATGGGATCCTCCAGGCAAGAATACTGGAATGGGTTGTCCTGCCTTCCTCCAGGGGATCTTCCTGACCCAGGAATTGAACCCATATCTCATTATGTTTCCCGCATTGGCAGGCAGGTTCTTTACCACTTCAGTTCAGTTCAGTCAAAGTCGCTCAGTCGTGTCCGACTCTTTGCGACCCCATGAATCACAGCACGCCAGGGCTCCCTGTCCATCACCAACTCCCGGAGTTCACACAAACTCATGTCTATTGAGTCGGTGATGCCATCCAGCCATCTCATTCTCTGTCGTCCCCGTCTCCTCCCACCCCCAATCCCTCCCAGAATCAGACTCTTTTCCAGTGAGTCAACTTGTCGCATGAGGTGGCCAAAGTATTGGAGTTTCAGCTTCAGCATCAGTCCTTCCAATGAACACCCAGGATTGGTCTTTACCACTAGCACCTGTTTAAATTGGTGCAAAGCAAAGAGATAATTTATAACTGGTTTGCTGCTCTCCTGTGTTATCTGGGAAACAAGAGTTCAAATCCCTGGATGAAATAGTTTTCCTTGTGGGTTTAATTACCATATGCTTCCCATCTCCCATCACCATAGATACGTGCCAGGGGTCGTGTTGACCAGATGTCCATGAATCTGCACTTGCCTAGTCCTTAGGTCTGCTTATCAACAGCAGTGTCTACACTCAGCTGCCTCTCACAGAAAACAGTGACTTTCCTAGGACCCATTTCTGGAGCTTCAGTGATCAATAGGACCAGTCCAGAACCTGATGGGTCTTTGCCAAAGTTCTAGGATATGTTTGCCAGTGTTGAAGCTGGGAAATGATTTTTACCTTCCTGCTTTTCTAACATAATTACAAGAGGTTAGATAGGAACCTGGAACACCTCATTCCAGAAAGAAAGAAACTGCTAAAAAAAAACCTGATAGGGGCATGTGGAAAGGACACAGGAGCCAACCTGAAGGGCCTTTCTCTGGAAAAATAGGAGACAATTTGAGTATCAAAATCAATAACAGGAATGGATTGTAACACATTAGAGAACAACCTGAACACCCATATTAATTACTGAAAAGGGGAAGGGCTAGATGAAGAAGAGAGAGGGAAAACCTCTTTTTATGCTCAGAGTAATAACAGAAAATAAGATTTTCATCCCTAGCATGCATGCTCAGTTGCTCAGTCATGTCCAACTCTTTGAGATCCCATGGACTATAGCCTGCCAGGCTCCTCTGTCCATAGACTTCTCCAGGCAAGAATACTGGAGTGGGTTACCATTCCCTTCTCCAGGAGGCCTTCCTGACCCAGGGATCAAGCCCACGTCTCCTGCACTGCAGGTAGATTCTTTACAGTATGAGCCACCAGAAAAGTCTTTTCATCCTTAGAGTGAGCACTAGCTAAGAACCATCAGTGAAGGCTAAAACCCCTTCCCACATCCCCTAAATGTATGCTTATCCCACCAGCCTGCTGAATGTGCCCTGTGTCTGTAACTAGGAAACAGTTCACTACTCTCCTCTCCAGACCTGCCCACACTTAATGGGTTAAGTCCCTGCTCTATTGAGATTGCAAGAATCTCTAAGGGGAGAAAAAGACAGGAATATTTCACAGCACACGATTTGTTGAGGACACTTGTGAAACTGTGGATGGAAAGTGCCTTCCCAGGTGCTCTTCAGATTCATCCTTTAGGAAAAACTGTCTCTGTGGTTCCTCAGACAGGCCTTCTCCTGTGGTGGCCTCTGGAAGTGGATTTGACAGTTGGCAAAGGGACTCATAAAGGGTTTTTAACCCAAATCCTGCTCTACTAACTGCCTTTTGTCTTTGTAACACAAGATTTATTTTCTCACAGCAGGTGTGTACACAACAAAGGAATGTCAGTGGAACCAAGAGAGGTCTAGACACACTACCCGCAGATCAGACCCACAGTAAACACCTCTCTCAATCACACGAAGAGGAAGTGAATGAAAAGGGAGCTGATTCTTGGGAATAGTTTCCTACAAGCCTCTTTGTTAGGGAGGAGGTCAGCCTGGGGTCAAACTCATCCACTGACCATGTGTGCAAAGCGTAGGTGGGGCTTTTGCTACACAAAGCTCTGTTTATTCAGGAGAGCAGCCACTCCGGAAGTTCACAAATTCCCAGATTAGATGCTCATTAACAAATCATTTTCTGGGACTTGGCTGGTGGTCAGGGGTTAGGAATCCTGCCTGCCAGTGCAGAGGGTCCCGGTTCAATCCCTGGCGGGAGAATTAAGGTTCTACATGCCAACTAAGGGCCTCAACTAGAGAGCCTGTGCATCACAACTAAAATTTAAAAATAAAAACAATCTTTAAAAAAGCAGCTTCCTCATAGAATGCATTTAAGAAGAGATGGGAAAATGCCAGCAAGGCCTCAGGATCCTCAGTGAGAGTGACCAGCAGGGCGAGAACCAAGACCACTGTGGGAGTGTTAAGGGTGGGTGTCATCTGAGAACTGTCTCCCGCATCAGCCACAAGGAGAAAGCTCAATCCACACCTCTTCACGAAGGCAGAACGAGACTGGACTTCAGTCCGGGTCATTGAAGGACCTTCTCAAATTGCTAGGTGAGACTGTAAGAGTGGCATCTGTTTGTCGAGGTGAGTCTTACCCCTTTCCTGGCCCTCATACCTGCACCACTGCAGCTTGTTCCAGGTGGCCTCTGAAGTGGGTCCAATGTCCTTTCTGTTTTAAAGATGAGAAAACTGAGCAGGCCTAGAGATCTGCCTGGTGGGGCCCACTCAGACAGTAAGTAGTGGAAAGGGAATTCAAACCCAGGCAGCCAGGCCTTCGTGGAGTCCACGAGCTTAGTCACCACCCCTCCAGTCAAGTCCTGAGTGTCCCTCACTCACTGTGAAGCTCTGCCTCCTCCTCTGACTTCAAGGCCCTGCTCAAATGAATGGCTTCTTCCTCTCCTTCAGAGGACACATGAAAATATAAACACAAATATAAATATAAACGTAATACAATCTCTTATGGCATTGTTAGTTCATTTATTCCTTTTTAAAAAATGCTTTATTTTAGGAGTTGTTCAAATGTCCTTTTTATGTTACTTTGTGTTGTGAGGTTTTTTAAATTATTCATTATTTATTTGACTGCACCAGATCTTGGCTGTGGCACACAGGATTTTTGATCTTTAGCTGTGGCATGCAAACCCTTAGTTGCAGCTTGTGGAACCTAGTTCCCTGAGTAGGGATTGAACTCAAACCCTCTGCATTAGGAGCTCAGAACCTTAGCTGCTGGATCACCAGGGAAGTCCCTTCATTGATTCTTTATAGATACCAAGGGTACCCAAGACACAAAATATAAAACCAGGGAGGGAGGGAAATATGGTTGTAAAAATACGAAAGGTCAGCACATGGGGTCCTCATAGTGATGGGACTGCTCTGTGTCTTAACTATGGTGTCAGATCCCAACCCAACACAGGCGGTACAACTGTATAGAGCCAGACACACACACACACACACACACACACACACACACACGCAGAGCACAAGTAAAACTCAGGAAGGCTGAGTACAGTCAGTGGATTGTTTCAGGGTCGATATACTAGGTGTGATATTGTACTATAGTTTTGCAAGATGTTACCTTTGGGGAAACCGGGTAAAGGGTACATGAGATCTCTCTGTATTATTTCCCATAATCGCGTGCTATCTTCACTTCTCAACAGCCTACAATTGTCTCAATAAAACTTTCAATTAAAAAAAAAAGAAGGAAAATAATGCCACCTAGTAGGATACATATATGCACAGGCCTGAGGATAGAAATGACTCAGTGTGTACATGTTTATCTTGCCCAGTAGACTGTGGTATCAGTGAGGGTGGGGACCACGTCTTTTATAAAATCACAGCCCTAGGAGGAAATGGCTAAGCAGGTAGAGTTCCCTTTCTTGCACTCCCTCTCTCTCTAGTTCTCCCGCTTGACTATATTTGAAGCTACCTGACGCTCATCCCAATGATGTCTGATGTTTTCCCTTCCCTGAATATCATCCATCAAGGGCATCTCTCAATACTATGTTTATAATCAAGATATAAATGAGAGAAGCAGCCTGGATAGTACAATTGCACAGTGGAAATAAGACCACAAGCCCTAGAAAGTGAGGTCCTGCCTCTATATTTACCAATTTAACCCTTCTCTGAATCAGACTCCCTTCCAAGAAAAGTATTATTTTCACACCTGTCTCTCACTGCTGATATGAACTCTAGCAGGTAAGGAGGGCTAGCATCCTGGAAAGAATGTAAGATTCTGGAACCAGAAGAACTGAATTTGATTCTCAGTTCTACTACTTACTGGCTATGTGTTGGTGGATAAATCATGCAGCCTCTCCAGTGTTCATCATCTTCAGTTATACTAAAGCCCATCGTCCTTCCCTCATCTGTACGTGGAAACACTCTGAAAGCCCGGAGCATCAAATAAAGGCCTGTGTAGCTCTGCCAAGTTCACCACCATCTCCTTAATATTGATATTTTTGCATGTGCATGGTACAGAATGGATACTTAATAAATATAGTTGGATGAATGGGTGGAAGAATTAAATCATGGGCCTCCAATGAAACTGTAGTCTTTATTTCAACCAACTCCTAATACCTCACAATCTAAGAACCTGGAGCCTTTCCAGAAGATCTCTATCCTTAACCTCTTCATAGTTCATCTTTTAAAGCCGTTTCCTAAGGCCACTGGACATGACCTAGTGACTAAACAGCAACAAAAAGGCCACTGGTGAGTCCCAAACTCATAGCCATTCATTGGTATTAAAACACCCTCCGTTTCCCTTAGAAACACCCTGTCTGGGTGAGCATCCCTGTCTCTAGATTGCTGTTTTAAAACATGAATCAGTTGAAATAGATGATGGCTACTGGAAGAAAACCTGGCAAAGAGTCTTGTTCTACTGATGTCTTTCAACAGCTGAAATGAGATACATGTGAAAAAATCCTATTTCCTTTTCTTCTTCCTCATATTCCAGTGGTATCAGTTGGATTTCTTAGTGGCAAATTACCGAAACTCTCTGTGGCTAGATTAACGAGAAAAGGAATGTGTTAAAGGATATGAGACAGTTTCAGATTCTCAAAAGTGAGAAGCGAAAGTGAAGTCACTCAGTCATGTCCAACTCTTTGCAACCCCATGGACTGTAGACCACCAGGCTCCTCCATCCATGGGATTTTCCAGGCAATAATACTTGAGTGGGTTGCCATTTCCTTCTCCAGGGGATCTTCCTGGAGATCAAACCCAGTGATCGAACCCAGTCTCCCAGATTGCGGGCAGACTCTTTACCATCTGAGCCGCAAGAGAAGCCCCAGATTCTCAGGGAAAGTGGGAAAACCTTGAAGACTACAAAGCCAGGAGCAATGCCTCACACATCACAGACAGCCCCTGGGTAGACCCCATCTCTGGGTACAGATCCCTCAGTTTATCCACCTCACTGCAAACCAGAGGTACTGCCAGAACCTCTGTTACTGCTCTCTCTGAGAAAATGGATATCTGGGCGCTTCCCTGGTGGTCCAGTGGCTAAGACTCTGCACTCCCAATGCAAGGGACCCGGGTTCAATCTCTGGTCTGAAAATAAGATCTCACATACTGCAGTGAAGACCTGGTGCAGCCAAAATAAATAAATAAGAAAACAGGCTATTTGCCCTTCCCCTCACCAGAATCATTCTATGCTGCACCTGTTTATTTGTGTCACTAGCTTTCAATTAAAAAATCTCAAGTGCACGCATCTGACTGGTGCAGCTGGAGTCTAATGTCAGCATCCTAGCTGCAAGGGAAGCAGGTTTATTATGGGTTTTACCTTGGGAAGAATTTACAGATGGGAAAAGAAGATTAAAGGTGCAGAGCAGTCAAAAAGAAAAACATAGTCTCATTCCACTAACAATAAATAACTTCAACAAATCACCATCAGGCAGCAGTGATATTGGTTAATCCAAATATGATTCTTTGCTCTAAAAAATTGAACATGTTGGACTATTCATCAGTGAATTCATCTGTATCCTTTGTATGGAAAGATGAGCATTTAATGAGAATTTTTGGAGACATTTTGATGAGAAGACTTTTTCAAATTCCATTAGAAGGTAATTTACAAATCAATGAAACTTTGATTCATATTCAAGTATTAATAATATTGGTCTCTAACCCTTATCATCATTAGTAGTAATTACATAAGTAAAGCCCTGCATTATTCACAGCATGAACTTTGCATACCTTTCCAGAAAGGGAAAAGGAAGCAGTGAGAAGAAATCTCATCAGACAACTTTAGAAACAGGGATATATAGAGGTGTAAGACAGCAGTCAGTAAAGCTTCATAAAGAACAAATCCAGTCAAACTGAAGGAACCCGGCTCCCTTGCAAAGGTAACTGCAGAACGTGGAGAAGCAGCGATAAATGTGACCTGTGTTTATTTTGTCAGCGTTTGGGATTCTGTCTTGAATAATGCAGGCATTAGTAAAGTAAGAGAGTATCAGCCAGCCCACCCATCAACCAACCGGAAGTACAACTTGTGAAAAAGCATTAAAATAAGATCTCTACGGAAACGAACAGTGCTTCCACAAAAGCCGGTGTGAAGATTTTCAAAACATAGGATGCATATTACAGTCAAAGCCAAAAATTCAGTTTCACAAAGAAAAACTAGGTTGCCCTTCAGATATTTGAATAAAGAAATGTGACTTCTATCACTGAATCCTTACCACTCAGAGTTCACTTGATTTTCCCAAAGGATTAGTACAGATTTTATTTCTGTTAACCAGTTCCAGTAGAGACCTAGACATTTTTTTTCATCAATCCTCTTATCTCAGGAACAGCTAGACTCACTAGCCCAGTCTTTCAGCCAAGCCATGAGTTGAATCTTTTATTTTCCTCAAAATGAGATTGGTTGTTACAGTCTCATTATTGATGTCTGACTCACTTCTGTGACATAAAACTAAGCTCCCAAGAAGCTTGACTTTTTCACTGCCTGCCATTTACTGATTATCCATGACTCTAGGCAAATTGCAAAACTTCTCCAGACTCTCACTTTCTTACCAGACATTTCCTCACCAGCTTTGGAATAAATCTTGGGGGCAAATTCCTCCATCACCATGTTGGAGTGATGATGGCCAGGAGCCACGACTCTTGGCTCAGAGAGTAGAAACTCACTGTGCAGCAACCCCTCCCCAGGACAGGAAAAGACATGGAAGGAGGAGAACAAAGAGGGCAAGACAGGATGAGGGGGCAAGAGACCACAGCTGCTGTATTTTTGGAAACCAGAGCCAGGACACATGATTCAGAGGAAAAGAAGAGATTCGGATGAGTCAGTCTGGGTTCAAAGCTGACTCTACCACTTTTTTTTTTTTAATATGGACCATTTTTCAAGTCTGTATTGATTTAGTTACAATATTGTGCTTCCATGTTTTGTTTTGGTTTTTTGGCCACAAGGCATGTGGGTTCTTAGCATCCCAAGCAGGGATCAAACCCACACCCCCTTGCATTGGAACATGCTAAGTTGCTTCAGTTGTGTCTGACTCTTGGTGACCCTATGGGCTGTAGCCCTCCAGGTTCCTCTGTCCATGGGATTCTCCAGGCAAGAATACTGGAGTGGGTAGCCATGCCCTCCTCCAGGGGATCTTCCCAGCCCAGAGATCAAACTTGTCTCTTATCTCTCTTGCATTGGCAGGCAGATTCTTTACCACCAGTGCCACCTGCATTGGAAGGCAAAGTATTAATCACTAGTCCTCCAGGGAAGTCCCTCTGTCCTTCTTAGCTACAGAATCTTCACCAGCATCTCTTAATATTTACCACCCTGGACTGCTGTAAGAGCCAGTGGGATTAAGTAGAATATAGAAAGATAAGCACTAATGTACAAACAGTTTTTCGGGGGCTGGGGGAATTGTAGGGGGACACTAACATATAAATTATATACATCGATTATAAGATACAACACAAGCTCAACATGAAGATCCAAAGGTGACCCTTGGGATCTAGAAACATGGCAATGTCTTTCTGCAGTGGGGAGCAGGGTAGGGAAAGAGCCTAGGGAGAAGGATTCCAGGCTCTTTTGAGTCCAGGCTCTGAGTCTTTTACATCTCCTGTGTTGGCAGATGGGTTCTTTACTGCTTGAGTCACCTGGTTGCTGCTGCTGCTGCTAAGTCGCTTCAGTTGTGACCAACTCTGTGCGACCCTATAGATGGCAGCCCACCAAGCTCCCCCGTCCCTGGGCTTCTCCAGGCAAGAACACTGGAGTGGGTTGCCAATTCCTTCTCCAAGGCATGAAAATGAAAAGGGAAAGTGAAGTCGCTCAGTCTTGTCCGACTCTATGGGACCCCATGGACTGCAGCCCACCAGGCTCCTCTGCCCATGGGATTTTCCAGGCAAGAATACTGGAGTATGGTGCCATTGCCTTCTCTGAGAGCCACCTGGTTATCCAGCCTTAAAAAAGAATGAAATTCTGTCATATCCTACAACATGGATGAACCTTGAGGACATTATTCTGAATGAAATAAACGAGTCACAAAAAGACAAATCCTATGTGATTCCACTCACAGGAGGTATCAAAAGTAGTCAACGTGTTGATGAATGGTGAAAACCATAACAATATTGTAAAGTAATTATCCTCCCATTAAAATAAATAAATAAATAAATTCTTTGAAGTAGTCAAACTCAGAATGGTGATTATTGGGGCAGGGAAGGAGGAAATTGGGAGCTGGTGTTTAATGGGTACAGAGTTTATTTCAACAGATGAAAAAGCTCTGGAGATTGTTTGCTCAACAATGTGCATATACTTAACTCCCTTGAATACTCTTTAAAATGGTTAAGATGATAAATATGACTTCTCTACTTTAAAATTTTTAAGAAAACAGTCCCTCAGTGGCAGACACCTAACCTGATCTGTCTTCTGTCTCCAGTACCTAGAAGAGTCCCCGGCATTTGAGTTTGTTGAATGAGTAAACAAATGAACACTACATTACCTAAAACTTTATTATGAAATCACAAAGTTCCAGAGTAGGAAGAGACCCCAAGTTCAATCAGCGTGTCTTCCTGTGTAAAGCGTGAATTCCCTACCCAACAGCAGCTGTGTGGTCATTCACTCACCTCGAGTGCTCCTTGCTCAGTGCTGACTCCCAGACACAGCCACCATCTCTCCTCCCAGCTCTGGGGGCCACGGAACCAGTCTTGTCTTGGTTCTTCATGACAACCCAGCGTTACCCTCCGAATCCTCGGTTTTGAAGTGGATTACAACCCTCGGGGGCCAGACAGTGTGCCCATCCATTGACAGGAAGCCGCAGAGTCACAGAAGGATGCAAGAACTGGCCGGAGCACACCCACTCTGAGCTGCAGTTCACACTGGCCACCCTGTGTCCCCCATGGACTGGCCGCCCTTGCTGCCCTGGCTTTGCCCCATGCCTCACACTGAAGGGGCACTCATGAAGTATTTGTTGAACGAAAAGAATCTGTTCATCCAACTGCCTTTACGCAGAGCTCTCTAAGAGGTAACCTCAGGGAGGAAGGTCCAGTTACTTTTAAGGACTCCAAAGCAAGTCACTTCACTTACTTTCTCTGAAACTGCTTCCAATATTCAGTGACTGTTTCACCTAAAAGCATTCACTCTTCAGCTGTCTGCTTTCTGGACTGTTCTATGATTGTGCCATGAGTTTGAAGTTCCATCAACCCAGCTAAGCCTCGAGTTTCCACAACTTCTCTTGCCCCATAATAGCCCCTGATACAAATACAGATTAAATTTTGACCTCAGCCAGATTCTCATTTCTAGAAATTTATCCTGAGGATGAGATCATACAACTTTGCCAATGAACAAAGTTGAATACACAAGGATGTTTATTATGGAATGATTACGTTAGCCGAAAATGGGAAATAAGTCAAATATTCATCAGCTGGCGGCTATTTAAATAAATGTATTTTGTACGTACAGTGGAGTACCAGGTATTCATTAACAACAACAGGGCAATATGTACTCACTGAATTGAAAAAGAACCGCCATACAAGACACAAGCACAAACTTGATTAGTTCAAGAAGGAAATGCAAGAAAAGGATTTAACTCTCACAGAATCTTGGTACTATATGAGAAAAGAAACCATAAAAGTCACAGTGCTTTTTAATATTAAACACTTCTTTTCAATCACCCACTGGATAATGGAATTTTCAGTGCATGTTGATAATATTCAGAGGAAAAGTAGGTTACAGAACGGCATGTATAACACAATATAGTCTATGTTTTTAAAAATGCATATCAGCATAGAAAGATGCCTGAAGGGATTTTCATCAAAAAGATGAGTATTAATCTCTGGGAGGCAGGATTGGGGTAATTTTACTTTCATCTTTATAGCTTTCACTGTGCCATTTTACATTTTTATAAAACCTGTGCATTCTGTTTACAATCAGCAAAAATTGTAAGGTTCTTTTCATTTGGGGAAAAGAAACTGTATCTGGAACAAGAAGGCTTTTAT
The DNA here is from genome assembly GCF_049115385.1 of Moschus berezovskii. Taxonomy (NCBI): domain Eukaryota; kingdom Metazoa; phylum Chordata; class Mammalia; order Artiodactyla; family Moschidae; genus Moschus; species Moschus berezovskii. The sequence goes on along the minus strand of NC_142475.1, from coordinate 53,005,184 downwards.
CAAATACTAGTTAAATGGAAACTGACTCATAGTCTTTTGGTACAGGCAGGATTATACAAATGACATGAATAGATGAAGACCTAAAAGGCCTTCCTGACTGCTAAACTGCACCAAAATGCCCTAGTCTGCGGCCCGAGTCAACACCACGGAAGTAACATTTCTACTTTGTCGTGAGGACTCACCATCAGTGAAACCCTCCACAGTTTTGAAAGGCTTGTGCTTTTGACAGCTCATTCTACCTTCAAAACTAGATTTGTGACCTGTTTCCCAAACTGAACTCCCTAAATGTCTGTCTGGCCACCATTAGGCAACATTTCTAGGTTGGGGATGCACAGTTGTTTGTTGGATGGACGAGCAGGTAGTTGGATGGATGGGTGGATGGATGGATAACAGGAATGATTACTTTTCCCTCTTTTACAGACAAGAAAACAGAGAAGCAGAGGTGAAGCAACCTCCCTGGGGTGATACTGTTAGTCAATTATTAACTCGAGGGTTGGAATCACTGCTGTATAGGGTTCCCTAATCAGTTGTCTTTTATCAAAAGCCACTCCCACCCCAAATGTTTCTTTAGGAGGAAACTCTTCACTATCACTGACAGACATATATCTGATAATCAGGGGTGGTATTCAAAATGGCATGGGGATTGACCTGTCAAAGTGGCACTGCTGCAGGACCCTGGAGACCTGTCTTGATCAGCACTAACCCATTAATTGCTGGATGTCAGTGGATCCGGGGTGTCAGGACATTCACTGGGTTCAAGATAGGAGCCCACTCAGCCACTGGTTCAGAAACTATTTCATTATTTTACCAATAAATGCAGCCAAACACATGCATACTGGTTGGATATGAACCCTGCCAAAAACCCTCCAGAACACTAAAGTTTTACTCCCCAAGTGAGAAGCTCCACTCTCTCTCCACACACAGCACGGCCCTTGCTCTGAGCACTATTTATAACTCCACTTGGAACCTTCATCCTGACACATCCAGTTTGCATGCACAAATGAAATCAAATGTCATTATCCTCTTCTGAAAATTTTTGAGCCTGGCCATAGCAGAGGATCAGGGCAGGTCTCTAGAGGGAAAGAATGATTATAATGGGAGAGAGGATGTGAGAAGATCTCAACAAAAGAACTTCCCAGTCCAGTGATTAAGACTCCACTTAAGGGCCGCACAGACCTCAGTCCTTGGTTGGGGAACTAAGATCCCACATGCCGTGCAGCATGGCCAAAAAAATACAATAAGATAAAATCTCAGAAAGTACAAGACAGCCCCATAGAAGACCAGTCCTTGATTGAGCCCAGCTCTCCCTGGACACACATATGCTGTGTATCTGCAATTTTGTTCCAGGCACCAGGTAAGATTCTGGAAGACAGTGTGTCCCTGACCTCAGTCTGCTCAGAGTTCCAGAAAGTAGCAAGAGAGACATTGGGCATAGCTGTTGTATAAATGGAAAGTGAGAGAGGACAAGAGCACTGTGGGAATTATTCAGAGGAGAGAGAGTTTCTTTCCCCCAGAGGAAATCTAGGAGGGCTGCCTGAGGAAGGTGACCCCCACCTGGGTCTTCTTGAGAAACTGTGACAATAACACTTGAGGAGGGAGGGAAATGTGCTATCAGAGATCAACACAGGCCAGTCTGGAAGCAAACATTATTGTTCAAGGCATTTACTGGGAAAATATGCAGGACAGACATCGCCTTTACTGAACTTGTCCTCTCAGAGCTATCACGCTTTCTCCCCTCCCAGCTTTTACTCCTGCTGTGTCTTCTACCTGGAACATTCTCTCATCTTCCCCACATTCAAGAATGTTGTTTACCATTCACCCTCCACTTCTCAGCTTAGATGCACTTTTTCTGAAAAGCCTTCCTCGATCCTCCAAAATGGGTGAAATTTCTCTTCCCACCCGGGTTCCTACTCCTATCATAATTTCACAGCACTCACATCATAGTCGTTTATTTTGCTGTTCATCGATACCACTTATCTGTAAGTGCTCTGAGAGAAGATCTGGGTGACCTGTGTGTGTGGACCCAGAACCTAGTAAATAGCTGTACTCGTAACAGATATATTTAATGAATGATTAAGTTTTCAAAAATGATTCAGCAGCCCATTTGTATACCATTACCCCAATCCTGTCCCCAAGCAGAGCTGACGATGTGCTCAGCTAATTCTACCAAGTTGCTTTGTAGATGAAATGATACAAATGTGCTTAGACCCCTTTTCACTGGCCCACCCCTTTGCACCAGCCCCAAGCAAAATGAAGAGCCAAGGCTTGTTCTGAACCCACGACTAACTTCCCCAAGGCCCTTGTAGCCATAAGGGTGCAGACTGAGCCCCAGCAAAACTCCCCAGGCAGGTCCAAGAATGAGACCATAGGACTAAAAAGACCCCACTTCTTATTTACAGAGAGAAGAGACTTTGAGGCAAGAGATGGCCAGAGCAAGAAAAGAAACCACAAGTTTAACCTGGCTTTATAGCTTAGTGCAATTACATCAGGAAAGGGCCTGGTTTCCGAAAATACAAAACATTTACTATAACCCTTTATAGCTCCCCAGTGGCTCAAACTGTAAAGAATCTGCCTGCTGTGCGGGAGATCCAGGTTCGATCCCTGGGTTGGGAAGATCCCCTGGAGAAGGAAATGGCAACCCACTCCAGTATTCTTGCCTGGAGAACTCCATGGACAGAGGAGCCTGGCGGGCTAAGTCCATGGGGTCACAAAGAGTCGAACAGGACTGAGCAGCAAACACTTTTACTTTCACTTTTCACCTTATGGCTCAGTTGGGAGAGCTAAAGGAATTTTTTAATGTTCAGAATGTTAACAATGGTCGTCTCCAGTGATACTGTGAGTGATTTTTAGAATCTTCAAAGCGTCTATATTTTCAAGTTTTCTACAATGAATATGACATGTTTGCTCATCAGAAGGGAAAATTCTGTCTCTTAGGTGCATACACGTACTCAGTCGTGTCTGACTCTTTGTGACCCCGTGGATTGCAGCCCGCCAGGCTCCTCTGTCCTTGGAATTCTCCAGGCAAGAATACTGGAGTGGGTTGCCATTCCCTCCTCCAAGGGATCTTCCTGACCCAGTGATCAAACCCACGTCTCCTGCATTGGCAGGTGGATTCTTTACCATTTGAGCTGCCTGGGAAGCCCTTTAAGTGCAGGGCAGACCCAGCCGGCTTTCTGGCCCATGAACTTTCCCTCCTAAGCTTTAAGTCTCGGTTAATCTTTAAGGATTTTTTGAAGGGAGGCCCTCCTTCCCCAGCTCCCGGCCCTTTGGCTCTGGCCACACCCAGAAACCTTGTTAGCAAAAGGAGATATATTACTTGGCTTTGGATGGCTTCTCCATTCTTCCTCTTCTTGGTGGCTCCTCTGGGCTAGGAACTGGCAAAATCCTGATGTCTGGCTTTATCCAGATCCTGGGCACAGGCTTCTGCGTTTCAGTCATCTGGGGTGAGGCTGTTTGGGGTGTGGCTGAATCAACACTCACTGGCGTGCACAGCTATTCTCAAGCATCATGTTACCCAGTGTAATCAAAGCTGCAAAAGGAAACTGTCAGGCGAAGAGTGGACCCATCCGTCAGACACACCTAGCAGCACGTGTCTTAATTCCCTTCAATGACAGAACCAAAGGCTAAGTGCCTTCCAGCCTCAAACTCATATTCTTCTAAGAATTATGTTTTAAGACCATGGTGGCTCAAGCGCCAAAGAATCCGCCTGCCAACCCTGGAGATGCAGGTTCAATCCTTGGCTCAGGAAGATCCACTGGAGGAGGAGATGGCAACCCACTCCAGTATTCTTGCCTGGAGAATCCCATGGACAGAGGAGCCTAGTGGGCTGCAATCCATGGGGCTGCAAAGAGTTGGACATGGCTGAGTATACACATGCACATATACCGTCTCATCGCAAGGACAACATATTATTACGATCACTCAGGGAACTCCCCAGTGGTCCAGTGTTTAGGACTTCTCACGCTCACTGCTGAGATCCCTGGTTGGGGAACTAAAATCCCATAAGCTGCTCAGTGAGGCAAAAAAATAAATAAACCACTCAGTTCTCCAAGAAAAGGCTATTTCCTCAACAGTGAAATGTTTTATTACCAACGCTGACCACTAACCCATGTGACTACCGAGAATTTGAAATGTGGCGAGTGCAACTATGTACATTTCTTTTAAATTCATTGAAATTTAAATGGCTACATGTGGCTTAATGGCTACTGTTTTGGCCACTGCAGTTTAGGATCCCCAAATGTTAGACCTGGAAAGAACCCAACAAAACATCTGGACCTGTGATTCCCAACCTTTGCATTTGGGAGACCCATTCCCAATATTAAAGATGCATTCAGACCTTCCTCATATTAACAGAATGTGTAGTATCTTTTGTTAAGAACATTGTAATAACCCAAATGAACAAAAGTTCAAGAATATTTTAAATTACATTTTAATTAAGAAAATCATGATGATCAAAATCAGGAAATATTCAATAACAGTTTTAATGGCGTTTTAATTAAGAAAAGCTTAGTGGCCAAAATTAGTAAAATTACAGTAATACTTTAAATTACATTTCATAATTTACAACAGCATCCTTATACACATGTAATAGATGTATGTTAAGGCATGGTTTTGTTCAGCCTTCAGACTTGTCTGACGTATGGATTTCCAGATCTTCTCCAATAATTCCATAGCTCGTGAGGACCATTTCTGAGAGTGCACAATTCAATGCGCAAACCAGTGGTTTTATGTAGCCCCAGTTTGAGAGAGAGAGAAAATGGAGCCCAAAAAAGAAGACCTGCCCAAATCACATAGCTAATAACCAATGGCATTGGCCAGACAACTGTCATTTTCATTGTCACAAAGTCAGAAGAAAGGAAACTCACCAGGGAAATTGTTGCTGTTGTTAAGTCACTTCAGTTGTGTCTGACTCTTTTGTGACCCCATGGACTGTAGACCATCAGGTTCCTCTGTCCATGGAATTCTCCAGGCAAGAATGCTGGAGTGGGTTGCCATTTCCTTCTCCAGGGGATCTTCCCAAGCCAGGGGTTGAACCACGTCTCCTACAATGGCACGCAGATTCTTTACTACTGAGATACCAGGGAAGCCTCACTGGGGAAATACAGCTGGCCAAATTGAAAACATCTCTCTTTTTTCCTTCTTTGAAGATTTTGAGGAATTAAAGAAGCAGACATGTGTAATACCAAAGAGAAATCAATTGATGAATAATTACCGAAGTATGCCTAAGAAAGGAATATGAGGAAAAAACAGAATTAGTCTTATAACTTCGAGATTTCTCTGAAGATTTTTACAAATTCTCCAGTCTTTGTGGGGCTTGTTAGCACCTATGGGTATCTTCCCAGACACAAGCAATAAAACAAAAAATATCTTTAAAATAAACCAGGTTTATGAGCTCCTTCCATGGCATCCTGTCCCATCACTTCATGACAAATAGAGGGAGAAACCGTGGAAACTGGTAGACTTTGTTTTTTGGGGCTCCAAAATCACTGCAGATGGTGACTGCAGCCATGAAATTAAAAGACACTTACTCCTTGGAAGAAAAGTTATGACCAACCTAGATAGCATATTAAAAAGCAGAGACATTACTTTGTCAGCAAAAGTCCATCTAGTCAAATCTATGGTTTTTCCAGTAGTCATGTATGGATGTGAGAGTTGGACTGTGAAGAAAGCTGATCGCCAAAGAATTGGTGCATTTGAACTGTGGTGTTGGAGAAGACTCTTGAGAGTCCCTTGGACTGCAAGGAGATCCAACCAGTCCATCGTAAAGGAAATCAGTCCTCAGTGTTCATTAGAAGGACTGATGGTTGAAGCTGAAACTCCAATACTTTGGTCACCTGACGCAAAGAACTGACTCACTGGAAAACACCTGATGCTGAGAAAGATTGAAGGCGGGAGGAGAAGGGGACGACAGAGCATGAGATGGTTGGATGGCATCACCGACTCAATGAACATGAGTTTGAGTACTCTGGGAGTTGGTGATGGACAGGGAGCCCTGGCGTGCTGTGATTCATGGGGTCGCAAAGAGTCAGACATGACTGAGCAACTGAACTGACTGATGAGCTCCTTTCAGTGACAGCAAGCAGGACACCGAAGAAAGAGCCAATGTGTTCTTGGCTTACAAAAGCCATGTTACAATGGCTGCACAGTTCACCAGGAAGAAGACAAGGGTCTCAAGAGCTCTGGCATCCATTCTCTTCCCATTTTGATTACAACATGCTGCCTCCAACACCAGGCACTCCACTGCTCTTCCAGATCACCGAGGTTGGCAGGAAGATCTATCAAAGTCAGTTCAAAGCATTTAGTGTAATCAGGCTTTCAAGCCCACAGACTTCTCCTTCTAGATTTGCATTGCATTTCTTTTCTTTAACTTGACCATAGTAACTACGACCTTGGACTGAATCAAGACTGTAACACTTATAAACTATAGGAAGTTTGGAGATCTGCTTTACCTCTCTCACTCGGTGGTCTCATCTGCAAAATGCAGATAAAAAATCACTGTGTAGCCATGTTAAAAAAATCAAAGGTGGTTCTCATAAATCTCTTAGAAGAAGGCCTGGTAGAAAAAGTCAGCACTCCCTCTGAGATAGCAAGTGCTTTAATTAATCATGCTTGTACACTTGTGCATCCCATGTGAGACTATCAATTTCATGGAGGCAAAACTTTGCCTTATTTCCCAACCACCCAGCATTCCCATGGTTACAAAGCTAAGTCCAGCACAGGTGTGTTCAGTGATTACAAATGTCAGCTTTGGCATCAAACATACCAGAGAATGTAGTCTATAACCTGGTTCCAGTACTCATGAGGCTTTTTTTGTTTCAACACTGACAAGTTTCTTAATGTCCCTGGTTCTCGGTTTCCACATCGTTAAATGGGTTTAATCGACTAACTGGTAGCCTATGACAATTAAAGGACCTTGATACCTGATGAGAACTCCATTCAAACTGGCTATTGTGAGCATATTAATGTGTCATTTCTGCTCCCTTCCAGGTGCAGTACCATGTAACATTCATGCTAGACGTGGCTGATCCACAAGAACTGAGGGGTTGATTTTCAGTGAACTCCCTTATTTGTTTAATCTGGGCGACAGCTACCTGCTGCCAGGAGAAGCCAGAGGCAAAACACCATAAACCCAGGGTGTGGGGCCGTTCCAGACACAGCACAGCATGCATGCCAGCTGCTCCCTCAGGAAGGGTAAGTTTTCCCTGTAATTCTCAACAGCCCTATCTGCAGAAGTGCATGGAAATTCAGAAGAGCTGCACACCAGAGACGTCACCTAGTACAGATGACAGGTTACTGCTGTGAGAGTCAGAGCCCCAAGTCTGAGAATGTGATCTCACCAGTAATTAGCTGTGTGCCCTTGGGCAGGTCATTTCACTGCCCTGGACCTCAGATTCCTTTTCTCCCAAAAGAAGGGCCTAGAGTGGGCAATCTGCAAGGATCATGGCAGCCCATCCATTTCAGCATCCTAGAATGAGCCAATCATTCACAGAATGCAGAGCCCAAAAGACCTGGGCTTGAATCCGAAGCTCTTCAACTTTGATCAAGCCTCTTAATCCTTCTTCCCAACTTTCCTGCTGGCTCAGATGGTAACGAATCTGCCTGCCGTGTGGGGGACCCAGGTTGGATCCCTGAGTCGGGAAGATTCCCTAGAGGAGAGCATGGCAACCCACTCCAGTATTCTTGCCTGGAGAATCCCATGGACAGAGGAGCCTAGCACTACAGCAGAGTCTTAGCCACTTGACCGCCAGGGAAGTCTCTAATTTCTTAATTTCACAATACCGATTAGTTTTATTTATGAGGAACTTCGCATAGTTTATCTCATGGACTCCTGTGACACCATCATCATCATCATCGTTGTTATAGAAGGGCCAACACCATCACATCTCCATTTTTCAACACCTGGGGCCCTGCATGACTGACTGACCTGCAACCTCAGTGCCCACCCAGCCAGGAAGTCATAGGACCTGGACTTCAAGTTAAGGCTTCTGACTGAAGTCCAGGATTATTCCACTCCACCATCAATTTCATGAGTTAATTCAGCCTTGTTCTCATTGTCATTGACATGACTAGTCTTAAGACATCTTCCTTTTTTAAAGCAATGGCCCTTCTATAAAAGAGGAATTTGAAATACGCATTTTTCTAATGTTTAACCTAAACTTCTGAGTCTATCCAGTCACATACCATCTAACTTTACCATTTAAGCAAATTGTAGATGACTTCTGTTTTACATTCAAACACCTCAAAAAAGATTATTCTCAGTTCAGATGAATAGGCGCAGTGTTTTTATATAGCCTTTTGGTTTCAGGAGGCTTGGCTAACTCAAGTAAATGGTGAAGATTATTTTAAGGACTCCCACTGAATGAAATTATATAGAACAAAATAATGGAAGTTAACATGGCCTCGTGGAAAATAGAGCAGAAGAGTGATTCTTGACCTAAAGTAACTCCAGAAATGCTGGAAGTAAAAGGTCTTGGACCATCTCCCTAGTGTTTTACCATCTTCCTTCTACCATCACCCCCCCTTCTCCCTAGGGGTCTGCCGTGTTACCCGTCTACCCATGGTCCTTATGCCACAGAGGGGATGCTTTACTTTCTCATTCAAATTTCCTATAGAAACTGCCCTCCTGGCTCAGTTAATTATTCCCGTTTGGAAGAGTCTCTTTGACACAAGGGCACATCTTAGACCACTGATGTATCTGCTGCTGCTGGGTCAGATGAAGCGTGAGGTATCAAACGCAGCTGCCTTGAATTGAGCCCTCAACTAGGATAGTGGGTGGGTCCATTTTGCTCAGAAGTGGCTGTAAATGGACTTCCTAGTGGTCCAGTGGCTAAAACTCCGGGTTCCCAATGCAAGGTGCCCAGGTTTGATCCCTGGTCAGGAAACTAGATCCCATATTCTGAAACTAAAAGAGCCCACACATGTCAATGAAGGTCTCACCTGCTGCAACTAAGATCAAGTGCAGTCAAAGAAATGAAAATTTTTTTAAAACAAGAAGCGGCTGTAAGACTCAGCATGTTCTGTGATTGTCACTACTCACAGCGACAGAGGAAGTCTCTCCTCTTCAGATGCTGCTATTGTTTCACATAAATTAAAAAAAAAAAAATCATTCTTTTAAATAATAGTTTTCCATGTTTCCTTGTGTTTTTAAAATCCTAATTGATGTGGAATCCCAGAACTGCCTAAAATTATACCAATAAAAATCACTTCCATGATAATCTTGTCCTTTGCTACACAGCCCGTGCCTGTGAATAAATTAGCATGCCCGTCCTCATTTCAATTAGCATGCCCGTCCCCATATCCCCAGATCACTTCCATGGACACAGTCCTTTATAGTGATGGCTGCTCTTTCAGGCTCTCTGCTTCTCTGGATTGCTGCAGCATCCTGAGTTGACAGGACAGTTATCATTGTCACCACGCGGCAGAAGAAAAGTAACATTTAAAAGGAATGATTGGCCCTAGGCCACAAAACTAGTTAGTGGTCTGTCTGTGACTTAGACCTCAGTCTCCTAAATCAACCTCTCAACAAACGGAAAGAAACCTTTATTTTTCGCCAAACGTGAACATTTTTTGACTGTTCATGTATCTTGCTAGCCCTGTTTTAGTGCAGGTTCAGACCCTCATCAGTTTTCACCCTGAGTCTCTGAAGCATCCTCTCGTCCCTGAGTTCAAACTCGCCCTACTTGCTGCATAGCAGGCCGATTAACTGAGAGATGAGGTGTTGAGACAGGGCCTCCCAGGGGGCACGAGGGGTAAAGGACCCACCTGCTAATGCAAGAGACAGAAGAGACACAGATCCCTGGGAAGATCCCCTGGAAGACAGCAATGCAACCCACTCCAGTATCCTTGCCTAGAGAATCCCATGAACAGAGGAGCCTGGCAGTCTACAGGAATACGGCTTTGGACAGTCTAAAATCCATCTTATCAGGGTCTGGAGGCCAAGTTCTTTTACAGAACACAGATGGGGGAAGCGAGGAAGCAAAGTAAAAAGCCCATCAATAGATGGGGAAGCAATGGAAACAGTGACAAACTATTTTCTTGGGCTCCAAAAGCACTGCAGATGGTGACTGTAATCATGCATTTAGAAGACACTTGCTCCTTGGAAGAAGAGCTATGACAAACCTGCTGCTGCAGCTGCTGCTCAGTCGCCTTCAGTCGTGTCCAACTCTGTGTGACCCCATAGACGGAAGCCCACCAGGCTCCCCCGTCCCTGGGATTCTCCAGGCAAGAACACTGGAGTGGCTTGCCATTGCCCTCTCCGACAACAAATCTAGACAGCGTAAAAAAATCAGAGATGTTACTCTGCCAGCAAAGGTTTGTATAGTCAAAGCTATGGTTTTTTTTCCCCAGAAGTCATGTACAGATGTGAGAGTTGGACCATAAGGAAGGCTGAGCACCACAGAATTGATATTTTTGAACTCTGGTGTTGGAGAAGACTCTTGAGAGTCCCTTGGACTGCAAGGGGATCAAACCAGTCCATCCTAAAGGAAATCAATCCTGAATATTCATTGGAAGAACTGACGCTGAAGCTGAAGCTCCAAAATTTTGGCCTCCTGATGTGAAGAGCCAACTGATTAAAAAAAAAAAAAACCTGATGCTGGGAAAGATTGAAGGCAGGAGAAGGGGACGACTGAGGATGAGATGGTTGGCTGGCATCACCGACTCAATGGACATGAGTTTGAGTAAACTCCAGGAGCTAGTGAAGGGCAGAGGAGCCTGGTGTGCTGCCGTCCATGGGGTCGCAAAGGGTCGGACACTGAGCGGCTGAACAACAACAACCCTGACTCTGTGGACTTCGCCCCCAGGAGCCTGCATTCTCTGTTGTATAATCCTGCCCCCACTTTGAACCAGGCGTGGAGAAGACTAAGCATACATCCTTATTCTCATCCATGTGTTTTGATATTCTTGTCTCTATTTTCCAGCACCAAACAATAATAATGTTTCTCCTAAATTTGATTCTGTATATCTTATTACGTTGAGCTGCGCAGTGGGCAAGATCAGAGTTAATATATCCTTAAGATTGATTTCATGAGTGAAATGAATGATTTTTCAAGGTTCCTCCTTCAACCCCATCAGGCCTCTGCTCAAATCCTCAGTTGCTCAGAGACGTCATTTCTGACCACTCACTTCAGTGAAAACCCAGCCCCCTGCACACCCTCCTTTGGTATTCTCCATTGGTATAGGTCACTCTCTGATCCACAATATACTTATCTCATTTGTTTGTTTATTGTTTGTTTGTTGAGAGGCAGTACAGTGCAGCGGCAAAATCCCCGACTCCAGAACCTGGATGATCCTGGCTCTTACTACCTACTTGCGTGATCTTGAGCAAGTTACTTAACCTGTCTGAGCCTCCGTTGCCTCATCTGTAAATTAAGTTACTAACTCATGGGGTTGTTGTGAAGAGAAAATGAGTTCACGTGTGTAAGACATACAGAAACTGTGATCTCATCCTTAGACCAATATTGAACTTTCACCACTTGTGTCAAGGCTGCCCTTCACAGCCAAAGGACCCAAGTCAGACTCACATATATTTCAGTAGAGTCTGATCTACACCTGGTAACGATGGGAAGAAGGACAACACAATAAGGAGAAGTACAGCCTGTCGCACAGAAGCTGTTAACTGACACTGGTGTTCACGGAGAAGCATCTTGCAATGAGGGAGAGAGTCTGGGGAGGCCAAGTGACAACCAATAGCACATGCTTCCCGCAGAGCTGGGAATGGTGAAGCAGTTTACAGTGCGCAAGGCAGGAGAGATGTGAGGGTAAACCGCCATTTTTCCAAATACATTTTTATTTTTTGGACAATTGGGGCTGCACAGAAGTAAGTCTGTGCTTACTAATTTATATATTTATTTATTTTGGCTGCACTGGGTCTTCGTTGCCCTGTTCTGGCTTTCTCTAGTCGCAGTGAGCTGAGGCTACTCTCTGCTTGGGTTGTTTGGGCTTGTCACTTCGGTGACTTCTCTTGTGGAGCAGAGGCTCTAGAGCGTGAGTTATAGCTCACAGGCTTAGCTGCTCTATGGCATGTGGATCTTCCCAGACCAAGGATTAAACCCATGTTCCCTGCATTGGCAAGTGGATTCTTAACCTCTGGACCACCAGGGAAGCCCCAAATACATATTTGAGCGTGTGTGTGAACTGTGTGTTTCCCTGGTGGTCCTGAAATTATTTTAGATGAGATTATACATTATATTGTGTATAACATACACTATTATGTACATTGTACAAGAGGCAGGGATTGAGACCATCCCCAAGAAAAACAAATGCAAAAAAGACAAAATGGTTGTCTGAGGAGGCCTTACAAACTGCTGTGAGAAGAAGAGAAGCTAAAGGCAAAGAGAAAAGGAAAGATATATCCATTCGAATGCAGAGTTCCAAAGAATAGCAAGGAGAGATTAAAAAAAAAGCCTTCCTTAGTGATCAATGCAAGGAAATACAGGAAAACAACAGAATGGGAATGACTAGAAATCTCTTCAAGAAAATTAGAGGTATCATGGGAACATTTCATGCAAAGATGGGCACAATAAAGGACAGAAATGGTATGGACCTAACAGAAGCAGAAGCTATTAAGAAGAGGTGGCAAGAATACACACAAGAACTGTACAAAAAAGATCTTAATGACCCAAATAAACACGATGGTGTGATCACTCACCTAGAGCCAGACATCCTGGAATGTGAAGTCAAGTGGGCCTTAGGAAGCATCACTATGAACAAAGCTAGTGGAGGTGATGGAATTCCAGTTGATCTATTTCAAATCCTAAAAGATAATGCTGTGAAAGTGCTGTACTCAATATGTCAGCAAATTGGGAAAACTCAGCAGTGGCCACAAGACTTTAACGCATCATAGTGGTTCGGAGGCAGAGAATCTACCTGCAATGCAGGCGACTGGGGTTTCATCCCTGGGGTGGAAAGGTCCCCTGGAGAAGGAAATGGCAACCCACTCCAGTATTCTTGTCTGGAGAATTCCATGGACAGAGGAGCCTGGTGGGCTACAGTCCATGGGGTCACAAAAGAATCGGACACAACTTAATGACTAAACAACAACAAAAGGCAAAATGTGCATCTCTATTTTACAGAGAAGGAAGTCAAAGTTCAGAGAAGCGGTAGAATTTGTCCAAAGCCACACTCCAGGGAAATGATTGAACTGGTATAACGGAGAGAAGTCAGACAGCTCTGTATGCAAATTCAACCCCAGTAATTCCTTGTTCAGTGACATTGGATAACTTATCTCACTTATTTGCCCTTTAGTTTTCCAGTCTAAAAAATCATTTATCATTTAGGATGTTTTGGGTTACATGGAATAGAAAACTCAAATCAAAATGCCTTATAAGGTAAGGAAATTTTGGGACCTTCTTGGTGGTCACTAGGAATCAGTAAACTAAAATGGACTGGAATGGGTGAATTTAACTCAGATGACCATTATATCTACTACTGTGGGCAGGAATCCCTTAGAAGAAATGAAGTAGCCATCATGGTCAACAAAAGAGTCCGAAATGCAGTACTTGGATGCAATCTTAAAAACGACAGAATGATTTCTGTTCGTTTCCAAGGCAAACCATTCAATATTACAGTAATCCAAGTCTATGCCCCACCCAGTAATGCTGAAGAAGCCAAAGTTGAACAGTTCTATGAACACCTACAAGACCTTTTAGAACTAACACCCAAAAAAGATGTCCTTTATATTATAGGGGACTGGAATGCAAAAGTAGGAAGTCAAGAAACACCTGGAGTAACAGGCAAATTTGGCCTTGGAGCACGAAATGAAGCAGGGCAAAGGCTAATAGAGTTTTGCCAAGAGAACGCACTGGTCATAGCAAACACCCTTTTCCAACAACACAAGAGAAGACTCTACACATGGACATCACCAGATGGTCAACACCGAAATCAGATTGATTATATTCTTTGCAGCCAAAGATGGAGAAGCTGTATACAGTCAGCGAAAACAAGACCAGGAGCTGACTGTGGCTCAGATCATGAACTCCTTATTGCCACATTCAGACTTAAATTGAAGAAAGTAGGGGAAACCATTAGACCATTCAGATATGACCTAAATCAAATCCCTTATGATTATACAGTGGAAGTAAGAAATAGATTTCAGGGTCTAGATCTGATCGATAGAGTGCCTGATGAACTCTGGATGGAGGTTCGTGACATTGTACAGGAGACAGGGATCAAGACCATTCCCATGGAAAAGAAATGCAAAAAAGCAAAATGGCTGTCTGAGGAGGCCTTACAAATAGCTGTTAAAAGAAGGGAGGCGAAAAGCAAAGGAGGAAAGGAAAGATATAAGCATCTGAATGCAGAGTTCCGAAGAATATCAAGGAGAGTTAAAAAAGCCTTCCTCAGCGATCAATGCAAAGAAATAGAGGAAAACAACAGAATAGGAAAAACAAGAGATCTTTTCAAGAAAATTAGAGATATCAAGAGAACATTTCATGCAAAGATGGGCTCGATAAAGGACAGTAATGGTATGGATCTAACAGAAGCAGAGGATATTAAGAAGAGGTGGCAAGAATACACAGAAGAACTGTACAAAAAAGATCTTCACGACGAAGATAATCACGATGGCATGATCACTCACCTGGAACCAGACATCTTGGAATGTGAAGTCAAGTGGGCCTTAGAGAACATCACGACAAACGAAGCTAGTGGAGCGGATAGAATTCCAGTTGAGCTATTTCAAATCCTGAAAGATGATGCTGTGAAAGTGCTGCACTCAATATGCCAGCAAATTTGGAAAACTCAGCAGTGGCCACAGGACTGGAAAAGGTCAGTCTTCATTCCAATCCCAAAGAAAGGCAATGCCAAAGAATTCTCAAACTACCGCACAATTGCACTCATCTCACATGCTAGTAAAGTCATGCTCAAAATTCTCCAAGCTAGGCTTCAGCAATATGTGAATCGTGAAATTCCAGATGTTCAAGCAGGTTTTAGAAAAGGCAGAGGAACCAGAGATCAAATGGCCAACATCCGCTGGATCATGGAGAAAGCAAGAGAGTTCCAGAAAAACATCTATTTCTGCTTCATTGACTATGCCAAAGCCTTTGACTGTGTGGATCACAATAAACTGTGGAAAATCTGAAAGAGATGGGAATACCAGACCACCTGACCTGCCTCTTGAGAAACCTGTATGCAGGTCAGGAAGCAATAGTTAGAACTGGACATGGAACAACACACTGGTTCCAAATAGGAAAAGGAGTATGTCAAGGTTGTATATTGTCACCCTGCTTATTTAACTTATATGCAGAGTACATCATGAGGAACGCTGGGCTGGAAGAAGCACAAGCTGGAATCAAGATTGCCGGGAGAAATATCAATAACCTCAGATATGCAGATGACACCACCCTTATGGGAGAAAGTGAAGAGGAACTCAAAGGCCTCTTGATGAAAGTGAAAGAGGAGAGTGAAAAGGCTGGCTTGAAGCTCAACATTCAGAAAATGAAGATCATGGCATCTGGTCCCATCACTTCATGGGAAATAGATGGGGAAACAGTAGAAACAGTGTCAGACTTTATTTTTTTGGGTTCCAAAATCACTGCGGATGCTGATTGCAGCCATGAAATTAAAAGATGCTTACTCCTTGGAAGGAAAGTTATGACCAGCCTAGATAGCATATTAAAAAGCAGAGACATTACTTTGCCAACCAAGGTCCGTCTAGTCAAGGCTATGGTTTTTCCAGTGGTCATGTATGGATGTGAGTGTTGGACTGTGAAGAAAGCTGATCGCCGAAGAATTGATGCTTTTGAACTGTGATGCTGGAGAAGACTCTTGAGAGTCCCTTGGACTGCAAGGAGATCCAACCAGTCTATTCTAAAGGAGATCAATCCTGGGTGTTCATTGGAAGGACTTATGTTAAAGCTGAAACTGCAATACTTTGGCCACCTCATGCGACGAGTTGACTCACTGGAAAAATGTCTGATGCTGGGAAGGATTGGGGGTAGGAGGAGACGGGGACGACAGAGAATGAGATGGCTGGATGGCATCACCAACTCAATGGACATGAGTTTGGGTGAACTCCGGGAGTTGGTGATGGACAGGGAGGCCTGGCGTGCTGTGGTTCATGGGGTCGCAGAGAGTCGGACATGACTGAGCGACTGAACTGAACTGAACAGTATCCAATTTCAGCGTGGTATTAAAAGAACAGACACGATGATCAATGAAACAGACTTGAGTGCTCAGAAATAGACCCAGACAAAAAAAAAGTCAATTGATTTCTTAAAACCACTTTATTGAAGTATAATTTACATGATAAAATTTACTTGATTTAAGTGTACAGTGCATTTTTTTGAAAACCTGAGTTGAACAACCATCAATCGCCACAATCCACTTTCATAGCATTTCCAGCACTCCAAGATGCTTCATGCCCATCTGCAGTCACTCCTCATCTCCCCCGCAGGCATCTACTGATCTACTTTTGTCTCTATAAGTCTATCAACTGATCTTTTGTTTCAATATTTATTTGGTTGAGTCTTAGTTGTGGCATGTGGGATCTAGTTCCCTGATGAGGGATTAAAGCCAGGGCTTCTGCTTTGGGAGCATGGAGTCTTAGCCACTGAACCACCAGAGGAGTCCCCATCAACTGATTTTTGACAAAGGTGTTATGGCGATGTAGCAAAGAAAGGATAAACATGTACCTCATACATTAAAATTAGCTCAAGTCGGTCAGAGACCTAAACATAAAACTATACAACTTTGAGAAGAAAATGAAAATGCTGCATCTTGGGTGATGAATTTTTAGATAACAGCAACAACAGCACAATCCATTAAAAAAACAAAAACACTAACAAATCAGACACTGTCAAATTTAAAACTTTTGTTCTTTACCTTAAAAGACACTATTAAGAGAATGAATAGACAAGACAGACTGGGAGAAAACACCTGCAGAGCGTGTATCTGATCAAAGATCTGTACTCAAATATTTACTGAACTCTTAAAATTCAGTACACCTAATTTTTAAAATATGAGGAACAGATCTGAACAGATACCTTACCAGAGAAGACGCATGTATGGCAAATAAGCATATGAAAAGATGCCCAACATAATTTTTCACTGGGAAA
Organism: Moschus berezovskii; assembly: GCF_049115385.1. NCBI lineage: Eukaryota > Metazoa > Chordata > Mammalia > Artiodactyla > Moschidae > Moschus > Moschus berezovskii. The sequence goes on along the minus strand of NC_142475.1, from coordinate 52,988,130 downwards.
ATGAATTATTTCAACCACTGTAAGATACCATTGGAATGGGAACCTTCATTCATTGCTGGCAGTAATGTGAAATGTCATAGTCACTGGCGAGTTTGGCAGTTTCTTATAAAGTTAAATACACACTTACCAACGACTCAGAAATCCCATTCCTAGGTATTTACTCAAGCAAAATGAATTGTGTTTATATTAAAACTTGCACATGAATTTTACACGACATTGATATGTCCATACAATGAAGTACTCAGCAACAGAAACAGAGCTATTGACTTACAACATGTATGAATTTAAAACGCATTTTGTTATGCACAAGTGGCTAGGCTTAAAAGGTTACAAACTGTACAATTCCACCATTTATATGACATTCTGAGAAAAGCAAAAGTGGTTGTGAGGTGTAGGGTGAGGGGTTGAGTACAGAGGGGAATTTTCAGGGTGACAGAACCATTCTGGATAGTACAAGGATGGTGGGTGAACACATGCTATGCATTTGCCAAAGACCTGGCAGAGTGAATTTGACTATGTGAAAAAAACATAAAACTTTCCGAAGAAAATGAAAACTGCACTTCGGGTTTGTGATGTCAAGGGATCCCACATGGAATGCAGTGTGTGACAAACGAAATCCGTTTTGCAAATGTATCTTATAACCTCAATGAAGGGAACAATGAGCTGTACTGTTGCTTTGGAAAATGTTTTGAGTGGATACTATTTAAGGTTAAAGACAAAAAAAGTACTTAAAGGAACGCTAAGTCTATCTGTTTCTCACAGGGGTACAACATAGTTATTCTGAAACCACTGTATAAGCATGCCAGGGTTCAACAAATAAGCAAATAAACTGTAGATAAAAGGAGCCAGGTTTCTCAGAATGAAACTTATGGTGCTGAATTATGAGAATCAGTTGAACTTAATATGCCTACAGATAGATCTAAACATATGGACATGTGCACCCACATACTGGTTAGTACACATATTTATATCTCTTAGGTCCTTTCACCAAAAAGGTGAGAAAGCAAGCACACCTAAATCCCAATCTTGGTTTCCAAATGCCAATCTGCAAAGAAAGGAACCGAGGCTCCTTGGGGAAATAGCTAATTCCAGGGCTGGCATCCAGATAACACCCACAGTGCTAGAAAGGAAGATTAGTCTTAAAAAAAAAAATGAGGGTATGTTAAAGGATTTAGAGGTCAGCTTCAAAGAGCTCCCGATAGGCAAAGCTGAACAATTTGCACAACAAAATAAATAACAGGTATACTGGATTTTGACTCAAAAGTATAAAATAAATAATCATGATTACATACTAATATAAACAAATGACCAAATAAAGCAAAGGAACAAATCTTTAAAAGAAAATCTGTAAAGAATATATACACTGCTCCTTCCCTTTGAGTGTGGGCTAGAGTAACTCACTTCCAAAAAAAGAGTATGGAAAGTGGAAAAACCTGCAGACACCATCACTTTAACCAAAGTAGAGACACCACTAGTAACATCTGTTAACTATGCAACCCATGACATGAGACACGTGGAAGGGCACATGACATCTGTGCTATCCTCCCCATGAGGCACAGCCTCCAATCTGAGAAAACACCAGACAAACCCACTTTGAGGGCCATCCTACCAAATAACCAACTAGTGCTCTGCACAGTCTCGAGGTCAGGAAAGACTGAGAAACTGTCAATGGACTGGAGGAGTATGAGGCAGTGCTGACTAAATAAATGCCCCATGGTGCCTTGGACACGGTCCCGGAACAGAAGAAAACATCAGAGGGAAAATGCGTGAAAACGCAATCATCATCTGTATTTTAGTAAATAGTATGGTACCAGTGTTAATTTCTGAGTTTTGACAAATGCGTCATAGTTTATATAAGGTGTTAACATTAGGGGAAGCCTGTGGAAGGGTATAGGGAATATCTCCAGACACCTTTGCAATTTTTCTGCTAATTTGAAATTATTGTAAAATTAGTTTGTTGTTGTTGTTTTTTCTTTTAAAGTATAGAAGCCTCAGCACTGAAAGCATGTGTGTATTTTAAATTATGAAAGGGACTTAACAGAAGATTATACACATTTTCACAGCAACCTGATCAACACCACAGTTTATTTGTAAACATATTATAGTGTCCATAATCAGACTGACAACACTTTATACATTTCACTGTAATATTAACATCAACCAGGAAAAATCCACTGTACTCAGTTACAGCTTTGGTATTTTAAAATCATTAAATACAAACTGTATTTCAAACACTTAACACAAAAGAGAAACACAAATGGCAGAGAAAAGTGGAAACGAGTAAAAGAAAGCACTATTCCTGAAATTAAAAAAAACACAGAATCATCTGATTACAATTTTAAAAGGAAAAAAGGAATCAAGGAAGTCAGATGATCTTAACATAAAGTTACATTTCTTTGGACCTGTGTGAAAGGTGAAACTGTACCATACTAAATTCTATGTCTTTTATATTTCTTTTTTCTCTTGATTTCTGTAGTTTGCCAATGGTTTAAGCTACATTAAAGACAAAAAAGAGGGGAGGGAGCACAAAGCCAAGTGAAATGACTTTAAACGTCTGCAGAAAAACTGGATAAAAATTCTTTCATACATTTTCTTTGGCAAATAAGAAATTCTATATTTTACCTTTATTGTTGAATAGGATCAACACACAGGTTTAAGCAATGCATCTCGACATGAGTTAATGTATGAATGAAACAAAACCAAATCCACAAAGTAAAGCATAAAAGTGGCTTTCACATTTTGCTAACAGCTCTAAAAATGCAGATTCTCCATCTTTAAAAGTATGAGACGTCTTCAGCTGGAAGTAGAATCTTTCCTCATTCACGTGAGAAACCAGAGGTGACTACGTGCTTTTTTCTTTTTTGTACCTTCCCTAAAATTCATGATCATTATGATGTTCCATTTCTTCCTCTATTATCCCTCAAAGGAAATATAGCAGCAAATCACTCCCATATTTTAAGTTTTAAATTCACCAACAACAGGGTTCACTACCAACTATAAACATTCAATGCTTTATTAGTGTACATGTCATCACCATAGGCTTAGCTTGTTAATACAGAAATAAATAAAATAACTACAGTTAATCTGAACAAAGCAAATGAGATTAAAGAACCCTGATCAAATGAAATACTTACAACAATCAGGTGAAAAACTATAAAAATTACATACCTACCTAATAGCACTAGGAATGTACAATATCAATTATTGGAAAAATAAATGAGTGATTCACAGTTATAAGAAATTATTTTAATATTAGTATGTTTCCTTTTATAGACAAACATTTATAACATACACTTGGTTTCCACCTCATATAAGACAAAGTAGAATACTAAACGTTACTGCACTTACCCCAAACACAGCAGTGACTGTGCCACAGGTAACCTGCTTCAAAACATTTAATAGGGAGGCTAAGGTATTGAATGCATGGTTATGTTAACAGTATTACGAAAGACATATATTTCCAGAAGTATGTTAAATACACAAATGTCAGTTCTATAAATAACAAAAATCATCAGCAAAATGTTCAGGTTTAACCTTCCCAAATTTTCTAATGCTTTAAATATTTTAGATATATGCTGTCTGACCAGTTAGTTTGGTTACAGTTTTAAACTAGCAAACCGTTATTCTATGAGAAAAGCTAAACTATAACACTGCACAAACTTCCCAAGGAAGGTAACTCGAAAAATCTAAAAAGTGATTCCAATTATTCTAATTAACATTTGAGATACTAAAAGAATCAAGGACTCAAGAAAATATTTTGAAATTACTCGATTTGTCTTTATCATTTTGTCTAAAACTAGTCACATAAATTTAAGATCCAAATGCCTAACAATGTGTCCTCACAGCAGGTTTGTCACTAAAATGTTCTGATCAGAAGACACAGCCTTAATGCCTCTAAATGTAATTCTAAGCTAAAATCCAAATCCTTGGTTTGAAACCTCAAAGCCAATACCGTAACAACTCATGGGTAAATGAGTCAGGGAGAAAACATGCAGCAGCCACAGCTACAAGAGTGGAAAATAAATTCTATTTTTCCATAAAGACTCTATGAAAATATAAAGCCCCAAATGAGCGACAACACAAGTCCACATATAAACATTGTTTAAAAATAGAATGTTTCCCAAGCTTCTTATGAGATGTCAATATGTAGTCACAGTCTGCGTTAAGATCTCCTAAGTCAACATTAAGCCATACCTAACTATGCTGATTTGCATACCTTCAACAATGTTCAACGGATATACCTAATTTACAAACATCCACAGCACTTCTTAATGCCCTATCAGATCATCTCTCAATAATGGATGTTTACAGTTTTATAATTCTGCTACTTTAAATACTAAGAAGCCTTTTCAGAGGAAGAGTTCCACCTCTTCCCATGATCCCTTAAAGAGTAGGTAACAAAATATAAAATTAAACAAGATTTATGTTTGATAAACTAACATATAAAATTACCATTGCAATATTCAGTGACTGCTTATAAACATAACAGTCATCATAAAGCCTATAAAGTATATCCTCAGTTTTATAAAAGAAATGCAGATTGTCTCAAGGTAAAAAATACAGTGCAGGCTGCTAAAAAGCTCTTTGTTGCATTAGGAGGTGCAGGAATGAGGAAAACTTCTGAAAACATGAACGAGTTCCCCAAACTTTAACATCAGTTAAGCATGAATTGCACTGCAGCAGCAGGAAGCTTTTCAGTGGCTGGCACTATAAAGCTAACGGTAAGAAAGAAAAAAGGCAGAAAGGGTGGGCAACAAATGATGTAACCAAATTATTGCAAATGGAGATTAGCAATAAGAAGTGACGAGGGTGATCGTCCACTCCACTCCGTTAAGATACCATCTTTAAATACTAAGTTCTTTGCAGGAAGGGGGACTCCCATGTCAGCACAGGATGACTGTGAAAGCAAACTTGGAAAACTGGCCTCAGCGTGAACATCCAGTGTTGAAGCACCTTCCTAGAGAGAGCAAGAAACAAGACAAAAAAATCCTATTCAACACTTTACCAAACCACTTAATTCAGCTAATGAGAAATCAAGACCTTGATTACCTAAGAAATGTTTATGGACTGCAGAGCACTATAGGAGATGCAAAGATGTACCTCATGAACCTCAAATAATCAAGACTGGTGTTAACACATGCAGAAATGACAAATACACTCAGATGATGAGAAGTATTTTGAAATAGGGAGAAATAACAGGTTATGAGAATAAGAAAAAGTTAGTTCTTAGATAATCTACAAAAACCTTCATGCAACATTAGGCACTAGAACAATCCATCCACTCCCAGGGCTCTCAGATTCACACATTCAGCGCAGACTTCTTGGAACTCCAGGCTCCAATCTCCTCCTATCCAACATCTATCTTTGGATGTTTCACCATAAATTCCACACTTAGCACGTCCATAACCAAACTTAAATGTTCCCTACCGGGTCCTTCCTCGACTCCATGCAGCAAGCTAGTCAAGAAGTATGAAAAGTACCTTCATTCTTCCCTTCCTTACCATATCCTCAATCTTCCCTCACGTTTATTTTATCACCAAGTTCTCTCACTGTACCTCCAGCATGTATCCCGAAGGAGTTTACTTGATTCATTCACCACAGCCAAGGCCACCAGTCTCCACTGAAGTGCAGTCCTCACACCAAAGTGAGGTGCAGGGGTGTGAAAATTTGTAAAATCTTGTATCTATTTATTGCATCCAATAAAGTTTGCTTTTGTTTTGTATGTTTTATGCACAATTTATTATATTACAGGTATAGCAGTAATAAAAAAAATCCTTTACTGCAGATACAAACTTTTTTTTAAATGAAAAGGGGGTTCATCTATCAATATCTCTCACTACAGTTATTACAACAGTCTTCAAACTTGTCTTATTTCTAAGCTTCTGTTTTTAATCTATTCTCTAAACAGTAACTAATCTTTTTAAAAATAGTCAATTAGAAATAATGTCATTCCCTGTTATAAGTCTTTAATACTAACAGTTTCTCTTTGCAGTAAGCATAAAACACATTTTTTCACATACTCTAGAAGGCCCTCCACTCTTTATCGGCCTCACCTCTTGCCCCTACCCCACTTTCACAAGACTTCTGCCACACTGGTCCTCTCGTTTGCTTGCAGGCTGAGTGCCTTCCTGACAAAGGACCTACATACCTACTAACCTCAGCCTGGAATACTATTCCCTGTTCTTTAGATTTCAGCTTATACGTCACCTCTACCTTTTTAAATTTGGTCTGCCTTTAGATTCTATCATATCGGAAGGGGTTTGACTCCTTTAAAGCACACAAACTGAAATCTGTAACTACTTGTATATTTCAGCGTTTCCTTGACTAGCTCTCACACAACACTTCAGCTCCATAGTGCCTTAGTTCTGTTTCCCCAGGACCCTGTAAAGACTCTGGCTCAGAGCTGACTCAAGTATTTACTGAGAGAATGAATGAAGCTAAATTCCAAAATACTAATTTCATAATGTTAGAACAGATATTTCAAACAAAAAATATTCCACTCTAAAAGTTTATCTACAAATCAAGTCTACGGTATCCATTCTTTCCTTGGGGTAAGACAGAAGGTCTAGAGCACTGGCTTTCACTACCTTAACGGTCAGTCCCATCTCATTAATCACTGCACTAGGGAATCACTGCAGTTATGAATGGAAGTGAACTGACTCAAGAGGGGACTTCCCTAGTGGCTCACTGGTAAAGAACCTACCAGCCAATGCAGAAATCACAGGTAAAATTCCTGGGTCGGGAAGATCCCCGGGAGAAGGAAATGGCAACCCACTTTAGGATTCTTGCCTGGGAAATCCCTTGGAGAGAGGAGCCTGACAGGCTACAGTCCTTGGGGTCACAAAGAGCTGGACATGACTTAGCAACTAAACAACAACTGACCCAAGAACCAGAACCCAACATGGTACACGGCCCATGGCAGATGCTTAAAACACTTCTGTTAAATGAAGCACCAGCAGCACAGAACAAACAGTTCAAGCCTCCTAAAGACCTGGCCAGTGAGACCATGCATAAGTCAGTTAACTTTCTGAATTTCAGTATCTTCATTTATACATTAAAGTTACAACTTATTTCATGGCTTACTGCTGTGGAGACTGAGTACAAACTCAGAAGTGTTTTGGACACTATAAAAGCTCTATGCAAATACACCTTGGGTTTTGTTGGTTTTTGTTACCTGGAATGAGTGAACAAAGTTAAGGACTTGTAGAGACAGTTTTCTACTGGAATGTAAGAGGTTTTGAAGGCTGAAAAAAAGGGGGAAAGTTTAAAACAAATATAACAAGAACTAACATGGGAGTTTAATTTTAATAAACATGTTAGTATATGTATATACATCTCAATTAATCACATAATTTTTAAAAAACAATTGCAATGGTTCTCATCAATGAAATTTCTGCTTGTTTGAATATAAGGATGTATTAAAAAGACCATTTTGAAATAAAACATCATGTACAAGCAAAATTAGAAAATTATTGTTAAAAGGAAAATTTTAAACTACTACCAAATATAAATGTTAAATGCAAGAACACTTTAAAAATAAAAATGTAGGAACACATTTTTAACTATAAATTGGTAACATAAGTAAACTGGTAACACATGTAAACTGGTAACCATTATAGTGGCAATCTTTAAAGCTATATAGTATTTTTACCTTTTAATTCATGTATATTATTTTATTTTCAAGATAGTTATTAAAATTATGTCAATTAAGTACCTTAAATTTTCTTATACAAACTACATTAGGCCAACTAAATTATTTATTCTCCAATTTTGTTTTCCTAAATAACAATGTCAAGGAGGTCTGTAGACATCTCCTCTCTCTAAGCCACCCACCACGATCATCAGATTTAGTGATACGCTTCTCTGCTAACCAGTCCCAGGACCTTTACCACGCTGCCTCACAGATGAGAGTGAGCATACAAGATAAAACCTACTTGTCATGACTGATGAGTAAAGCATGTTCATCTAGAAAATGTGGCAACTGAAGAAAATTTAGAAAGTCAGCCATAATTCTACTTTAGGAGATAATCATTACTATCATAACTTGAGTTGTGTATGTTAAGAGAGAAGTGCACAAGAGATATTTCTATAGATATTTACATATGAAAAAAAGCTAGGTGGACAGAGTCATATAAGGATGCCCATTTAATCCATACTCTCGCCAAATCTGAGTAACTAAGTCAGTATCATTAACCAAAAGGTTGTGTCCAAAATATCTGCATGTGCCTAATTTCTGAGGGACTGAACTTTAAATTTAAAATACACAGCAAAACCTTTCAACGAGCCATCTTTACTCAATCAATGAACAAGCATATGTGAAATAAAAGAAAGTAAGGCACAGCAACTAATGCTGAGAGCCTAAAAGTCTCACATGTGAAAGGATGACAGCAAACGGAAACCCTCACCTCTCTTTTCTGCAAAGGCCATGGGTGGCAATTTTTCTGCAGACTTTCTGGTTTAATTCGGAACTGAACAGTGGAATCCCAAAGCACAATTCCAGAGGAACCCAATCTGCTTCTGTTGTGGCAACTACAAAAGGGTACACAAAGTTATTAATCGTGTATACTTCATGTCCTATGACTGACCAAGGTTTAAGCGGTCAGTCTGATCTCTGGTCAGAGATCCAGAGATTTTCAGAGATTCCTCCTGCTTTCACTGACACGCACATGGGTTTAGCAGGGGAGAGGACTCAGAGCAGTGTCAGTGAATCTCTGAAACAGGAAATAATGTTTTCTGAGTATGTACATGCTTCTGGGAAGAAGGCACACAGCTTTCATCAGACACTCAAAGTGGCTTTTTACCAGAAAAAAAAAAAATCTAATTTAAGACATCTACAAGATGAAAGAATTAACATAGGAAAAATGAAACATTTTTTATTTTCATGTCACATTTTATAATATTTTAATTATTCTAAATATATAAAAATGTTTCCCAGAAAATACTTATGAAAAGGCCCATTGTAATAAGAGCAAATGATATCCAAACAGTATCATTTGCAAAAGGATTAAACCTCAGAAATTAGTCAGAGTTTGCAAATAATTTTTAAAGCCTTACCAGAGTTTTGCTTTGTAGCCGAATCTAGAGTTGCCTCCTCAATGACCATTTCAAATGACTCTGTGCTCCCATTCACATCTGAGCCTGAAGCCAAATCAGGTTCTCCTTATAATTAAAGGGCAAACAATAAATATTAGGACTCTAGAAGTTGGTATACGTTGTTGATAAGTCAGTCCTAACAGAAATAACAATGAAAAATAGTGAATGGTCTTTAGCCTAAAGGAGAAGTTAAGTGGGGGACAATTTTGTCCCGCAAGAAATATTTGGCAATTTTGACAAGGTTTGGTTGCCATGAACAGGGACCGGGATGTTACTGAGATCTAGGGATCCTAAACATACTGCAATGCACAGGATGGTCCCCCAGAACAAAGAATTAGCCAGCTCAAAACATAAATAGTACTGAGTTGTGAAGCTTTGGCCTAAAAAAACAAGGATTCACAAGGCAGAACACAAGGTTAGACCTTCACTTCATTACTAAAGTCATTTCTGTCCCCATGGAAACATGCAGTCTGATTACATCACTCCCTTTCAAAATATTTGGACTCCGTATGTCTTTCAGCATACTACATCCTCTGAGATCTTCTAGATCTTACCTATTGCTTCTCTACTCTCTTCTACTACAGCCCATCAAACTCTTCTGGCCAAGATAAGCTACTCTCTTACCTGATCCCCTCTGCCTAAGACTGCTGCTGCTGCTGCTAAGTCACCTCAGTCGTGTCCAACTCTGTGTGACCCCATAGACGGAAGCCCACCAGGCTCCCCTGTCCCTGGGATTTTCCAGGCAAGAGCACTGGAGTGGGTTGCCATTTCCTTCTGCAATGTGTGAAAGTGAAAAGTGAAAGTGAAGTCGCTCAGTCGTGTCTGACCCTTAGCGACCCCACGGACTGCAGCCTACCAGGCTCCTCCAGCCACGGGATTTTCTAGGCAAGAGTACTGGAGTGGCTTGCCATTGCCTTCTCCGCTGCCTAAGGCTGCTACCCTCCAAATAAACAACAATAATCTATCTGTAGATAACGTCTCATTTATCAAAATTCAGTTCAAACTTTACCTTCTCTAAGAGGGTCTGATAGCTCAGCTGGGCTTAGATAAGCTTTCCTTCCTGCTTTAGCACTTTAAGCAGACCCCTGTATCTTAGTCTCTTAACATTACACAGTAGGCTGATTCAGTTGCTTGTCTCTGCCCCAGGGTTTTTTACTCCTTGAGAGAGTGAAGTCGCTCAGTCATGTCCCACTCTTTTACGACCCCATGGACTGTAGCCCACCAGGCTCCTCCGTCCATGGAATTTTCCAGGCAAGAATACTGGAGTGGGTTGCCATGTCCTTCCCCTTAGGTCTTGGTAAGAGAAATATCTCCAGCACCAAGCAGGTATTTTGTAAACGTGCATAGAATGAATGAAAGGAAACACGACAGCTCTCGTAACATTCTTTGCAATGACTAATCCACAGCCCTCTTCTCTAAAAATGCGCCTGTGATACCTGGCAGTCAACTGCTGAAAGTTACCCAGCTCCTCTGGCCAAAGGTATATGGACCAGGGGTGAATACCTAATTGAATTCACTAGAAGGCTAGCAATTAAGCATATTCTCTCAGGATTTCAAAGCAAGAGGTTCAGTGAATATAATCGATGATAGAGATTTGAATTAGAAAGTTCCCTAGAGTTGTGGACCACAGGTGACACCATGGCAACCAAAGCCATATAGAAGCCAAAATTATGCCAGAGCAGAAAACAATTAGTAATGAGGTGATTTGAAAACGAATCTTTAAAAAGAAAGGCATTTAAGGAAAATTAGCTATTGTCAATATGCAAGACGGGCTGGAGACAGAAAGAAGAAGAATGAGGCCAAGAAGACTAAGCAGGAAATGGTTGCAATAAAACACGCGTAAAATATCAAGACTCAGACTAGAACGGTAGTTACAGAGAATTAAAGAGAGAGGGAAGAAAATGAACGTAAGTCGTTTCTAAAGACTGACTCCCAGAACTTGGAAACTAACAGGCTGAGTGGGAAAGGAGAAGGAGGAGACAGAGACATGAGTTCTAAGGCCTGCGTAGCTGAGACAATGGTGCCTCCAACAGAAAGAGGAAAGCTGAAGGGGAAACTGTTCATCCTGGTCTGAAAATACTTTTACACAGAGACTAAAGTTTTGAAACCATTACCCTATAAAGGAACTTAATTTAAAGCCTATAAACAGAAATAGGACAGTAAAGGGCTCAAACACAATAACCATTCTGTATTCCAACCCCAGGTCATCACTTCTTTACTTATGCACTGAGTATTTTCTCCATCTGAATAACTGATAATTGTCCCAATGACGTCAGAGTATTTTCAGCGGAAAAACATTAAGTGTTAAATAAGTCAACATCTCCACAAAGTCCCCATGCTTTTTAAGTTTGTGATACACTCAATGCCCATTTTCTTAACTCAAAGGACACAACTAGTGGCTAACCTCTCTCATCAGAAGCATCACTGAGTTTTCTGTTTGCAAGTTGGCTAGAAGCATTCAACATGGTGACATATCCACAAAAATGCTGCAGGTCCACTTTGTTCCTCAGTGCTTGCAATGCTTTATGAACACCCATATTGACACCAGTAAACTCTAAGAACAGAGTTGACATCGATTATAAGTCAATAGTCTTACAACAAAACACCAAAAACTGATACTTTCCTTTTGTTAACATCACACAATTCTTAGAACTTTTATATTTTATCAAAATTCATTTCAATGAATAAATATCTGTAAATGTAAAAGGATGCTATACATATACAACACACTTATAGACCTCAGAAGGCAATTGTTGTTAACAAGACAATTGACTCTCTAAGTAAACAAACATGGCCTGTCAATGGCAAACTCCCTAGGCTTCTCTTTGTACTTCCATTCTGCCTTAAGTACTTACTTAGTGGGCTTCTACCAGGAAATTCCATATTGAATACACATTTTGTATTTTTTAAGAAAAGTAAAAGTATTCTTATTGAAAATAAAGCTAACAATGTACTTGAAATTATATCCCTAATAAATTACTTAAGTATCGGCTCAAGTTCTCATAAATATGTGAACTTACAAAAGAGGAAGATGCTCTATAGCCAAATATGAATATTTCTCTTTTTTAGAATCTTCACAATAATCTCTAAAGGCAAAAGAGTAACTGATCAGTTCTCAAAATTTTATGAGTTTTAAGATCCTATTGTCACTATCCTGTATCTTCTGGTGAACAAATAATTTGTCCACAAAATTTATAAAGTATCAGAGGATGAACCAGCAAAGTTTAGTTGTAGAGAAATACTTATTTCTGAATACGGACTCTATTTTGGAGGAGAAAGCTCTCCTCTCCAAATTTTGTACACATTTATTTCACAACAGCCAAAAGAGAGTACTTAATTTCAAATGTGAAGCATTTACAGCCTAGTCACGTGAAAAGGAAAAAAATACTTAGGTAAATATTCTTCTTTTTTCCCTGCTTTAGGGGAGGAGGGACAATGGGGACTAACATTTTGGAAGAAAAGTTCTTATATGAATTAACAAAAATTAAATTACTTGAATGATTCATTGCTCTCTAAAATTCCAAGCAATATGACTCTAAGAACAAGTAAAATAGATTCTAGAATGACAATTTTGAATGGAGCAGGAAACACAGGTGCTGAATATACTTTCTTAATAATCAACAGAGGAGAGATGTTTTACATTAAACAAAAGGAAGAATGAATTTGCTTTTATAGAAATTCCCTGAGCATCTTTCATCAAATGTATTACAGCTCACAATTCTAGAAAGGAGTAACATTAAACAGGCCTTTTCACCCTTGAACCTAGAATCAGCTTAATTTAGCTCAGACTCTACAATTCACTCAAGTCCCCTCTAGCAGAAAAAATAAAATTTAAAAACAATTTAAAATTATTTATTCATTTTAAATTAGGTTTTGTTTAAAATGTTTTCTCATTTTCTCTAAGGACTCTAGATTGGGAACTTGTAATACTATAGCACAAACTTAAAACACATTGACCATTAATTTAAAAAATTTCAATTTGTTTTTGCTAAAAACAAATGCTGAAACAGGAAACAATACACAAGTTCTCTGTAAACTATAAGTTAATTTACAAATGTCCATTAGTGTCCATAAAAGCCCCATAAAAAATAAATAAAAAGACTGTAATAACATTAGGGGGGGAATCAACTTTCTAAGCATAAAGTCCTCCCTGTGACTTGTATTCTCTGCCAACCTACGAACAAACAATAAAAGGAAACTAAAAGGCTAAACATACAGAAAACCTAGTCTTCCATCTAAGTAGCTGCCTACTTAGCTTCTTCATCTCCAAGACAGACTAGTGTTCCTTCTAGTCCTAGGTCCTAAAGGAGTCTTATCCCATTAGTTCTTTGTGCGAAAAGGCATGTGACAGAAAACTACCTTTCCCAGTACTCTTTAAAAGCAGAATGATTTTAAGACCCTAGAACTTAAAAAGTTTAAGAATTTACTTCTTGCTATGCTTCCAATGATAGACAAGACTAATTATAAAGAAGTTAAATGGATACAATTTGAAAGTAAGGTACCTCCTTGTAGTTCTGTCTCATCAAATGGGAAAGGTATGTGGACAGTTTCTCCTATCCCATGCAAACCATGTCCCTAAACATGAAAAAACACAAGTTGAAAGGTATATGTGAAATCTGTATTTCCAACAGTAGACACTCAAATGATAATTAAAACTGTGCCTCATGATGGTGTATTCCACCTTAATACTCCATCAAAATGCTCTCAATAATTCTCCGCTTTTCTCCAGCAAGTAAACATAATCTTAAATCTTTATTAACCTATTAAGGCAATGTGTCTAAAGTGAGTGGACGGGTTAGTAAAAAAACAGGTCAATCAGGGGTCTGCTGAGTGAAGCCTGAATGAGACCCTGTGCATTCATGAGGGGGTTAGCTGTAGTGCTGAGAAAGAAAAGTGATGGAGGATCCCTGAGCTCCCTGGCACGCTGCGGATTAGGAGTGCAAATCTCAAAAACCTGCGCCGACTGACACGCACTCACAGGGAGTCGCTGCAGCACTGCAGCTGTACACAGTCAGACAGCAGCGTCTGTCAGCAGGGGGCTGAGGAGACAAGTCAACGCGCACACCTTCAAGGCGGCTGCAGAAAAAGGACACTCTCCACAAAGGGAAACAGAAACATCTCCAACTGCTAAGTGGAGAAAGCATGGGGCATATCTGTATGTAATTGCTTGCATGTGTATAAAGAAATTCTAGACGGGTGCAGCAGAAACAAATGGGCTTGTCTGATCTGGAGAAGAGTCAGGGAGTGGGGTCTGGACAGAGTGTTAGGAGGGCAGGGATACTTTTCTCTCTGTAACTTTTAACAATGTTTTATTTTTGAAACAAGAACTTACTATCAATTCAAAAGTTAAATTGAAAAAATCTATGAATCTAACCCACCTCACTCCCATGTTACAAACAGCAATTTAATCCTCACATTCAAATAATTGCAGCTGTGAATAATAAGCATAAGCTATTTCATTTTATGCCTATACAGAATCATTTTCATAGAAAAGTTAACACTGGGGATCTATACATTCTTTCCCTTTAAAGAAGATCCACACATTAATCAAATTCAAGATACTGTGATGTAAAAGAAAAAAATAATTTCAGGGGAAAAAAAATCATATTCATTTACTTGGTTCCTGTAACAACTTGAATATGTTTCTAATATCTTGCTTCTATTCCATTGATACATTTATTATTTCAATCCTAAACAAGATGGTTACTATTTATAAGAACATGGTTTTAATAAAAAATTTTAATTATGCTGTTCTAAGTTCCAGTAAAGGAGAAGGCAATGGCAAACCAGTCCAGTACTCTTGCCTGGAAAATCCCATGGATGGAGGAGCCTGGTAGGCTGCAATCCATGGGGTCGCTAAGGGGTCGGACACGACTGAGCGACTTCACTTTCACTTTTCACTTTCACACATTGGAGAAGGAAATGGCAACCCACTCCAGTGTTCTTGCCTGGAGAATCCCAGGGATGCGGCAGCCTGGTGGGCTTCCGTCTATGGGGTCACACAGAGTCGGACACGACTGAAGTGATTTAGCAGCAGCAAGTTCCAGTAAAGGTAAATCTTTTTTTCCATAAAATTTAATAAAAGAGACACTCTTTTTTAGAAAAGGCAAAACTCCTCTCTCTACTTCCACCACCACTGCCACTGTAGTGAACATTTTTTGAGATCTTCCGATGTACTAAACACAGGTCTAGAGCATTTTATGTTGATCGCCCATCTCAGTCATTCTTTTCAACAATCATATAAAGGTAAGACCTTTTATTATCGCCAATTTGCAGGTGAAGTCACTGAAGTTATCTGGCTTCCAAGACTGCATGCTAATCCTATCTTCCCCCACCCAGTCATTCTCAACAGTCTTCAGGCTGACCTTCTAAATCGCAACTGACTATGTTAATCCATTGCTCAGCACCCTTCACTGGCTACCATGGATCTAAAGGGAAAGTCTAAACACTGCGGTAGGACAATTAAGGTCCACTGCGCTCCAGGGCAGGGCCTGCCTATTGCTCCAGACGAATCTCTGATCACCATCCATCACACTGCAGCCCACCCCTCAAGATGACATAACAGCTCACAGGTCCAAGCATGTGCTCCCACTTCGTATTCCTGTTCATTTATTCAACACACACTCACTGAGCAACTTCTGCGAGCCAGGCACTGTTCCAAGCACTAGGGAACCAGTTATGAAGAAAGAAGAAAAAACTCTCTACCCAAGGATTTATTCATGCTAACTGTACCTCTCTGCCTGGCCCCACTCTCCTCTAAATCGGTCTTTGATAGCTAGCCCAGGTCTCATTTTCTCCGACAAGCTCTCCCTAAGCCTCTGTCCTTGCCCCAAAGCTAGAAGGTACTTCAGGCTAACAGTTCCCCTAAAACTCTCTCTGCTGCTGCTAAGTCACTTCATTCGTGTCCAACTCTGTGCGACCCCACAGAGGGCAGCCTACCAGGCTCCCCTGTCCCTGGGATTCTCCAGGCAAGAACACTGGAGTGGGTTGCCATTTCCTTCTCCAATGTGTGAAAGTGAAGTCGCTCAGTCGTGTCCGACTCATAGCGATCCCATGGACTGCAGCCTACCAGGCTCCTCCATCCATGGGATTTTCTAGGCAAGAGTACTGGAGTGGCTTGCCATTGCCTTCTCCGAAAACTCTCTCTAACCCTCAGCTAAAAACTGGATGCAACTGCTTACACAACCTTTCCCATCAGAATTAAGTTCCCTGAAGATAGGGATCATGTCTTACTTGTAAACCCACGTTAATTAGTACAGAATATGGCAAGTACACTGCCAGTTCAATGAATTAATGAAATCTTTACAGAGAACCTATTAAGTACCAGAAAGTGCACTGTACTCTAGACACTCACACCTTCTCGTTTCCTTCTCTTACCAATTTAAAGCTAAAAATGATTCCTTTGGCATCAGTTCCTACTATTAGTTTTGTTGTTACACAGTAGATATTACCATCCCCATTCTGCCAATGGGGGAAACTAAGTTTAAGAAGAGTATCTCTAAAATGTTGCACACCACTTCACACCGTCTAGGGTGGTTATAATTAAGAAATCAGGTAATACCAAGGGCTGGAGGGAATGTAAAGTCACTTTGGAAAACAGCCCAGCAGTTCCTTAAACAGTTAAGACATAAAGCCACCACATGACTCCACACTTCCACTTCTAAGGATATACTCCAAAGAAGTGACAACATGGCCACCTCGACAACAGGAAAGCAGCCAGTCACAAAAGACTGTAAATGATTCCATGTATCTGAAATGCCCCAGACAGGCATTCTACAGACAGCAAGTGTCGGGGGTGGGAGGCTGGCACAGTGAGTCGCACAGGGGAGTGAGAACTACAGGAAAAGGGAAATGTCGTAGCGCTGAGTGTGGTGCTGACTGTAGACATCTGTGAATACACTGAAAACCACTGAATCACACAACTCAATCGGGGAATATGGTATGTGAATCACAGCTAAATTTTAAAGCCACTATTAAAAAAAACCAAAAACAGGGCCACACAGGTAGCAAAAGCTGACGCTGGAACTCAAAGCTGAGGCTGACTTCAAAGCCCACATTGTTTCCACCACTCTCAGTCTGCCAGACAAAGGCCAGGACTAAAATCCTGATCTCTCGTCTTCATGTGTCAGTCTGACAAATGTCTAATTACGGATGCCTGACTGTGACTCAGCAGAGAGTCAAACAAATTGCGATCTTTGAAATTAAAATCCAAAACTGAGGGCTTGAAATAAGCTAACTTTACCTGAATCAAAACCGCCGAATGTGTCAGGGCATCGTTCAACATGGTGAGCACATTTGACGTAGGAACCACCCCAGGATCATGACCCCAAGACGTGATTAATAATCGATCATAACCCTAGGGACAGGAAATAAAAAAAACACACCAGGGCATTTAGGAACTTTAAAAAATCAAGAAAGTTGTCTAGAATAGTGTTTACCAGTTTCTATCTTCCTCAAAAATGATTTTTAAAAAACCCACAAAAGCATACCTGGAATATATCTGGCAGTTTTCGAAGTCTTGTCCCTTTGGACAGCAAAAGAGATGGTGGTCCTTGCCTGGTGATGTGGTAAATGTACAGTTTAAACCAGACAGAACTGACTTCTGGGATAGCTGGTCCAATGTGCTAAAATCATAGAACACGTCAAATAAAGCTGTAAATGCTTATCTAACGAAGCCAGATTTCACAAGGGACTAAGTATACTCTTACAGCTAATGCCTCATGGAAGTGTTAACTGTTCTTAGCCTTATGAAGATAAATGTTAAATGATCCGTTCAAGCAGTTTCAAATATATACAGGAATTGAGAAAGCAGTTCTTGTCACTGCAGTTAAGACAATGGAGTCTGGAGCAGTCAGGTTATGTCTGAAACTTGGCTTCATCGCCCCGGCTGTATCGCCGCAGGTTACTTAAGGTCCCCTGTACCTCCTTTCGCTCATTTGGAACACAGCAACAAAATACTTACCTCTTCAGGACATTGCTAAAAGTTTAAAACAGTACCTGGCAGCACAAGATAAGCACTATCAAAGTGTTAATAATTTTTATCAAAAGAGAGATTATCTATCCTTGCATCCATCATTCAATTCATGGATTCCTACTACGCCCAAAGGCTGTGTTAAAGAGTAGAAGGAAGTGTGCGTGTGTGGCAGAGGGGAAGGGACACAGAGAATTATAAAACAGACATTAGTAAATGCAAATCTATACCCACTCCCACTGAACAGAGGACAAATCTAGGCTAAGCGGGGAGTGTGCTCATGAAGCAGTTAGATCTGCACAGGCAACAGAATCATCCATGTACCAGAATCCCTTCCTTTCATCTACACCGTGAAACCCAGCACACCCAGGAAACCAGGCAGGATGTAGTGCAATCCTGGCGCTTTGAAAATGGCACACGTCACACGGGACACGCCATGCTAAGTATCCAGATATATGAAACTGATTTATTTTCAAAAAGTCAAAGACCAGAAGTCATCGTCACGATTTTAAAGGTGACCAGAGTTCTGTCTCTCAAGTATAATCTTTCCTTGTCAGCTCATTCAGCATCACAGCCCCACTTCCTAAATACTTCGTTTCTTCCTCATTAAAGGTACCTTATCCTTCAAGGTAACCCAGGCTTCCTTCTTAGAGGATCCAAAAACATTCTCTTTGAAATCCTGCTTTCAAGAAGAAAACTGTCATCAAATGTGTCCTTAATCACTCAACAATGGTGGTTGGTGGTTTCGTCACTTCAGTCGTGTCCAAGTCTCCACGACCCCGTGGACTGTAGCTCACCAGGCTCTTCTGTCCATGGGATTCTCCAGGCAAGAACACTGGAGTGGGTTGCCATTTCCTTCTCTAGGGGCACTAGACAATACATATATATACACACACATCTTTATATATATACACACACACACATATATATATGTGTGTATATTATATGTGTGTATATATATAGAGAGAGTACCAATTATACCTCACAAATTGAACATCTTACAACAGCAATACGTACAAAACTGCTTTCTGAGTTGATTTTAGTATCTGCTATCTACAATTTGAGAATCAATACATAAGACTGTTAAACCTCCCCTTCAAGTTGCCGTGAGGAAGAAGAAAACAGCGGCAGAGCAGGCTTCCCAGTGGGTCTTTCTTTACCTGAGGGGTGCAGCTGCTGACGGGCCGGATTTCGTTGGTGAGAGGCGCCATGGAAACAAGCAATGTGTAATTTTTGTTCAGAACTCTGCTGCAGGTTGCAGGGTCCAACCCAAGAAGGCTCTCACAGCGCAGGAGATCCAGAGGAAAACCTGGATTGCGATCAACCACACACAGAGGATGAGAGACTGACAGCGTGAAACGAGACGCTGAGCATGAAAATACTGAGAACTGCCTTCAGTGTTTCACGTGAAAACTTAAAGTCTATAAAACAAGGTCGAGTATCTTTTTAAAAGCACTTTATTTCCTAGGAGGTCAACTAAGACTTCCTAAGATTTAAAGCTAAAGTCTTTATTCTGATCCAGAAAGATAACTGTCTACTGGTGTTCTTCGAGCTAACCTTTCACTTTAAATACGTTTGCTTTACCTTACTTCCTCTCCATCATGGCAATGCCATCTTATGAAAGCCCAAGTGCCACGGGAAAGCTGTATGCTTCCCTCTCCCAATTTTTTATCTCTATAAAACTTCACAGCCAAATTCTGAACTGACCAGAGGGGCAAGAATTCCTATTTAGAAACACATGCCCTAAACTGGGGTCCATAAAGCATGAGCTCAGCACGCAAATGATGTTAAGTGTTCCCACTCTTAATCCTTCTGGAAATTTCCAATGCTATTGCTTCTAAAAAAGAGTTCATTGAACCTTCAGAAGATCAAGTGAGCCCTCTAAGCAAAAATGAATCTAAAAAAGGATATGGCTTGCTAAAAGAGCCTAGAAGCCCTGAGTACAACTGGCACCCAAGATCCTGGTCTTTCATACCATTCACCACTAAAAGAAACCAGAGGAGGAGGCTGATTCCAAGGCTGGAGCAGAAACACAAAGTAAGATAGCTTTGTCAGAAACTAAGGACTTACTCCCCACCAAATTAAAAAAAGATAGAGGCAGAGCACGACAAGAGGAGTCCATGGGCCAAATCTGAGACAACAGTAGCAAAAAAATGAGACAATAATGACTGGTTATAAATCATTGAAAAATTAAAAACTGATAAATCCATACTGAGAATATAAGAGAAAACTTGTCCCAAATGTTAAATGAGGAAGAAATGGTGGAGTTGGGAGGAAAAAAGATCAATTCGCAGCCATCACAGTAAAGAATGGTTCAGACAAGGATCAACAGAGAATGCTAAATCTAGGAGGAAACACTGATAGAGTAGGATATATGCATGGTCTTAAAGTGTCTCCCCTACAGATCGCTTATTAGTCGTGGGGGGAATAACAGTGGACTACACAATGTAGAAATCAGAAAACACTAACTGGGTGGTCAAAATTCACTAATATCACAAGGACAGATGCTTAAGCATAGTTTGTTCAGCAAGAGTTTTGTTCTGCATGATCGGGGGGACAATCAATCCAGCTAACGGCATACAAGGCAAAGGGATTCTGGAAGGTGTTTGTGTCTGGCCTCTCACAAATAAGGGGAGTGCCTATGATCTTACTAAGTTAGACCACACATTGTTTTCATTTTTCAAGCAGTGCCTCAAGCTGTCTAAAACCAGAAGATTACTAAGAAATTAGTCCTGTCACAGTATCAGAACTTTGCTTCTATGATAGGATCACAAGGCTTTTTGCTTTACAATATCAAGTACGACATGATATACTCAAACTACAAATTGCTAATGGCATAAAAAGAAAATTCTTTCTATTCAAAAATAGATGCTTAAACACCAATACTACAGAGCTTCTCCTTTAAAAAGGAGTAAGACTGAGTTAACCCATCTGGTACCTACAAAAAGCTACTTTGTTAACATGGAGGGTATTTATTATGTCCTAAAAAAAAGTTAATTCTTTATCTGGAATGAATGGCCTTCTTTTCTATGAATCTAAAATGGTACTAGTTATACATCATTATTAGAAAAATTGAAAAGAGTCACTGAAATCATCTTCTGTGGTTCTAATGAGGAGTCCCAGTTAAGAAAGGCTGGTTAGAAGAATGAAACTTCATAAACAATTGCCAATCTGGTCTCAAGGGGAGGGAGGAGTTACTTACATTTTAACTTTGGAGGCACGTCAGTTATTCTAAGCAATCAAAGCTCCAGAAACAGTCAACTACTAAATCTACTTTAAACGTTAAAATTATACTCTACTTTCACACAGAATAAGTTTAGGTTTACCATTTTGTTGATGATACATAGATTATTCATTATGCATGTGAAAAAGTTTAACCCAACCCATTAAGCAATAGACTGTTCATGAATAAATCAATAAAAACCTTCGTGTTAAATGGAAAATATTCAAGAGACGTGGATTCAAGCCCCAGCTCTTCCATTTACTAATCATATGAGCTTTAATGACTAAATGCACAGGAGATTTAACAAAGAAAAGCTTGAATTTCTTTATAAAATGAGTTACCCCTGGCTGGTCACTAGCACTCTGTAACATTCTTGGATTCTATGATGGGCAGTAGGACACTTAAAATATTCTAACCCATTATCTCTGAAAATCACTAAAAAGTCCAAGAAATCCCAGGGTTTGTGTATCCAGAGATATATTTAAGATTGTTGGCATTCACTGCTAGGTCACATGATTTAATATTTGGTAACCAAAAAATGATTACTATCAACAAACGCTTATCAAAAAGAGCTTTAGTCTCTTGGTATTTGGTGACTTAATACTCAGTTTCAACTGTTTATGAATAACCTCCAGCATGGAATCATTTATAATTCTGTTAAAGCATAACTCTGAACCAAACACTCTAAAGCTGAAGCAGTGGGTCACCAGGTATTGAGTGTCTAGCCTCACTCAGCTGAACTACCTAGAGTTTTTGTTCTTCCCTGTGCAACAACTCTTGTGAAGTAACAAATGATTCCATCCTAAACGTTTTTAGCTGAGCTGAAAAGAAAGCCAGATGCTTGGTGAAAGAAGTAGAATGAAAATGGATATGACTAAGAAACTGATGGTTCTTGGCCAGAAAATAGAACTTTGAGGTAAATGAAAGAATGCGTGAAATCAAATGTGACAGTGGTGCCAGAATTCACAAGGCCCCCAAAAGGCAACTCCCATGAATGTCCAAGGACTACGGGATGCGATTACATTCACAGTGGGATGTTCTTACACTGGTGCCCAAGCTGCTGCATCTTTGTAAAAGCACATTTCTGGGGCCACTCCTCAATTCAGGAGCTACTACATCAACTCAACTGAAGTCTGGGAACCCCTTTCTATCACAAAACTGAGAAGGCACACCAAGGCAGCAAGTAAAATACTTCAGTAAATACTACAGCAGCATTTGAACACAAAGGCCCTGTTTCTTATCTTTATAAAATGAATTCTTCATTCTTGATGCTTCATGCTTCCTAAATAAATTTTGTCGTTGTGTCCACCTCTCAAAACAGATGCCTGTTTCACATCTGTAGATAGACATCTACAAATGCCTACATCCCATGCAGCTACTTAAACAAATTAACACTCCCACTTTTCTTGCAGACAGCTAAAAACATTTAGATACTACAAATGTCAGCGGCACCCAAGAGAGGAGAGAAAGTAATCTAAGAAACGGCTGACGAGCAAAGAAATTCACAGAACAAGAAATGTTTTTAAAATAAGTGGTGATTAAATAAGTGAGCATGACTTGTTAATTTCTTAGAAAGAAGTTTCATAGGATCATGTCTTCAAAATCGAGTATATTTAGCGTACCATAACTGGGTTGGTCTGGCTGTGAAGTCTGAGCAACTAGATCTTTATTATGACGCAGAAACAGTATTGTGTTCCTCAGAGTGAGCGCATGGTCAAAGTACCTCTGTGCTTCCCCTTCACCAGTGCTCTGAACCTGAAACAAGAGAACGTACGGGTTGCAACGAAAACCACTCCCAAGCCATTCATGCTGGTTTATAACCATAAAGTAGAAATATTTAGACATTATTAAAAATCAGTCTTTTCATACTGTGAAATTAGTTTTCTGCTTGCTCCATGGAAAAAAAGCTATGCCCAACCTAGACAGCACATTGAAAAGTAGAGACATTACTTTGCCAACAAAGGTCCGTGTAGTCAAAGCTATGGCTTTTCCAGCAGTCATGTACGGACGTGAGAGTTGGACTGTAAAGAA
Organism: Moschus berezovskii; assembly: GCF_049115385.1. Classification (NCBI taxonomy): domain Eukaryota; kingdom Metazoa; phylum Chordata; class Mammalia; order Artiodactyla; family Moschidae; genus Moschus; species Moschus berezovskii. The sequence continues at coordinate 52,964,812 of NC_142475.1, read as the reverse complement.
AGCCAAGCACCAAAGAATTGCTGCTTTTGAACTGTGGTGCTGGAGAAGATTCTTGAGAGTCCCTTGGACTGCAAGGAGATTCAACCAGTCCATCCTAAAGGAAATCAATCCTGAACATTCATTGGAAGGACTGATGCTGAAGCTGAAACATCAATACTTTGGCCACCTGATGTGAAGAGCTGGCTCATTGGAAAAGACCCTGATGCTGGGAAAGATGGAAGGCAGGAGGAGAAGGGGACGACAGAGGATGAGATGGTTGGATGGCATCACCGACTCAATGGGCAGCGTTTGAGCAGGCTCCAGGAGTTGGTGATGAACAGGGAAGCCTGGCATGCTACAGGCCACGGGGTCACAAAGAGTCAGTCACAACTGAACTGAACTGAAAAATGAGCCAGTCAGAAATTTGTCCAGGCAATACTGAAACACATATTAACCTCAATCTTGGCTGAGCTTCCATTCGATTATACTTTGGAAGGTGACAGAAATTACCCCGAAAAGTAAAACTAACAACTTCAGCAACAAAGTCATGTCAAATTATAACATTATATGTTCCATATATGATTCAAACAGGGTGCTCAAAAAACTCTAAGATCTGTATATTCTGCTTTGTCTAGACAAGTAGTCTAATCCATGGTCACCAATGGTGCCGCTATTTTATCACCCTGTTCACAACTCTGCAAGGGACAACAGAGTATGTGACTCAATACAGCTCTTCAGTACTGCTGAACATACAGCTTTAAATCACTCAACAAGGATTCCCCGAGTCCCTGGTTCTGTGCTATGACCTCTTTAGGATGTAAGGACAGAAGAGTGGACAGAACTCCTGCCTTCACCGGGTTTACATTTTAATGCATGCGCTTCTGACACTGAGTCAGTCACCCATTTAATATGTAAAAGCACACACATTCCAGAAGCAGCAGAGAAAGCAGAAGGCCAGGTCTACAGGGGGAAATAACTAATTATATTTGGATTACATTAACAAGATCAGCCAATTAAGTTTGATCAAGATGAAGCTTTTTAAAAAATAGCTAAGAAACTAGTTTTAAAAATTAAATTTCAGACTTAAAGGGCTTTTCCAAGAATGTCTATGTGGTAAAAAAGAAAACAGATATATATAGTGTAAAAGAGATCTTCCAATTTGCTGTACTTGGTAAAAGACCAGCTGAGGTGAGAAAAATAAAAAGCTGGAAAGCATGTTAAAATGTGCTGGAATATAAAAAATTTATTGGAAAAGATGATACACAATAAGAAATGGGGCTAAACAAGATATTAAAAACACTGAGGAAACAGTGAAAATATAAAGATAAAAGTTAAGGAGACAAATTCATAACAAGGATCATCTCAGGCACTAAAAAAGTAAAAATCCTATGGAGAAGGTGGGAAGGAAAAAATGTTATGGTGGTTTATTTTTTTTTTTTTTAGATACAAAGGAAGTACAAAATTACCAAACATTCTCTAAACATACGTGAGTTCATCACTAGAGCAAGGAAGGTACCGAAATGATTCATCAAACAACAGATTAGGCACACAAACCACTTGCTTACAGAAGCACAGAGCGCAGAATAAAATACTCAGGGAATGAAACACACCAAAAAGGCGATCTAGATTTAGAATGAAGGAAAACTAGGCTGTACTCATGGGGGGGGAAGATGGTTAAAAACAAATATGGCTGAAGTCTTCAAGATGCTAAAAGGGACAGTGAGAGTAGACATAAATATGATACCCAGGGATACTGTTCCAGATTAAGTGGAAAAAAATTTCAAATAAAAATTGCTTAAGAGTAGATTTTTTAAGTCACGATGAAAAGAAAAAAATAAAGAAAGGCTATTTTAGAAAAGTGCATAAAAACTGCACATAGACTTTAAGATTTCTGTACCCCATTTCCTCATTAAGTCAAATTATCCTAAGAGCTTATGTGAGGTAAATGACTCTTTTAAAATCACAAAATTCATTCATCCACTCAATATGTTTAAACCTAAATGACTGCCACAGTTTTAGGGTGGGAATGAGGTAGGAATGAGCAAGAATATACCAAAAATCTACACAACCAACAACTGATGTTTTATCAAGCAAGAAAAGAGTCCAAACACCCTGACATCCCATAAGCTATCTAGATTTACCTTTTCTAGTTCAATAAGAAAGCTGTCCAGAGACTCATCTGAGAGTTTGCCAACTTCAAACATTGTGACTGCATGGCTTTTCAAATTCTGAAATAGAGAAACAAAACCAAAACTGAAATGTACCTTATTTGAGCCTATTATTAATAAGTTCTAGCTTTCCCTCTGAATGCTAAGCATCTTATCTTTATACTATGCTTTCCAATATGTTTAACCTCAAGTGTGCATATAGAGTTGATTTTTCTAATTATAAAAGCAGCCCTCACTAAAAAGCTGCCACACTCCTCTAAAGAATATAAAACAAAGCTGGCTGCATTTTCAGGAATAAATTTAATACTTAAAAAAAAGATTTAACAACACTGAGTTATTATGTACCGAACTGTTAAACCTTTTTATATTTAATTAACAATTTGACTTACTGGTGAAAGGTTTCCCATCATTAAAAAGGCAGTAAGTGTTGAGTCAAAAAGGAACGCGATACGCTTTGTGTATCCTGTAGACAGATTCAAACTGTTTATACTGGCTGTGTCTGCTGGGGGGATAAAAATCAAGTAAATGAAAACTGTTTATTACTTATCATTTGCAGTGAGAAAGTATTTCATTTCAACTTTATTTAAGAATTAAAAGTACATAATATAGGCAATACTGTAAGTCATAAGCGGTCCCAATTCTACCTTATTTCCAACATAGAGAAAGAAAAAAATTTTTTAAGCCATTCACTTGTGCAGTAAACTTTCTGAAAGTCAATAATAAACCACGACTTGATCACTGTCAGATCAAAATGACTACCGAGCTTAACCTCTGTGGACAAGTCGCCGGGTCCAGGGAACAGAACTACCGAGGGCAGGAACAGCAGCCACTTGACTGTGCCTTCTCCTCTCCCCACACAACCACGTGCAAGCCCCTCGTCCTCTATGCTCTGTCCCCTCTGTACCTAGAGGCCTTCCTGCGGTGGTCTTCCTGCACGCGCCAGCTGGCGCTCTCTTGGTTGTTCTCGGCCCCAACACCATCTTCTCCACGAAGGCTGCCTACACCCCTCTGGGCAGAAGGAGGGCTCTTCCTCTTTGCTCCCCACAAACACCACAGTGCCTCTCACGCTGCGGTGGCTCTTACACTCTGCAGATTCAGTTTTTAGAAGAAAACTATTGTATTTCCTATCAATTTTACGCCCCTGAGATCTAGCAGCATATGGGTAAGGACTCAAAGATACATACTGAGTGAAGAAAATCCAGCCCAAATCACAAATTAACCGTAAGCCTGGAGAGTTAGCTTTATGAGTGTATGTGCAGACACACGGCTTATTTACAGACAGGCTCAAGCTGGGCCACCACTAACCTGGGTCTTCTTGACTGTTTGTATCCGTGTCAGTAGCCGATGAAGCTTCCTGTACAGGGCTCCTACTTGCCCCGCCATCCCACGACAGGAGCATCTTCTGTGGATCTAAAGTACTCCTGTTGATGAAGAAAACAGTCACTTTTGAAAAACCACATAGATGACCGTATAAAAAACAGCCACTGAAGTCAGTACTGAGGTTACAAACATTCACCTAAATCCACTCTTACATTCCGGCCCCAAACTGAGACGGAGCCCTAAAATATTCTGCACCCACAGCAAAGGTTCTTAACTAAACCCATGGACGGGCTTTAGAGAATCTGAGAACATTTTAAATTTGTATGTAACATATAGTATGAGCTTTTCTCTAGGGAAAGTGTCATAGTTTTCAACAGATTCTAAAAAAAATCCCAAAACACACAAGATTAAACATCACTAATATATAGGGTTCAATCTGCTGAATACATAAAATTTTGTACATAAAATTGTATCTTTTCCCCAAAACAAAAAACTCTCATACTAAATAAATGAGTTACTTTAATCTGTTTACGGATGGAACGTTCTTCCACGATGAATGAAGCTGGTCCAAATTTATTACTTGGCCTTTCTTGTGGGCAAACCCCAATCGGCAGTACATTGACACAGCATTCTAAAAGGAATATAAAGGAAACGAGTATCTGAAATAAACCAGATGTCAGAATGTCTGTAGACAGAAAACATTATTATGGACTACATTTATAGAGATCCTCAAATATTTTCATCCCATAGCCAGAAAAAATCATTTTCAGTAGGCCTGGTCTTCCCCTAAGATCTCCACATACGCAGGAGAGGGAAAGCCGCCAACCCTCTGGCTTGGCCCTCCCTAGATCCACCCCCCAAGAAGCGGGAGTTGGTGCTTTAACTGACATCACCGCAAGACACTGTGACTTCATTACAAGGCACTGGTCAGGCTGCTCCCTGCTGAGCACAGATGGGTGAGGACAGCTTTCACTCCCTGGGGTGGGATACTGCTTCAGGGTTCTGATCTTGCTCTGCTCTGCTTCCTCTGACTCTGTAAGCATCTCACTGCTTCCGCTTCTCAGTATCAAGACAAAGATCTATAATCCATTCAGTGCTCGTAACATGAGTGAAAAAGAGTAGGAAAATTACATACCTTAACCAGAGACAGGTCTATCTCAAGAACATTTGCAAGCTGGACAATAAAATTAAAAATTATTTTACACCCTAAGAATTATCAGTATATCATCATAAACAGTTATAGATAACCTATCCATCATGAGCAAAAGTTAAATTATTAATCATGGAAATACTAAATAAATAAATTTGGTAAGCAGAATTTTCTTCTTTCCATATCTTTAAGACATTTAGAGTAGTACAAATCCAGGTAGTGACCCTAACAACTTAGTGTGAATTATAATTACTTGAGCTACTTTAATTAGAATTACTTAGTTTTAATTTTCTCATTTAAAATGAAAAAATTCTAGATCAATTGTTTACAATGCTTTTACTATAAAGTCATCACATAAAGTTATTCAACCAAATCACAACTATATACATATGCAGGAAGTAACTTAAGAATCGTGACTTAAGTATATTAATAGTCTAAGATCCAACCATGAACGGATTTTTAAAATATTTTAGTTATATCATTAAATAATTTTATCTACTTTACACAAACTTATTTTATAATCTTGAGGCTAAATTCTTTCATAAGATGCTGTCACACTTACCTCTGCAACATTAGTATGCTCATCTATTGACACAAATATCTTATAAAGCAGAGTTTCAAAATAATCACCTTGCACTCGATTCATTACAAAACCTTCAAGAGGAGGAACTAAAATAAACAAAACAGACATTTCTTAGCAATTTAATTTTATAAAAGAAGAAAGTTTAATTCAAATAACTATTCAAAAAGAGACCTCCAACTTAGGAAATGAATTCAGCCTTTGATTCATTTTATCAACTCCACTGCAAGTTTTTCTAAAACTCCCAAAGTAAAGGTCCTATACAGAATGCTGTCTACACATAGTGGACTCTGATGGCAGAGCATAAATCCATAAAAGTACTTTCACCCCCAGGGACCGCTCAGCATTACTCAGGCAGAGAAGTGCTTACAGGCGTGGACTCAGTAGAAAGGCAGGGGGACTGTAGTTGCTTCAGAATGGGGAAGCCTGCCAAGGGTATGTTTTTGATCGGTCTTAGGCAGCAGGATGCCTGGTCTGAAGCAGAGAAACAAGGGCTGCAAGCTGCCATGCTATACAAAACCAGGGGGACAAAAAGTATCAACTCGCTGCCCTTCATCCCATCATCCCCGCTCCATCCTGACAAAAGGGGAAACCCATATGTGTGACTGCCACGTTTATCACTGATGTAATTTGCTCTTTGGGGGTTTCTATTCTGTATCCTCCTTAATGGGAAGAGGGTCAAAACCTTTGTCCGCACAAGAGGCTGCCCAGTCACTACTCTCCACCTGGCAGTTGGTACTCACTTCTCCCCATCTCTTTGGGCCAGATGCCCTACTCCAATGTACTAGGCTGCTCTTCCCAACCATAATGAGGAGGCACTACGCTTGCCTTTGCCAGTCTCCTCTGTGGGCACACTTCCTTAAAAGAATTCTGGGAAGATGTGTGCCTAGATCACAAGAGGATTTGGTGTCCCTGTGTCCTCTGACCCTAACACTACCTCCCTGCACCCCAAACCTGAAAGCATTTCCAACAGAGAGCTGTAAGACAAAACACAAGTGAGCAGAATGAAGACGCTGTGAAGAGCCACAATGCACACATCAGGGTAGGCTGTCCCAGTTACAGCTCTGTCTCACGGCATTTCCCGATTTGCTGCTACCCATATTTCTAATCAACCAAGAACTGTCAAGAATCAAAGGTTTCTTTTTAGCAATATTTCAGCAATCCCATCCTTTAATATAATTAGTTCTTTTACTACACTATCAACTATGTGAAAAAGAAGTGTCAAAATTTACTGAATGCTTACTAAATACCAGACTACACTACTAGCTGCTTTATAGATATAATTTCACTTAATCCTCTTAATATCAAGAGTTGTTAAAAACTATACCTTATCTTAGAGATGAAGAAACCAAGGCATTAAGAGGTTAGAAATATGCAATTTACATTGGGCAAAAAGAATGAGAAACTATTTATCTCTACATAAAGAGATACAGAATAGTCTTCAATATATATTAAGTTAAAAAAGCAAAGCATGCGTTGGATACACCATCTGTGTAAGAATAAAATCACACAAAAAAGGATATATATATATTTGTGCATAGTATGTTTGTGAGAGAGTATATAGGCAACTTAGCAGTAGTGGCCAAGAGAGAAATTGAGTAACTCAGGGCAGGCATCGGAAGCAGATGTTTTTATACTCTGTTGTAAGTTTAGTATTTTATAATCCTAATTATTTCCTACTCAAAAGGACATTAATAAAAATAAAGAAAAATACCTGGAAATAGCAAAGAAAATTATTTTTTAAAAAATTAAGGACAAGGAAGGCCTGGGCATAAACACATATAAACACAAATAAAACATAAAGGTCAGGACACACTGGAGCATGACAACCTGATATGAGGGAGTATTTCTGTAATAAGCCCTATCACTCAGTAGTTAACAGTAAGGTTCCCGAAATTTTTTGACTCTTTATATATTTGATTATACAAATATCTTAGAATGCAGATGATATCACAAACAAGCAAAAAGGTATGATCGAAAACACACTTACAACACATAACCTTAATGTAACAAGTGCTTCTACAAATTGGGAAGAAATCTAACCTATAGAAAAAAAGCTCTACTGTGTTCAAAGATATTAACCACATCACAAAAATAAATAAAGAAGGAAATGATCTAAATAACCAGCAACAGAGTAATGGTTTAGTAAACTGAAACCACTGTTGTTCTTGTTCGTTTGTTTATTGCCAAGTGGTGTCTCTTTTGCAACCCCACAGACTGTAGCCCACCAGGCTCCTCTGTCCATGGGATTTCCCAGGCAAGAATACTGGAGCAGGTTACCATTTCCTTCTCCAATCAAACCTGTGTCTCTTGCACTGGCAGGAGGATTTTTTACCACTAAGCCACTTGGGAAGCCCCAAACTTCCTCGTATTAATACAAGGGTCTTAATACTGATTTGACTTGGGGAGGGAGTGAAGAAGGGAGGAAGAGATAAGCCAAAAAAGACGGTCATTACATGAAAAAATAAGACACAGGTATGTCTGGTAAAAATGAACAACATGCAATTCTGTGATGTTACTGAATACATGGAGAAACTGACGCAGTGAACAAGGTTTAAAAGGTGACATACATGTATAAAGACAGATTTGATTTAGGATTTTAAGAAATTTACCTTGGATTTCTATTTTAACACAGTGTTTACACCACCATAAGATAAAAATAAAAAGAAGGAATTTAACTAAAGTCACCACAATGTGCTGTAACGTAATGAGGAAGAAATGGTTTTCTTTGAGAAATTCTAACACAAAGATCCCAGGATGATGTGTGTCTAACTTATTAGGGTGATACACAGTGCCCAGCACCTAGCAGCCATTCAAAAAACATTGAGAAATATTACCACATACTCACCTGCTATACAACTGTCATCAGATATTGGTACATCCAGATAAACAAATCCTTTGTTATATAAACCTACAGAAGCAAAAGTATCTTGTTTTAGATGAAACAGTAAACATTAGCAGTTAAAAAAATAAAATAAAAACTTTATTCTTGATTTTCCATAAAGATTCTTACAACTTAATGGTATGTGAAAAAAAGACAGAAGAAAAACATTATTATCAGAGCTTTCAAAATCTTGGTTTCCCTCAAATGCTCAGAACTGCAAAATTTTTCTTATGATTCATTCACATAAATTTATAGTCTATGTGACTAATTACAGACACACTGGAAAACAATGGACAAAGGTCACATTTTAAATAATACCACACCTTCCTGAGGAAATATTACTATTCTTATCTAATTGATAAAGAATTGCTACTAATTGTTGATGGCTTAAAATAAGTTTTTATGTTGACAGAAGACCATTTCTACTAACCACTTACTATGGACTACATTGTAATCTAGTGATCCAGAGAGTTGAGGGCCTGCATCAATGATCTTATCAATAGCGCATTTCTCAGGCAAAGTGCATATCTAGGAAAAGCAAAATATTTTCAATTAAGTGCTGTCCAAATTAACTAACTGATAAGTCTCCTCAAATCTATTTACGTTTAAACCAAGGATTATATGTCATTAATTATATGAACTACCTGTTATATTCATTCTTTACTCTAGAATTCAAACAGAAAAGGCTATGCACATAACCATCAATTAAGGTGCCAAAGTATGCTACCAACGGAACTCACAAAACAAAGTAATTTTAAGTACTAATACTTGCTGATAAGTAACATGTTCACTAATAAATACTAATATTTATTCACCGTTTTTGAATTGGAATCTGATCCACATACTGATTCTGAAGCTTTCAAATCAAAAGTTAATTCACATGCCACAGGATTATTATCAGTGACAAGATTACTATCTTATGAAACAGTCTGATATCTTAATTAAAAGTAAATGCACTGAAGCAGAATTTCTAAGCCTTGCTCTCACTGGATTTATTCTGTCCTTGGAAGTAAAATAAAATGCAAATTAAAAAGAAGTCCACATGCTCACTTAATTCCTTCAGCCCAGGGGTATGACTGGTCTCTAGGCACCTCATCTACTGCTCCACCTCCTTCCTCTAAATCAACATCTCTTCTTAAATGTATACAGCTTGTAACAAATGTGGTCTGACCACTGCAAATAGCATTTCCCTTGATCTTGACCTTAGTGCTCTATCAAGCATCTAACACTTGAGTACAGCATTTCAACAGTGATTTAAGAGCACAGCAAACTGTCCGATTTAAAACCCTGGACTTTACTCCACTGTGACTGGAGTCATTACTTCACTTCTCTGTGTTCACTTTCCTCACATGTGAAATAGGCTACAAACAACCCCGCACCATTGGGGTTGTTATGAGAATCAAATGTGACACTATAAAAAGCACTTGGAACAGTGCCTGGCACCCCGAGCACACACCAAGCGCTCAAAAAGTGTTATCAATGTTACTGCTGGGAGTTGCGGCATCACGTCAACTGTACATGAAACATCCATCTAATTAAATCCCCAGATGACCCTATAAGAACCACATCAAATCTCCCTCATTAATGAAGAGTATTTTCCAAACTTACCAATATTCTCATCTACTGAGATCATTTACAATTTTGAATTTAAGTTTAATTTCCTTCAGGAACACCAAATAGTGTCACGTTTTAAAAAAAGTTCTGCAACTATAGTTAAATATAATTTTTTAAATAAAAATGCTTAATTTTTAAAGATACCTACCTTTATGTCATCTTCTGTGATATATGCGGCCTGCACCACCCACCAGGCCTCTATGGCAATTTCCACTGGCTTTACCGGTAAAAGATCACGTGCCGTTTTCCTTCTGAAAAATTTCTGCAATGGTTCAAATATATGAGAATTTGCAATCAACCTAAAATTACTGTTTTCTTTTTTATTACTCACACTATAACAAGATTATTTCTAACAGGCTAAATACCTTTTAAAATTCTCACATTTTAAAATCTAAGGTATTTTAGATATACTGAATGGAGAAAGTCATTCGTAAATGATTTCAAAATAAATTACTTCAAAATACTATCATTAATTCTGAATCTAAATCCAGATATTCAAAAGAAACCCATGTGAAAATGTGTATCAATTTCACTCATAAACTGTACCCTGGGAGTGGAATGACAGGTGAGATCAATGGAGCAGATTTTTAAAAATAAATGAAGCGTCCTATGCCTTAAACATTTTAAATTCAATAAGCACTTAAGCTATAACCCAGAGATACTGATGAGTTGTTTTTGTATTATTTCTGTATTAAGCATACTTTATTTGATCCAAGAAATCACAATTCATTATTTCTACTACTTAAAAATTTAACAAGACTGTGGTAAGAGGGACAAGAAATGAGAAAGAGAAAGAACTAGCTTACTTTTGATGACCTGCACTGATTCATCAGATCAATGTATTGGTTTCTTCCTATGCCAAGAAGCCTCAGACCTAGAAGAAAGAGTCTTTCTTTTAAAATCACTTAATACATCTTGAAAAGTCAGTACACACACAGTCTACTAGGAAAAAATCTTTGACTTTCGTTCCTCTTTTGATTATTACTGACAATTAGGATCAAGTTAAAAAGAAGTCTTCAAACGAAATACAAAAGAAAACCAATTGGGAGAGATAAATTCTTGCTGACACTTTTGACAATGCTAAATGAGAAAATTTTTTAAAAGCAGAAGTCCTCCCAATTCCACGAAGTCAAAATGTACTTCTCAGCAAAAGTTTCTTCTTAGCACAACAGAACTGTCCATTTCAAATAGACACGCTTCATAAGTATAATGAAAAAAAGCAGCGAATTTTGTTAGTAAAAGCCATGTACTGTGCTGCAAAAATACTGTGAGTGAATTTTCTTCCTCATTTAGTACACACCACAGCCCAAGTTTGAAAAGGAACTTCACTCTCTAGAAAGAAACTAGTCCCATTTGTCTGATTCTGCCACTCCAAAATATCCCTCTCTTAGACATTTAAAACTAAATCTCATACTTGACTTATACCACCTGATAAAATTATCAATAATCTTGCTTATGTTCTCATTTTTCATGTTAAAATGCACATATTACAACACAGACAAGAGCACACACATGCAAAGACACTAACTGTTACCTGGCTCAGAGTAATACTTACAGTCAGCAGCGGTGAAATTGGGCAGTGAATCATAACTTTTCTCACTGTTCATAATGTCCTTTTAAAAAGAAAAAAAAAAAGTAAATGTTACATGCAAAATGTCCAGGCCACACATATCACAGAGTGGCACATACCACGTGGTCTCTTGTCTAATAACTGAAGGTCAGGCTTTCAGGTCTGGGTTCCTCACAGAGCTATGAAGCCCAGACAGTTGCCCTGCAACCTCTGCCCTGCAGAGGCTATGCAAGGACTACTTCCCTTTGAGCTGAGGGTTGCAGGGTCTCCACACTTCAAACCTGATCCTAGACTCCTACCCCAGGGCAAGAGAGAATCCCAAGAGAAGGCCTGACAGTGGGTCACAGCACTGCCAACAAAGACCTAACCACTAAGTAGTCTTTGCTCCTCCAAGTTGCAACCAGCAACACAGACACAGTCAGTATCCAGCTTCTTCCAACCCTCATCTGTTTCTCCAGTAATAAAAGCTGTTTACTGTGGGGATAAGACCCATTTTCAACCCAGGAGTTATACCCAATGGTTTAAGAACAGAAACCAGAGAATAGCAAGCATATGGATGCAACTGAAAGCTGGAAACTGGGACAAAATCTCGCTGTTATCTCCCCCAAACCTGTGGACAAACACCAGGATAATAATCAGACAGCAACAACTATTCTACATACTGCTCAGCTGCCACCTTCTTTATGCTGCACTGGTTCCAGGGAAAGGGACTGACAGAAACTCAGCTGCCAGGCCTCAACCTTTACTTTGTATTTCCTCCAAAACAGGGACACACAGGAGACATGGGGCGGCAGCAGTGCCTTGAAAAGGGGGCTTAAGAAGACAGGCAGAGGGAGCTCCTGTGAAGGCAGCCTTATCCTGCAGGCACCCAGCTTCTTCAGTTCTATGTGCCCTCTGCTCTTCAAGGGGCCAGTGAGCCCAGAATAGCAGCACTCAAACAGAATTAAATCACCAATGAATACCAGATAAATACTGCCCATCTTTATATAAAGCTCCCTTAGAAGCAGTATATAAACTAGTTCTTAAGGTTATTCAACACAAGTCTAAACACTGCCTTTAGAAAAAGGCTAACATCTAAAAGTTAATAATCACAGAAAGATCAGCAGCCAGGATCAGTAATATATTTCTATTCTTCTGACACATGCATTATATAATGTTGAGTCTATATCATCAATGATTCTTTCTACAGTTCGCAAATAGCTAAATATATATTGAGCTTAACGTCCAATTCTGTCAGCCACATTTTCAACCTTAACCATGTATTAAAATCAATTAATTTTATATAAACTGTGCTAACATAAATGACTGATTAACCTACAAGAGCACAAGGGGTCAACAACATCTTCAAGAACACAGAATAAGAATAGATACTTTCCCACTGTGAAAACACTGCGAAGGACAACCACGTGTAGTGCAACAGTTACCTTGCAAACAACTGTCCTTTTTACACTATCAATTCAGAAACAATGTCCACTGTGGCGGGGTGCCACAGAGCTGGTCATCATCCACAAAGCGTCTGTGACATGAAGGCTCATCCCTCCCCTAGATTCATATATCCTGTAAACTCACCTCCATGATCCCAGTATAATATGAGAAGGGTGTTATCCTCAGGCCTTTCACCATGATGTCTGACAAATGGTAAGGGTACAGCATGAGGTGATCCCGACTGTACTTCAACAGCTCCTCATAGTACTTGCGTTCATCTTTCTTGACATGCTTAACTGGGAGACAGAGGGGAATTCTCATTTTATTTACGTCTTACTAGTAAACGCAATGCTAAATTCTTTACAAGTTAGTATTGTAAATACAATGTTAAATTCTTTACAAGCTAGTATTAATTAAAAATAAAAATATGTAAACTGGAAGAGAACAAATAAAACAACCTAAGCTGGAACAAGGAAACAATTATAACACAAGAAACAGACTTCAGAGAATATAAATAAAATGTATAATGGGACACATAAGTACAAAAGTAATTCTTAATAAATCAAAAAGCAAAGAAAGAGAGCATGGAATGTCTCCCCCACCAAAACATTAGCTATACACCATCCAATCCCTTACTATGATACTTTACAAAACAGCCAATCTGAATGGCAGCTTTCCATGAAATCAAGTCTATTTTTAAAAAATTATTTGCTGGTCTCTGTGCTTTAAATGCAAAAAGACCCCTGAGTTCCACAGAATACACACTTCACATAGAAAACCTCTCTCTGAAATACTATGTTTAAAATAAGAGTAACAAATGGAAAGGAAGATCAGCAGGGCAACAGAATAATCTGACACATAAAAGGCAAACATTACAGAAGAGAAGTTAAAAAAAAATGGAGCTAATTGTTTAAAATTTGTTCCAATTATTATAGAAAGAGGCTTCATAAAGTTACATTACTTGGAAAATTTATAGAAAACAAAACAAAAAACTCAAAGCCAAAAATCAAAAAGAAATGTAATTCTTTCTGGCATATTTTCTCACATAAAGTAAAAAAGAAGACATGTGAATCAAATTAGTACTCTGTAGGTAAAATAAATCTATAAAGAAGACTCTAAAAAATCATTTTCATTGGAATTAGAAGGAAAAATCTACTTGCTAATGCAAATTATTGTTAGGTGTAATGGGTCATTATAGAATTTCATAAAGTCTGTACATGAACGATTTCAGTACTATGAAATACGGTGAAAAGACAGGAGAGATTTATGAAAATGATAACTTATTAACAGTCAATTCTATCTCAATGTAAAAATGGCTCTACTTACCTAAGTTATTTCTATAGCGTAACTGATTTCGAATACTGTATAGGACAACCTGCTTCTCATATTCTCTCTGTGAATTTCCAAGACTCTAAAAAAAAAAATTCAAATAGATTTTAAATAACTTAACCAACAGTACTTTCCCTCCTTAAAATTTCAATACCATGCCCCCCAATTTTATCCTGGAATCTCTAAGTTCAAGAACTGAGTAAAGGTTTTCTTAAATTTTATCATACAAACTTTTCTGCAGTGGTATTAGAGCAAAAAAACCAGTGTGCTTACCTTCAGTCTGCCTTTCTAAAAGGATTTACTGATGCTATCTAAAGTATTATATATATATATATATATATATAAAAAGAGCAGTCAGAGAGCATAATTGCACTTAACAAAAAACTAAATTTTACTAATAAAAAATTTCCTTCTTGCCGGTTTCCAACTTGTGTGAATGGGGATGGATGATTTCTTTCACCTACATTTTTTAAAATTTAAGAATGGACACTAAGAACAGATCCCTGTCTGATAATTACTTACAGTTGAAGGCTATGATTATTAAAAATTAAGATTTCTGAGGAATGTATATTTCAAATGTACCTCTAAATAAGATTATTTCTTAAAAACATCATCTAATGGTCTCATTAGAAAACATTTAGACAACTCTAGAAAATAGAGATGTCTAAATTTCCAATATATTTTTTAATGAGCAAAATACTTTCTAGCTGTGAACTTAAGTGTTTTAAGTTCAAAATTGGTTTTCATGAAAGCAAAGTGTAAGCTGGTCTGATTAAACATTACATTCAATGTGAGACCATAAACTACATTTAATATGTGACTGCTATCCCCCTTCTAATTATTAGCCATGATCTTTCCAACATACTATAAAAAACATCTTAAGAGATTAATGGAATATTCATTGGAAGAACTGATGCTGAAGCTGAAACTCCAATACTTTGGCCACCGGATGCAAAGAACTGAATCATTGGAAAAGACCCTGATGCTGAGAAAGATTGAAGGCAGGCGGAGAAGGGGACGACAGAGGAGGAGATGGTTGGATGACATCACCGACTCAACCGACATGGGTTTGAGTAAATTCCGGGAGCTGGTGATGGACAGGGAGGCCTGGTGTGGTGCAATCCATGGGGTCACAAAGAGTAGGACACGACTGAGCTACTGAACTGAAGAGATTAATGACAGAAAAGATCAGAGGATTCAGTTACTATACTTCTTACTTGTAGGTTTTTGAGAGCCAAGGTAAATGTCCACATACATACTTTCATTTAAGGCCATCTTCATAAGACAGATGAAACACATCTAACTGGAACTATTGGTGGGTACCATTTTAAGAAAAAAGGGACATAATGTGAGAAAACTAAAATGCTGAAATGTATGTGCTTACATTCTTTTCATCCACTTTAACATTACAAGTAGTTAGAAGTTAAAAGTTTATTTAACAGAGAAACTGCTCTCCCATCTCTGATGCAGCCCCAAAGCCAAGCTCAGGACTCAAGATATCTAGGGGATTCAAAATATCAGGCTTTCTGTAAAACTTTTAAAGGATCTCCTCTAGCTCTACTGCCAAATAAAAGTCTCTTTCTCAAGGAACACAAAACACACATACACACACACTACACACTCACTCAACACAGCACACAATCTGCTAAAATCTTAGCAACTCTCAAACTTGAGGATTTGCTCTTCTGTTTCAAAATAAGTCCCTTAATTTATCCTAACTTACAACTATTTTCTTCCTTTAAAATTCTGTTCCTGGTTAACTCCAGGATAAAAAGTGTAAATCAAACCACTTACACGAAATATAAGGGCCCTGTTATTTGTAAGCTAATTAGAGAACAGAGCTATTAAACATCTAAGTCTTTGCCATAGTCATTAAGTAATGACTGGTTCTGATCAATACATGTGTGCACGCACAAATAACTAAAAACTACATTAAAAGAAAAGCTGATTCTATTCTTCACCACCCTGGTACATAAAATATTAACTGCTTTGTTCACAAAGATTCTTTACCTCTCTTCCACTCCTACCCCAAATTTCCCACCATTCACATTTTAAAACACTGTTGCCTCTATAGGAGGCAACTAAAGAAAGGTCATTTTACTCTGAGGCAGTGCTGACCCTGCAGAAATTCCAACCAGGTCTGACAAATGAAGCTGGGCTGAGTATAAAAGGAACTGTAACAGATGGAGTGCCACAGAAACTCGCTGCGAAACATCCACTGTGCATCAGATTAACATAAAGCATTTTTTCCTAAAGCTTTTGCTCCATAAATCCTGTCCCAATATGCAGCCCCCTCAAAGAAGTACATAGTAATTTTTTTAATTGACCCTCCTTGGATCACACAGAACCACATCATAAAAATCTCCCTTCAAATAAAACAACTATGAATTGTTTTGAACAATGAATACTGGTAAACTTATAGCTTTACCAGTAATCCTCAAATCCTCAAAAATCCCCCCGCCAAATCCTCAAACAATGGTGTGATCCACAACTTTTTAATATATTCTTGGAAGTCTAGTATAGCTCATACCAAGTAAAAAAAAACCTTTCACCTTATTTATATATAAAAAATTTAATACATTAAAAAAAAAATCTGAATCACCTTCCCCCAGCTTTCAGAAATGATTCACTTCCAAATTAAACGCCTCAAAACTTACTGGAAACTCTTATCAAAGTACTTAGTATCTGTTAACATAAAAAAAAAAACAACACCCAAATTCTTTCACACAAGGACTATTCCCCACTTTTAAACAGACTGAGCTTTAAGCTCCAGGAAAAAAGAAAATCTCAAACTGATGCTATCATTCCTTCACTCCAAAAATATTTACTGGAAGACAACTACAGCCCTATAGACAAGAAATACAGTGCTGGAGGTCAACTACTTCAGATTTAGGTCAGGGAAACCTTCCTGGAGAAGTGAACATCTGGATTCAAGAAGCAACAAGTAATCTATGGAGACAGCGGTAAAAGGGTTGGGTCTGCATTTTAGAAACCTCACCCCAGTACCGGAGAAGGCAATGGCAAGCCACTCCAGTACTCTTGCCTGGAAAATCCCATGGATGGAGGAGCCTGGTAGGCTGCAGTCCGTGGGGTCGCTAAGGGTCAGACATGACTGAGCGACTTCACTTTCACTTTTCACTTTCACACATTGGAGAAGGAAATGGCAACCCACTCCAGTGTTCTTGCCTGGAGAATCCCAGGGACGGGGGAGCCTGGTGGGCTGCCGTCTATGGGGTCACACAGAGTCGGACACGACTGAAGTGACTTAGCAGCAGCAGCAGCACCCCAATACAGTATGAGGAATGGACAGGAGGGAGGAGACCAGAGAGAAAGCTGATGTAGTAAATCAAGGCAGAGCCTGACCTAGGAAAACAGAGCAAGAGGAAGTCCATGAAGTAACTTGTGCAGAGGTGTTTTGCAACACCTTCGACAAGTGGAAGCTTATCCTAAGCTAAAACATCAATTCTTTTAATTTTTTGTTACCAAAAGTTTTAATTTAATGTCATGTTTGTACCAGATTATAACAGTTTGGAGATTATTTTTAATAGTTGTGACTAAGGTTTAGAAAACTTTGCCAACACTAATTAAGATCGATTATTTCTGTTGGACATAATGGAATCATCCAGCTCTTGCCTATTAAGCTACATTTATTTTTGTTAAAGGAAGAGTAAACATGGAAACAAAGGATTACTGGTTCTTCCAGTTGTCTTGCCATATGCCACAAAATTCTAAAAACAGAAAGTGTCCATTAAGGCCCTCATTGAAGCTTAACAAGAAAAACTTACTCCTCCAGGTTTAGAGCTTTCTTCTTCCTGTTCAAGATTAATGTCACAAGGGCAGCCACTACCACCCAAGAAATCAGAGTTCCTTAAATTTATCTTTCCACTTTCTTGTGTTTTTAGTATCTTGAAGTGAAAGCATTTTCTCTGCCACGTGATACACTGCCAGAACCTTAAATTATTCATTTCCTGGAACTAAGACCCCAAGCTGAGAGAGAAGGCAAAGTAACAATCTTTATAACATCACCACCACCATCCCAAACCCTCCAAATATGCCAGTGTTCAGAACCAATGGAAGACAAAATTTCACTCCCAACCAAGTAAAATGGTAGGAACTTGAAGGTCAACCAATGACCAGAGAAAAACAGTGCCTTCTATACAGCACTCATCACTCCCTTCAAAAGCTTCACCACCACTCGCCATATCATGTATTTATTCATTTGTTTACGTCTTTCTTTTCTAAAATGTAAGCTCCATGAAGACAGGGCTTTCTTGTGTTGACTGCTGCAAATTACCCGCACCTAAAACGAGGCATAGTACATAGTAGGTGTTCAATAGATATCTGGAAAACTAAGTGAAAATGACACTCCAGCATTTGAGAACTACTTCTGAGGGAAAAATAGACCAAACCTCCTTGTCACTCTCTTGCTGCAACATCTCTAATAAACCCACCTCGTCGGGAGGCTATAAAGTCCAACAAAAGAAAGTATGAAACCTCTTCAAAATCCGGCCCTGACAGCTCCCACTCCCAAGCACTACTAACCAAGCCCCACCTCCAGATCGTGAAAGTACGCTTTCAGTCATCTAAGCTTTTCATAATGACTTTCTCTCTCGTTGGAAAATCTTTAATCCCCCTCTTTTCTAGCTATCTCTTATTTTTCTTTTAAAACCCATTTTAAATGCCTCTCCTACACATCCTTCTGATGCTCCATTGACAGTTTCTGAGTCCCTCCTCTGTGCGCTCCCCTATACTATGATGCTGGTTCGTGTGAGCAGCTATCAGCCTGTAATGCAGTCATTAGTTTCTCGTCCTTTTGCCACCACCCCCAAGTTCTTAAGATCAGGAGCTGTGTTTCAAATTTGTTTCGAAAGTGTCTAGCCCAGTGCCTGGTAAAACGAAGACCGCGTGCGAAGGAGCCAGGCGAGTCCAGCGGACACCGTTCCATCCCATTTCGCAACAGCCCCATCCTGCCCTTGTGGCCCCACGGCCACCCCCTCCCCACCCGCGGGTTTCAGTTCAGTTCAGTTCAGTCGCTCAGTCGTGTCCGACTCTCCGCGACCCCATGAATCACAGCACGCCAGGCCTCCCTGTCCATCACCAACTCCCGGAGTTTACTCAAACTCATGTCCACGGAGTCGGTGAGGCCATCCAGCCATCTCATTCTCTGTCGTCCCCATCCCCTCCCTCCCCCAACCTTTCCTAGCATCAGAGTCTTTTCCAGTGAGTCAACTCGTCGCATGAGGTGGCCCAAGTATTGGAGTTTCAGCCTTAGCATCAGTCCTTCCAATGAACACCCGGGTTTGGGATCGGTTAAATCCAGACCCTTAGCAGGGGCAAGGCCGGGAGTGAGCCCAGAGGCGCGCGAGCAGGTGGCGGCGGGGCGGGACCGGGTCCCCAGCTTCCGTACCTGCCTCACGTTGGCCGGCAGCCTGCTCCAGGGGTAGTTGTGCCGGATGTGGAACTCCACGTCTATGTTCATGATGCCGGGAGCCTGGGCGGGCAGCAGCGGCCGGGACCGCCGCTGGAACGACGCCTCCCGCCTGCCCGCCCTCCGCCCGTCCGGGGAGCCCGCGGGAGGCCCCGCGCCTCACACTGAGGACGGCCCGGGCTGCCCCATGGCCTGGGCTCCCGACAGCTCGGCGCGGCCCGGGCCACGGGGCACGGGAGCAGCGGAGAGGGGCGGCCGGACACCTCGGCGGCTCCAAGTTGCTTCCTAGTTTCGGGCTGGCCGGAAATGGCTTAGGGTGTGCGTCACTTCCGCTCGCCGGAGCGGGGCCGAGGGGGCGGGGCCGAGGGGCGGGGCCGCCCCGGGACTGGCCTGCTGCCCCGCCCCCTGCACGCGCGTGGACCAGGCGGGTGGAGCCGCTGTTACCCGGGTAGTGACTCCCTGTCCGCGCGCCCCGTATCCCTCTGTTAGTCTCTGGATGAATCACTTGGGGTTGTAGTGTCACTGCTGGATGACCCACTTTCCCCAAATGTGAGCCCGGGTGGCCCTGGAGCAGGCGGCTACAGGCACTCGGATGGGATACCTAGAAGGAACGACTTGGGATGGGGGCCATGCTGCTGCTGCTGCTAAGTTGCTTCAGTTGTGCTTCAGTCGTGTCCGACTCTGTGCGACCCCATAGACGGCAGCCCACCAGGCTCCCCCGTCCCTGGGATTCTCCAGACAAGAACACTGGAGTGGGTTGCCATTTCCTTCTCCAATGTGTGAAAGTGACGACTTTAAAAAGTGCAAGAGCGGTGAGGTCCCGGGGGCCCCCCAGTAGCCAACCCTGAACCGAGGCCACGGGGAAGGGGTCCAGGCTCATGAAGGAATGTGTAAGACAGCTGTCCCCACAGTGGAGTGGTAGAGCAAAAGGCTCATGATCCTTCATCTCCAACTGGTAGTTGTTGCATCTTGTGCAAGAGAAACAAGTGGGCTCTCCTTCAAATGTCCAAATGCTCGTTTTGTTTTGCGGACTGCCCTGCAGCTTGCAGGATCTTAGTTCCCCCACTAGAGATTGAACCTGGGTCCTCAGCAGTGAATGGCAGAGTCCTAACCACTGGACCACCAAGCAGTTCTCACAAAGGTCCAGATTCTTACATTGTAGGACTTCAGGGAACTGAATGTTAAGCAGTTGTTGCTGATGTGGGAGAGACTGGGAGGGAATCTAAGATAAATATTCTTGCATACAGCTGCTCTGCTCCTTACAAATGTCTCCAGAGTCACTTTTAAAAGGCAGAAATTCAGCCTATCTTAATTTCAATTCTATTGGGAAGATCTTTGTGAACACTTTTGTCCAGAATTTGTTACTCTGGCTTAGCAAATTAATGATCTTTGTTACTGGCAAGTAGCCATAAACCAGTTCAGTATTTTTGTGACTACATTTCAGTTTTAAACAATGGTTTTAAATAATATTCTATTACACACATGCCAGATATATGACTTGGAAAGTTTTATGATGCTTAGGGCACAGCTCAGCAGCTGGCAAGTCCAACACATAGCAGGGACCTCATTATGTCTGATGAGTTGAAACAAATGGGCTTCCCAGGTGGCTCAGGGGTAAAGAATCAGCCTGCCAATTCAGGAGATGTAGGAAACACAGGTTCCATCCTTGAGTCAGGAAGATCCCCTGGAGGAGGAAGTGGCAACCCACCCCAGTATTCTTGCCTGAAGAATACTATGGACAGAGGAGACTGGCAGGCTGCAGTCCATAGGGTCACAAAGAGTCAAGAGTCGGACATGACTGAAGCAACTGAGCACGCAGGCATGCACTGGGTCTTCTTAATTGCAGCACGTGGGATCTTTTTTTAGTTGCAGCATGTGAACTCTTGGTTGCCAGTGGTGTATGGGATCTAGTTCCCCAACCAGAGATCAAACCCAGGCCTCCTGCATTGGGAACGTGGACTCAGCTACTGGACCATCAGGGAAGTCCCCATGGAGCCTTGGTAAACAGTAATGTCCATCCTCTTAGGTCCTTGTCTCAGGCCTCCGGTCATTTTTGCTTCAGTAGGACTTTGCTATTCAAGTTTCAGAGAGGTCAGAAACTGCAGTGTTGGAAGCCCCATCCCGGAAGCTGCCATTCAAATTAACCTTATGGGTAAACAATATGTTTAAAATTACAAGTGCAATGAGATTCAGTCTTCTCTGACTTTACCAATGTGGACTAAGAAAAATTACTCAGGTGTCTTGAGCAGCTGCCCTTCAGAAAGACTACAGAACTATTTCATTCCCACAACTTCAACAAAAATAAGGAGCAGAAACAACCTGGAAGTAGGGAGTTATCTGGTGGTCTAATTTCATGGTCTCCAGAATATTACTCCCTGTGGCCGATAGATTAATGACTCCCCAAATGTCCATGTCTCAATCCCTGGAACCTGAGAATATGTTAACCTCATGAGGCAGAAGGGAGTTTGCTGATGTGATTAAGTGAAGGATCTTGAGATGGGAGATTATCCCAGATTATCCGAGCAGGCTCAATGTAATCCCAGGGTCCTTAGGAGAGGGAGGTGAGAAAGCCAGAGTCAGAGATGAAGATGTGACAGCTGAAGCAGAGGATGTAGTGACACAGAGCCACAGGGCAAGGAGCATGGACACCTTCTTGGATCTGGAAAAGAAAAACAGATTCTCCGCCAAAGCTTCCAAAAAGATCCTAGCCCTGCCAACTTAGTTTGGATTTCTAATCTCCAGAACTCTTAAGATAATACATTTGTGTTGTTTTATGCCACTACATTTGCAATAATTTGTTACCACATCCATAGGAAATTAGTATCCTCCCACACCAATCAAGTACTCCAACACTCAAACAACTGATGCATCAAATTTTATAATTAAATCATTTTAGTTGAAGTATAAATACCCTTGGAACTTCCCAGGTGGCACAGTGGTAAAGAATCTGCCTGCCAATGCAGGAGATACAAGAGACTGCAGGTTCAACCCCTGGGTCGGGAAGAGCCCCTGGAGGAGGCAATGGCAACCCACTCCAGTATTCTTGTCTGAAGAATCCCATGAACGAAGGAGCCTTTTGGGCTGCAGTTGATAGGTCACAAAGAATCAGACATGACTGAGTACACAGGCACACATGGATACTCTTAGTGGGAATAAAACCTCTTTAGCCTTATCGTTTTTTATTACAGACAGGCTATCACAACTTTTAAAATTTATATATATATTTACTTATCTATTTACTTATTTATTGTCAGCTTCGAGTCTTTGTTGCCACGTGTCAGCTTTGCTCTAGTTGTGGCATGCAGGAGTTGTGGCACATGGACTTGGTTGCCCCATGGCCGCTGAGAACTTTGTTCCGACCAGAGAGCGAACCCATGTCCCCTGCACTGGAGAGTGGATTCTTAACCACTGAACCACCAAGGAAGTCCACGTCACATCTTTTTCTGAGAGGCAGTCTGAAAGAGAAAGAGCCTGAAGATTAAATGAGGCCAGGGAACCACCAGGAGAGGAGGACAAGCTGGCTAACGAAAGGGAAGAGGAAGTCACTGTGAACACTTTCTGATTCAGTTTTGTCTGAGCCTGGCCTTGGCCATGGCTTTGCTCCTGAATGTGCTTTGTTCTGTTCCATGAACCAAGGCATCACCCCTGGCCTAGCTCGTTCCCACCCCCCAGCTTTTGCCCTTGCTGTTCCCTTAACCTTGAATGCCTTTCCCCAGACCTCTGTGCAGCAGGTTCCCTTCATTCCACCCACTGTCACTTAGAGTGACCTTCACCAACTTCTCTGTCCAGCCTAGCCACTTCCCCTTCTTTCGCCAACGTATTATCTTGCTTTATTTCTTTGTTGCAAAGAATTGCTGTTTTGACATTATTCTGTGTGATTTCTTGTTTATTGTCTGTCTCCCCAGCAAGAATATAATCTCTGTGAAAGAAGCTGGTCTGTCTTGTTCATCAGTCTATCCCCAATATGTCGATTCATGCCTCACACATAGGAATGCTCAATAAATGCCACTGAACACACTGAATGAGTGAATCAGTTATGTGAGATCTGAGCTCTCCCATGTCACCTTCTCAGTTAGTCTTCCCCCAACCATGCTGTTTAAGATTGCTACACTACTGATGAGCCCATTTGCGGGACAGGAATAGAGATGCAGATGCAGAGAACGGACTTGTGGACACAGTGAGGGAAGGAGAGAATGGGACAAATTGAGAGAGCAGGATTGATGATCACGTGTGAAATAGACGGCTAGCAGGAAACTGCTGTATAGCGCAGGGAGCTCTTCTGTGCTCTGTGGTGACCTTGGGGAGGAGGGATGGGGATGGAAGTGGGAGGGAGACTCAAGAGGAAGGGGATCTATGTATACTTACAGCTCATTCACACTGTACAGCAGAAACCAACACAACATTGTAAAGCATTTAATTATCTTCCAATCAAAAATAAATTAAAAAAGTAAACAAGCAGAAGCTGAAAAGTCCTAGGCCCTATGAGTGGTCATACAACCAAAATAAATAAATAAGTAACAACACATCTCCAGCCCTCCTCAGCCACATTTTACATTATTTTTCTCCATAACATTTATTATCATTTAACATATTTAATAATTTTCTTAGTTTTTAAAATTGTCTCTTCAATTAGAACTTGAAGCACCCCAGATGTGCGAGCTTCTATCTGCTTTGTTCTCAGCCGTGTCCTCAGGCTTAGAACAGCACTTAGTATTGAATAAATGAATAAATATGGCCTAGGGAGTAGAAATCCCATTAAAAAAAAAAAGAGATTTGGGGATTCTCTTGAAAATGTGGTAAATCCCAGAGCCTTAGACCCCCATTCCTACACCAGTCAGTGAAGCTGAGGACAGGCTTCTCAGCTGAAACAGAACATGGGCTTTCTCCACCACCCCTGCCTCTGATAGGAAGCTGTCAGTTGCGAAAACCATCTCGCTTGTCCGTTATCTCAGGATAGAGAAGTACTTCTCTAACCTTGTCTCTGTGGCAAGTGGTAAGTGAAGGAAATGAACGCTAGACTTGAAAGCCCAGATGTCCATCCTTATCTGCACTTTAGACTTCAGAAATACCAAGACATTTAGAATTTCCTAAACATGCCATGCTGCTTACTCCCTTTGGGTCTTTGCATGCAGAATATCCCTGTCTAGAATGCTTTTCCTCCTTCTCTGCCTGAAAACCTTCTCGTCTTGACACTGTGAATGGAACACTGAAGAAGCAGGAGGTGAAGATGGAGAGGTAGGAAGAAGCACCATCATATGGGACCATTGTTCTCTGCATTGAAGAGTTTCTAGCATTCTCTTCTACAAGTGATGGAAAACAAGAGCTGTCTGTTTTAGAGAGAAGCACGGATATCCTTTGCCATATACCCTGTGAAAGATTAATATTATATGTTTATATATAATAAAGAGAATGTCACATTTCTGCCATCTGCAGTCTGTGTTTAGAATATTTGTGGTCTGACGAGGCCATGAATACTGTTCCAGCATCAAGCCACGTCGTCTCAACTCCAGGGCTGAACAATTGTAATCATTAAGTTGCCCACTAGGGGCTGATCTCACACAACATTTCTACATCTGCAACCTCCAATTTCTATACTTCCCCATTTCTGACTGTTGACTTTTATGTAAACCATTCTCTCAGGCCTTAAAGTTCCTGCAATTCTTTCTCTAATTTGTCTCCAGTATCTGATAGTACCAAATACTTCCTTGGAAATTGATGGACTTCGGATTGCTGAGCAGCGGTCCAATTGAGGTTTGTACAGTCTCAAGGTCACCACTGAGCCTCAGGTTTTGTGTTCTTTGGTACCTCAGGTAGACATGGTAAAGTCAGTCAGCTACAGGCACGGTTTATCCTTCGTTGAAAATACTTTCACAATATCCGTCATGGGGAATAAAATCACATTTCAAGTGCATAGAATTTGTGAATTTCTCAGTAGGCATTCAACTTTTTTTTAAGAGTTTGGACTGTGTGTGCTCAGTCGTGTCTGACTCTTTGTGACTCCATGAACTATAGCCTGCCAGACTCCTCTGTCCATGAGATTTCCCAGGCAAGAATACTGGAGTGGGTTGCCATTTCCTACCCCAGGGTATCTTCCCGACTCAGTAATCCAACATGTGTTTCTTGCATCTCCTGCATTGGCAGGTGGATTCTTTACCACTGCGCCACCTGGGAAGCCCCAGAGAGGTTGGACTAGCTGCAAAAGTAAGTCTAGACGTAAAAGGGACAAGATTATAAAAGCTGATAGAAATGATGAAGTATCTGGAGAGTTTCTCTCATTTTCTCCCCTTTACTTCATCAAATTAATCTAAGTAAGTGGATAAGATACAGGATAAAAAATTTAATGTCATTTTTTAATGGAGGGAGAGGGTAGTTTTATGAGCATGAAAAATCACCTGAGAAGCCTTTAAATTTACCAACATCCAGATGTCACACCAGAGCAATTGTATCAGAATTCCTCAGCTGGAGCCCAGGAAATGCATGTTTTTTTAAAATATTCCCTGGTGACTCAAAGCACAATGTTGACAACCACTTCTCAGACCTCTTTAGGCCTCAGGCACTCAATAAGCACATGTTAGAATAAATCTGTTGAATGAAGAGGCTAAGAAAGATGACTTCTAATGTCCATTCTTAACTCTACATTTCAGTAATCCCATGCCCAATCATAATACAATTTTTTCATATACAAAATAATCCCCCCAATCTAGACTTTTCCATACAAGAAATAAGCAGGCATTTTTCAACATACCCACTCCAGTATTCTTGCCTGGAAAATCTCATGGACAGAGAAGCCTGGTGGGCTACAGTCCATGAGGTCATAAAGAGTGGGACACAATTTAGCAACTGAATAAACAAGATCAGGGAAATAATTTCTCTACCCCCTGATAGCCATTGGGAGAGCCATGAGATAAATGAAGAATTTCTTGCTATTGGACTAATATGGAAATTGTCTGAGTTTGTGTTCCATATATGGTATGTGTCCATCTCAGATCTTTTTAGCTTATTTGGGTATATTGCCACAATGGCTTAGAGCTTGGCTGAAATGGAATATTTTTGTTTCCTTCTACACTGTGTCACTCAAACTTTACACCTTGAGCAACACGTAATCTAACTGTCCAACGAGAAATACAAGTTTGTCTACTAGTATGATCTGTGATCAAGGATCAAATTAAGTATAATATGACTGTTTCATGACCTCTGTAAATGAGATCTCAGTGTGAGATAGGATACTTTCTTGGCTCCCATTGTAGCTGATCCCAGGAAAAATGGAAATTGGTTCTTTCTTGGCCCAGGTCTATGTAAGCATTTGTTCTCTCACTTTACAGAAGTAACTTCTCTTTCTTTAAAAATTTGCAAAGATTTAATTCAATGTTATTAGTGACCATATCATCTTAGAATTTGTATAGCCTCAATACATAGTCATTTCTTTCTTTTGCTTTTAGAAGGTATTACTGAATCAGGTATCTGGTGAAAGGTAGGCCCAGGAAAGCAAAATTCAGGGAAAAAAAGTAATCAAAAAGTGAAGATCATCCATTTGCCTTTGAGCAAATAAGGATGATTACAAAGAAAGTCAAGATTCATTTTTTGAAATTTTTAAAAATGGGATTTTTGAGTCCAAACAAGATAACAGTCTTGAAAAACAAGTTTTGTTGAGAAAGAGTTTCCTGAATTATTTTTATTTTAGTTACTATTGGCGTATCTTGAGGAGAAATGGAATAGGAAGACGAAATATTCCAGGTGGAGGGTCGCTGGATAGAAACCGTAGCCCGTGTCAGATGGCTGCATTTAAACAGAAAGAGACCAAATCAGGAGTAATATATACTTGAAATTAGCACTATCATAAATCAACTATACTTTAATTTTTTTAAAAAAGAGTATCTTAACTGGTAGATTTAAGACCCTACCCCCTGAATATATACTACCCAGTGGGGTGAGAGTTTCAGGATGAACTCATCCACCTTCAAAAATAAAGCAGCTACAGTATTTGTCAATATGAATGGTCATGTATGAACCTTCTCAACCCCGAAATAACTGCCAGCTTTAATTTGAGCTCACTTATTTCTGCACAGAAGAGATAAGGAGCAAGACTGAACTGGAGGGCTAGTCCCTCACTTAATTGGATGGAATATAAAGAATACAAAGATGGGCAATAGATAACATGTGGGGCCAGGGGAAGGAAGTGGCTCTTCTGATTACAGTTTCTGGAGGCAATCATGGAGGAGGTGACTTTTGCTGGGCTTTGATGCTTGAATAGATCTGAAGGGATTGGAAGGAAGGTTTTGACTGGCAGAGAATGCTATGGCAGATGCCATGGAGGCCAAGGCACAGTAAAATAAAAATAATTAGATGATGCTATTGCTAGACTCTGGTGTCTAGTAAGATTTAATGATTTAATGACCAGAAAGCCCCACCTGAGAGATGATTTGTCCTTTCATAGCTCTTCGATATTTTACGATGTATTCTGACATCATGAACAAAGTATTGATCATCATACTGAAAATCCTAACAACCATATTCAAATACAGAGAATGGACCTAATTTATAGTCTATCCCATTTTGACAGAGAACACCCTCTCTTACATACATACACAAATTCTTGATGTGACCAAACAACAAGTCAAGGAAAGAAACATGTACTGGCTTAAATATTTTAAAAGATTGAGTTCACTTGTCATTTCTTGCCAAGTGTGCAGCCACTGGATTCTAGAAAATGAGAAGCTGATTGTTCATTATATACGTAAACCACAAAGTTAAAGATTCACCACCTATTGCATTAAAAACCAATAGCTGGTACAAGCTGGCACTGTGTATTTATTTCTGATATGACAAATGAGACACACCCGCTATTAACGAATAATGACAGGATACTGTGGAAGAATACCTGGGAAAAACATACCAGGGCAATTTAGTCACAGCATTTGATCATGTTGGTAATTATTCCTAGGCTTCTCGCTGAGAGATTTCAGAATTCTCTAGGCCAGGAGTTCCCAACTGGGAGCAATGTTGTCTCCAGGGGACACTGGACAATGTCTGGAGACATGTTTGGTTGTCACAACTGAAGAAGATATACTGGCATCTAGTGGGTGAAAGCATGAAATGCTGCCCTAAAATGCATAGGACAGCTTCTCACGTACACACAATAATTACTTGCACAAAATATCAATAGTGCCAGAGCTGAGCAGTTTCTTTGGCATGAAAATGAAAAGCACTCATCCCCAAATTTCTGACTCCAAATCCTAGATCAGTTATGCAGATTTTTGGTGTAATCACTGTACAGGAATCCACATCCACCCGAATTTACACAGTTGTCCGGTAGAGAGTAGTGGCCTGAATTCAGATCTTCGTTTGACTATTTACTGAGTAAACTCCCATTGTTTAACCCCTCTGGGCCTTAGGTCCCCTATTTGTAAAACTGGGAAAATAATAGTAACTATCTCATAAAGTTTATATGATATGTAAGTAAACAAACAAATGGAAAGTTTTTAGAACAGAGTCTTACCCAGAATGCTAAATAAATGTAAAATTTTGTATTATTAGTATCAATTTTATCATCATGATCACCATCATCATTACTTGAAACAACACAAACTATAAAGATTTGTATTATGAAGCAACAGTTAGAACTGGACATGGAACAACAGACTGGTTCCAAATAGGAAAAGGAGTACGTCAAGGTTGTATATTGTCACCTTGCTTATTTAACTTCTATGCAAAGTACATCATGAGGAACGCCGGGCTGGAAGAAGCACAAGCTGGAATTAAGATTGCTGGGAGAAATATCAATAACCTCAGATATGCAGACGACACCACCCTTATGGCAGAAAGTGAAGAGGAACTCAAAGGCCTCTTGATGAAAGTGAAAGAGGAGAGTGAAAAGGTTGGCTTGAAGCTCAAGATTCAGAAAACAAAGATCATGGCATCTGGTCCCATCACTTCATGGGAAATAGATGGGGAAACAGTGGAAACAGTGTCAGACTTTATTTTTTTGGGCTCCAAAATCACTGCAGATGCTGATTGCAGCCAGGAAATTAAAAGACGCTTACTCCTTGGAAGGAAAGTTATGACCAACCTAGATAGCATATTAAAAAGCAGAGACATTACTTTGCCAACCAAGGTCCGTCTAGTCAAGGCTATGGTTTTTCCCGTGGCCATGTATGGATGTGAGAGTTGGACTGTGAAGAAAGCTGATCACCGAAGAATTGATGCTTTTGAACTGTGGTGCTGGAGAAGACTCTTGAGAGTCCCTTGGACTGCAAGGAGATCCAACCAGTCCATCCTAAAGGAGATCAATCCTGGGTGTTCATTGGAAGGGCTGATGTTAAAGCTGAAACTCCAATACTTTGGCCACCTCATGCGACGAGTTGACTCTCTGGAAAAGAGTCTGATGGTGGGAGGGATTGGGGGTGGGAGGAGAAGGGGATGACAGAGAATGAGATGGCTGGATGGCATCACCGACTCTATGGACGTGAGTTTGAGTGAACTCCGGGAGTTGGTGATGGACAGGGAGGCCTGGCGTGCTCTGATTCATGCATGGGGTCGCAAAGAGTCGGACACGACTGAGCGACTGAACTGAACTGAACTGAATTTCCAAAAATGCAGTCATTTGAATAGTAATTATATTATTTCCAATATCATTCAAACTACTTTTTAGATTTTTAACTACTTAAAATGGTTTAAAGTAATTAAACCTTATCTACTGTTAAGATTTTTCTTTAAATCGTCACACTTCATACTCTTTGTAAACTTTTCCTGTCCTTTGCTGTTTGATGCCTTAACTGTACTGTGTTTTCCTAATGCACATAAAATAATGCCACGTTATAGCAGCAAACTGGAGTAGGAAATGGCAACCTACTCCAGCATTCCTGCCTGGAGAATCTCATGGACAGAGGAGCCCAATGGATTACAGTCCATGTGGTCACAAAGAGTCGAACATGACTGAATGACTAACATACACATCAAAACAAAGATTTTGTGTTTGGCATGAAATCATCAATATACCCCACTGGTAAGCATGCCACAGTCAGACGGCCAACCCCCTTCTGGTGGACTTTTGTCATTCATTTGGGTGCTCGTCTTCTAAACATTTTATTAATCTTGCTGGAGGCAGAGTCCACCTGCCATCAAGGAAGTTACAAATGCCAAGATGCCTTTTCCCAGCAGCCTGTGCAGCTGAGGCATGAGCATGTGATCTCAGCCTCACCAATCAGGCATACTCATGCGAGAGTGTGAATCCGGAGCTGGTGACCAGAAGGAGCAGGCATGTGTCAATCTTTCAGTCTCAAAAGAGGAGCTTCAGTGGCTGTAGTGACATGCAGCCCTGGCAGGCCAAGGAATCAGAGATTCTCTCACTGGCCCAAGACCACCCAATATTGAGTCAATTCCCAGAATTACAAATTCAAATGCTGGAGGGACTAGGCAAATAAATGACCAACAAGAGCCAGGTCAGAGGGAAGGGGGTACCATGCAATCTTGATGTCTCACACCTTCTTCTAACTTGAGCATCCACTACTGCATTCTAGCTATTTGTGGAGGTAGAAGCCCTGTACTACCAGATCTGAGTTTTCAAGTGAAACAGGAACTCTGAATTGTATGTGAAACTGATGGCCAACCAATGCATACACACAAATAGACACTCACCATGATGTAGGGCAGTGGTCCCCAATCTTTTTGGCCCCAGGGACCTGTTTCGAGGAAGAAAAAATTTTGATGGACAGAGAAGGGGTGGTGGGGGATGGGATGGTTCAGGTGGTAACAAGTGATGGGGCTTTTGCTTGCTCACCCACTGCTCACCTCCTGCTGTGTGGCCCAGTTCTTAACAGGCCATGGACTGGTACTAGTCTGCAGTCCGGGGACTGGGGACCCCTAATATAAGTCATCATTGATGGGCATGTGCCTATGAGCCAGCTTCAGTCCTCAGGCCACCTACACACAAATTTCAGGCTATTCCTAAGTCCTCTCACTTCTCACCTCACCCACCGTGGAAGGTTTAATGGTCTCTATCCCTGTAATATTTGTAAGACTTCAAATAGCTGATAATATTAAGTAATAACATCATTAATAATGATAATAATAATATTAAGCAATAGCACTTAATATTATTAAGTGATAATAACCGTATTTAATATAAAATATAATAATAATATCAAGTGATTTACTCAACAATATTATTAAGTAGTAACAATAAGTAACTATAATATCCTAGGTGGCACAGTGGTAAAGAATCCATCTGCAATGCAGGAGACATGGGTTTGATCCCTGGGTTGGGAAGATCCTGTGAAGGAGGAAATTGCAACCACTCCAGTATTCTTGCCTGGTGAATCCCATGAACAGAGGAGCGTGGCAGGCTATAGTCCATAGGGTCTCAAAGAGCTAGACATGACTAAGCATATTTGCAGGCAACTATAACACTAGTAAGACTTCAAGACTTCCATATTTCCTACTAGCCTTCAACATAGATGCCTTATTCCCTGAATACAGCACAGTTCCATGTCTCTGTACTTTTGCTCATGCTGTTTCGTCTTCCTTTACCAGCCCGTCTTTGCTGACTACATTTTCTTCTAAACCCTAGTCAAGGCTCACTTCCTTCTGCAAGCTTCTCCTGATTTCCTCTCCTACTTCCTCCTCCTCCACACAGCCATCTTAGGTTAGGTACCCCATAATACATGGAGATAATATTCCAAACATTTTTTTAAAATGTCTTCATCCCAAATCTCTAGAAAACAGGTGAACAAGGCTTCCACACTCACCCTTTACCAGGGGATCCAATCTACAAGCAGGAAAACAGAGAAAGCCAGTGGCATAATTTAGTTTGAGTCCAAAGGCCTGAGCACCGGGAGCTCTGAAGTCCCAGGGTGGGAGGAAATGAAGGAGAGCAGGAATGAAGTCTTTCTCTGCCTTTTCCTTTCTATTAGGGTCTCCGAGATTGGGTGGTACCTGCCCTCATTGGTGGGAGTGGATCTTTTCTACTTGGTCTACTGAACAGAATGATGATCTCTTCCTGAAACACCCGCACAGACACACCCAGGTACAGTGTTTCACCAGCTACCCTGGCATCCCCTTCCCCAGTCAAGCTGACAGATAAAATTATCCAGTGTGTGTGCTGCATGCTAAGTTGCTCCAGTCATTTTCAACTCCTTGAGACCCCATGGGCCATACTCCACAAGGCTACTCTGTCCAAGGGATTCTCCATGCAAGAATACTGGAGTGGGTTGCCATTTCCTCCTCCAGGAGATCTTCCCGACCCAGGGTTTGAGCCCAAGTCTCTTATGTCTCCTGCATTGGCAGGCAGGTCCTTTACCACTGCACCACCTGAGAACCAGCACACTTAGCAATCCAGGGTGTATGGACTCCCGGCCATGCTCTCCATCCTGTTTCCTCTGGCCTCTCCACCCACTCTGGCCTTTCAGGAACCCAGACTCTCTTCGGGTCCCGCAGGACCATCTTGCCTTGGGTGGCTGCTCTAGACAAATCTCCACCAAATTGAAACCTCTGCAGTGTATGTAATATCTACTATAGGCGTTTTATTCTTGTGTTTGTTGAGTGATGTTCACAAGTCTAAACAATACAGTTGCTTTTTCTACAAGACAGTTTTTGTGTATTTTTTCAACCAAATAAAAACATGTTCCTTTTAATGGTCTCTCTCGTTCTAAGCAGTTTTCAACACTTGCCCCAGTAGAGTTTCTCTCCACCCCCGGAATTTCCCTGATGATACAGAATCAACAAGTGAGCATTTTTATATAGAAAAGGAGTCTCCATCCATATGGGATCTTTTTTGCATTTTTTAGAGGGGAAAAATTGCCTTTTGTAATTTTTTTCATTTGTCATTTTCTGCATCCACTTCCTACGTAATGATTCTTTGTGTGTTTGCTTGTTTTCTTAGCTAGTTATTAGAGATCTGGGTACACAGCACCCAGCTAGATCACTTCACTCACTGATACTTTAAAAGGCTTCCTGTTTTCTAGCCATTGACTGTGTATCCCAAAAATCAACTGCCAAATCTTCAATTTTTCCTTCTCCAGGGGCTGAAAATATAAGAATGGGATTAAAAGGTGGATTTAAATACACAAATAGTGGAAAATGAAATAAGTCACTGTCTCTAAGTCATGAATTAAACTAGTAATACTCAATTCCATTTGTTACTTTAAGAACCCTATCTCTGAAAGTAGTCTTGACTATCAGGAAAGATAAAGCAGCCTGGTAATCTGTTAAAATATGACACGTAACCTTCATCACTTCACCCTTTGGCAACTACATTTTCAATGGCATATTGGTCAGCAGGTGATTCATTAACTTTCTGTTGTAGTAACTATTTATCTGTTATCAGTATGCATGACTCACGTTACAATTTGCTGCAGCCTTTCTTTAAAGACAGTTTGGGAAAATTCATGAGATCCGAAATGCAGCCTGAAAAAAGAAACTGTTACAGAACTGCAAGAGTTAGTCTACCTTTTGCCATGTGTGGTTCATCAAATAATGCTTCATCAGACTCCTGAGAGGAGCCCACACATGCTGTGGTCCTTGGGAGAGCAAAGGCCTCAGAAAAAATAACTTTCAGTGTGTACCTTCTTTACAGAGAGTTCAGGCCTTGAAGTCTGCCAGTAATAGAGCCAAAATGTGGGGGTGTTCAAAAGGCCTGGAGTCTCATCTCAGGCATTTTAGTCTTAGTGTACCCTTAAAAAGTAGAATTTATGAGTCAGGCTCTAAGATGCCATAAATGCACTAGGAATTTGAAATTTGGGATTTTGCATCTTGCTACTGACTCTGCTTTGCCCAGAATCATGAAATGAAAAGTCAGAAATAAAAGTGTTCTTTTGCACATTAACACAGGCAATGTTAGCCTTGGGCAAATTTTTGGAACAACAACATCGAAAAATCCTTTTATTGATGTTCAGTTCAGTTCAGTTCAGTCGCTCAGTCGTGTCCGACTCTTTGCGACCCCATGAATCACAGCACACCAGGCCTCCCTGTCCATCACCAACTCCCGGAGTTCACCCAAACTCATGTCCATCGAGTTGGTGATGCCATCCAGCCATCTCATTCTCTGTCGTCCCCTTCTCCTCCCGCCCCCAATCCTTCCCAGCATCAGGGTCTTTTCCAGTGAGTCAACTCGTCGCATGAGGTGGCCAAAATATTGCAGTTTCAGCTTCAGCATCAGTCCTTCCAATGAACACCCAGGATTGATCTCCTTTAGAATGGACTGGTTGGATCTCCTTGCAGTCCAAGGGACTCTCAAGAGTCTTATCTAACACCACAGTTCAAAAGCATCAATTCTTCGGTGATCAGCTTTCTTCACAGTCCAACTCTCACATCCATACATTTTATTGATGCTAGTACATTGGAGAAGGAAATTGTTCTTGCCTGGAGAATCCCAGGGACGGGGGAGCCTGGTGGGCTTCCTTCTATGGGATCGCACAGAGTCGGACACAACTGAAGTGACTTAGCAGCAGTAGCAGCAGTACATTTTAATAAGAGAGGTCTGGATAAATGGTCCTAGGTGGAGTCATAGAATCCAAGTCATCTTAAAACAGAAGGAACTTTACAAGGTACTTGGTCTAAGCCCCTTCACTTTAGAAGTATAAGTAATGGAAGCACATAAAGAGGAAGGGACTTGGGTATGGTCATCCACTAATTACAGAAACGTGAGATGGTGCAGAGCGTCTTGTGGCTGAGGTAGCCAGGGAGACCCCTACATCCTGCAGTGACCTTGTACACTGCGACCTTATCTAACTCATGGCAATCAGGCAGACTCTGACTCTAATCAGATCTCTTTACACAAATGAAATTAAATTTACTAATTTCAAAAAATTAATTAAATAAAATTTGGTTATTATTAATTTTGTAATGAGAAAAATAAAGCCATCTGAAAAAAGATTGCTTCTGTTCATGTGATAGGTATATTCCTGAAAACCTGCAGGGTTAGTGTTTACCATCAAATACAGTTTAGATGGGCTTCCCTGGTAGCTCAGCTGGTAAAGAATACACCTGCAATGTAGAAGACCCCCATCTCCAATGTAGGAGACCCCAGGTTGATTTCTGGTTTGGGAAGATCCCCTGGAGGAGGGCATGGCAACCCACTCCAGATTTGCTGCCTGGAGAATCCCTGTGGACAGAGAAGCCTGGTGGGAGTCCATGAGGATAAAAAGAGCCGGACATGACTGAGTGACTAAGCATAGCACATAATTTAGATGCTTTGCTTAATTCCTGTGACCTCCAGGGGTACTGAGCACAGTTAACTGCTTTTCTT
This sequence comes from Moschus berezovskii, assembly GCF_049115385.1. NCBI lineage: Eukaryota > Metazoa > Chordata > Mammalia > Artiodactyla > Moschidae > Moschus > Moschus berezovskii. The sequence continues at coordinate 52,929,125 of NC_142475.1, read as the reverse complement.
TTTGAAGCACTCTCTTATCCTGCCTTTCTAGACAGCACATTCTTCCAGTTTTCCTCTGCTCTGACTCACGGCTCCTTCACTGCCTTGTGCTTTCTCTCTGTCCAGCAGGTAAGCAATGGTACAGGGAAGGCTCAGTCCTGGGTCTTCGTTTCTCTTTCCTTCTCTCTCTTCTTCATCCTCACACTCTCTATGAATAATCTGCACCCAGCTTATGACTTCACACGTGCCAAGGATCCCTGAAGGTTTCTCTAGCCCAGGTAGCACTCGTGCCCAACTGCCAGTCTGCCGTCACCCTTTGGGTCTCTAATAAGTATCTCACAACTCAGCATGACCAAAGCCAGAAATTTTGATCTCCTGCTGGGAGATCTCTTCCTTCCACCCTAGCCTTCCTCACCTCAGTTACTGGTACCACCTTCTATCCAGGGGCTTGAGCCTCAAATCTGGGCGAGACATCCTCTGCTTTCCTTCGCCCTCTGTCCGTACATCCAGCCCATCGGCAAACCCTCTTGGCTCCACCTCCAAATCAGTGCCCACCTCTAAACCCCGCCTCTGCATCCAGGCCACCTGCGTCACTCACCTGCCCAGTTGCAAAAACCTCTTTGCCTGACTCTTCGGCTCCTCCTCCCTGAGTCCCATCACATACAAGGCAAGGACCATCTTTCAAACACTAAATCAGGCTCTCTTATCTTACTCTTATCTTAAATTCTTTAGTGATTTTGCAGTTCTTTTTGAGTAAATTCCAAATCCCTCTCCACAGCCCTCAAGGCTCTGCTCCATCTGACCTACTTCTCCCTTCTCTTCTCTCAGCCCTTTCTCCTGACCTTTAGGGACATCTTTCTTTTTTATATAAACTAATTTATTTATTTTAATTGGAGGCTAATTACTCTACAATATTGTAGTGGTTTTTGCCATACATTGATATGAATCAGCCATGGGTGTATATGTGTCCCCATTCTGAACCCCCCTCCCACCTTCCCATCCCATCCCTCAGGGTCATCCCAGTGCACCAGCCCTGAGCGCCCTGTCTCATGCATTGAACCTGGACTGGCGATCTGTTTCACATATGATAAGATACATGTTTCAATGCTATTCTCTCAAATCATCCCACCCTCGCCTTCTCCCACAGAGTCCGACTGTAAAGAAAGACTGTTCTTTACATCTGTGTTTCTTTCGCTGTCTCGCATATAGGGTCATTGTTACCATCTTTCTAAATTCCATATATATGTGTTAATATACTATATTGGTGTTTCTTTTTTACTTACTTCACTCTGTATAATAGGCTCCAGTTTCATCCACCTCATTAGACCTGATTCAAATGCATTCTTTTTAATGGCTCAGTGATATTCCATTGTGCATATATGTACCTCAGCTTTCTTATCCATTCATCTGCTGATGGACATCTAGGTTGCTTCCATGTCCTGGCTATTGTAAACAGTGCTGCAATGAACATTGGGGTACACATGTCTCTTTCAATTCTGGTTTCAGTGTGTATGCCCAGCAATGGGATTCCTGGGTCATGTCTCTTTCAATTCTGGTTTCAGTGTGTATGCCCAGCAATGGGATTCCTGGGTCGTATGGCAATTCTATTTCCAGTTTTTAAAGGAATCTCCTCATTGTTCTCCATAGTGGCTGTACTAGTTTGCATTCCCACCAACAGCATAAAAGGGTTTCCTTTTCTCCACACCCTTTCCAGCGTTTATTGTTTGTAGACTTTTGGATATCAGTCATTCTGACCAGCATGAGATGGTACCTCATTGTGATTTTGATTTGCGTTTCTCTGATAATGAGTGATGTTGAGCATCTTTTCATGTGTTTGTTAGCCATCTGTATGTCTTCTTTGGAGAAATGTCTGTTTAGTTCTTTGGCCCACTTTTTGATTGGGTCGTTTATTTTTCTGGAATTGAGCTGCATGAGCTGCCTGTATATTTTTGAGATTAATTCTTCGTTAGTTGCTTCATTTGCTATTATTTTCTCCTATTCTGAAGGCTGTCTTTTCACCTTGCTTGTAGTTTCCTTCATTGTGCAAAAAATTTTAAGTTTAATTAGGTCCCATTGTTTATTTTTGCTTTTATTTCCATTACTCTGGGAGGTGGGTCATAGAGGATCCTGCTGTGATTTATGTCAGAGAGTGTTTTGCCTATGTTTTCCTCTAGGAGTTTTTTAGTTTCTGGTCTTACGTTTAGATCTTTAATCCATTTTGAGTTTATTTTTGTATATGGTGTTAGAAAGTGTTCTAGTTTCATTCTTTTACAAGTGGTTGACCAGTTTTCCCAGCACCACTTGTTGAAGAGATTGTCTTTTCTCCATTTTATATTCTTGCCTCCTTTGTCAAATATAGGGTGTCCATAGGTGTGTGGGTTTATCTCCGGGCTTTCTATTTTGTTCCATTGATCTATATTTCTGTCTTTGTGCCAGTACCATGCTGTCCTGATGACTGTAGCTTTGTAGTATAATCTGAAGTCAGGCAGGTTGATTACTCCAGTTCCATTCTTTGTCAAGAGTGCTTTGGCTATTCGAGGGTTTTTTTGTATTTCCATACATATTGTGAAATTATTTGTTCTAGTTCTCTGAAAAATACTGTTGGTAGCTTGATAGGGATTGCACTGAATCGATGGATTGCTTTGGGTAGTACACTCAATTGTACCAAAGCCTTTCAGCCTTAAGGCCTCTTTTGGCCTGAAATCACCTCCCCTTGTCCTCCACATGCTGTGTCTGTTTTTCAGGGCTCAGCACCCAGTCTTCTCCTCACATTGCCTCTCCTTCCTGTCCCTGATGGGTGGCTTCCCCAACTGCTCACTTTCATCTCACCCTGTTTCTTCCCCACAGTCTTGTACTTTTCAGTATGTAAATGACACTGTTTGTGTCACTGTCCAGACTTTATGTTTCCCCAATAGAATATGAATTCCACCAGGGTCCAGAGTTGGTCTCATCACCACCGACCTCCAGTTTTGAGCAGAACACTGGACACACAATAGATACTCAGTATCCACTGCATCCCCATTGCATGCGTGCTCAGTCATATTTTATGTCTGGAAGTAAATGTAGAGAGGAAGTCCAACTCTTGCATTTACTTAGTTAAAACCCAAGGAGTGGAGACGATAATTCTGATAGTTGTATCAGAGACCACCTAAAACTCAGGTTTTTGTTCTCCCAGAGTTATGTTGTTTTTTTTTAATATTTATTTTATTTATGGTTTAAGTCTTAGTTCTGGCATGTAGGATCTTTTTGTTTTGGTGTGCAGACTCTGCCTTGTAGCATGAAGGGCAGGCTTTTCTCTAGTTCTGGCTCAAAGGCTCCAGATCATGTGGACTCAGTAGTTGCCCCACAACATGAAGGGTCTTAGTTCCCCGACAAGGGATCGAACCTACATCTTCTGCATTATAAGGTGGATTCTCAACCACTACACCACCAGGGGAATCCCTGTGTTATTCTGTTCTGTTTGTTTTGCCACATAATGCTACATTATATCAGCGTGTTTTCTCTCAGGTTCAGTTCAGTTCAGTTCAGTTCAGTCGCTCAGTCGTGTACAACTCTTTGCAACCCCATGAATCACAGTACGCCAGGCCTCCCTGTCCATCACCAACTCCCGGAGTTCACTCAAACCCACTTCCATTGAGTCGGTGATGCCATCCAGCCATCTCATTCTCTGTCGTCCCCGTCTCCTCCCACTCCCAATCCCTCCCAGCATCAGAGTAGATGTTTTATTTCTTCAATCAGAACACAAGCAGCTGGCAGGGCAGTGGTGGGAGCTGTGTCCTAAATTTTTCATGTGCCCTGCACCTTAGCATCATGTCTTACATGATGCAAATATGCAATACGTCCTTGTTAACCAATCAGCTAGTTAAGAAGGTAATTTTTTCTGTGAGACTTTAAGTTTTATGCTTGAAAGATGAAATGTGTTACTTGTAGGGTTTTTACTACTGAAAAAATATTGAACTATGAAAATACAGTTGTTTTCAGAAACCATACTCATTTCCTTAGATTTCAGTCCTTTTGTCTTAATATAGCAATGTTTATTACCATCTATATTTATTATCTAGAGACAAAATATAAACAAACATGACAAAATATTAACATTTTTGCTTTTGTTTATGTGGAAGAAGTCATCAGTCCAAAAATCAACTATAGTTTTTGGGTCCTAATGAAATTACACTAAATAAAGAAAATACTATTAACTCTCCCTGCAGAAATAGATGTTAGGCAAGTGTTCAACTTGACTATTACATTTAGAAAATTGGCATCAGTGTGTTTCTCTTATTTTGAATACTGTATGGCTACAAAATTATCTGAAATACTTGTGGTCTTATTATCACATGAGCTTTTCCCAAGGTATTTCTAAATGGACGTTTTAGTGAACACAAATTTTCCATCCAAATGTATTTGCTGTGAGGATTGTAGCAACTGATGAGGTTCTTTGTTTTGTTTTCTGAGATGTTGCGTTAATTTCCTGGGGCTGCCATGACAAAGTACTACAAACTGAGCAGCTTGAAACAAGAGAAATATATTCTCTAGAATTCTGGACTCTAGATGTTCAAAATCAACATGTTGGCAGGGCTGCTCTTCTTCTGAAATCTGTAGGTGAGAATCCCTCCCTGTCTCTTCCTGGTGTCCAGTGGTGGCCACCAGTCCCTCGTGATCCTTGGCTTGCAGCTCAGTCACCCCAGGCTCTGTCTGGGCCTTGTCCTGTGTGATGGAGTCTTCAAGTGGCATTTCCCTCTTCGTACAAGGACACCACTTACAATGGGATCCGGACCATCCTAATGACTTCCTCTTAACTTGGCAAAACCCTATTTTCTTTCCTTTTTAAAAAACAGGTGTTTATTTATTATTTACTTATGACTGCTCTAGGTCTTCTTCAGTTGGGTGCCAGGGCTGTGGGGTGCTGGGAGGGGGGCACTACTCTGTTGTTGAGGAGCAGGCTTCTCAGTGCAGTGGCTTCTCTTGTTGCCGAGCACAGTTTCTAGGTCGCAGGCTTCACTAGGTGCGGATGCAAGGAGATCCAACCAGTCCATTCTAAAGGAGATCAATCCTGGATGTTCATTGGAAGGACTGATGCTAAAGCTGAAACTCCAAAACTTTGGCCACCTCATGCGACGAGTTGACTCACTGGAAAAAGACTCTGATGCTAGGAAGGATTGGGGGTGGGAGGAGAAGGGGATGACAGAGAATGAGATGGCTGGATGGCATCACTGACTCGATGGACATGAGTTTGGGTGAACTCCGGGAATTGGTGGTGGACAGGGAGGCCTGGTGTGCTGTGATTCATGGAGTCGCAAAGAGTCGGACACGACTGAGCAACTGAACTGAACTGAACTGAGAGCTCGAACTCAGGAGTTGTGTTTCACCGGGCTTAGACACATGTGGGATCTTCCCGGGCCAGTGATCAAATCTGTGTCCACTACATTGGAAGGCGGAGTCTTTACCACTGAGCCACCAGGGAAGCCCCCTATTTTCAAATAAAGTTACATTCAGAGATACTGAGGGTTAGGACCTCAGTGTGTCTTTTTGAGGGGGAGGGTATACAGTTTAACCCATAACATAAGATATACAAGATAAGATGTCTTATCTTTTCTTAAACCCATAAGATACATAAGTATCTTATACTTAAGACAAGTATCTTATCTTAAACCCATAAGATACATAAATAACATTTCTAACAAGTGTTAGAAACTTAAGGAAAGCCTCTGGTAAAGTTCAGTTCAGTTCAGTCGCTCAGTCATGTCCAGCTCTTTGAGACCCCATGAACCGGAGCACGACAGACCTCCCTGTCCATCACCAACTCCCAGAGTTTACACAGACTCATGTCCATTGAGTCGGTGATGACATCCAACCATCTCATCCTCTGTCGTCCCCTTCTCCTCCTGCCCTCAATCTTTCCCAGCATCAAGGTTTTTTCAAATAAGTCAGTTCATCACATCAGGTGGTCAAAGTATTGGAGTTTCAGCTTCAACATCAGTCCTTCCAATGAACACCCAGAACTGATTTCCTCTAGGATGGACTGGTTGGATCTCCTTGCAGTCCAAGAGATTCTCAAGAGTCTTGTCCAACACCACAGTTCAAAAGCATCGATTCTTCGGCGCTCAGCTTTCTTTACAATCCAACTCATATCCATACATGACTACTGGAAAAACCATAGCCTTGATTAGACAGATCTTTGTTGGCAAAATAATGTCTCTCCTTTTCAATAAGCTATTTAGGTTGGTCATAACTTTCCTTCCAAGGATTAAGCATCTTTTAATTTCATGGCTACAATCACCATCTGCAGTGATTTTGGAGCCCCACAAAATAAAATCTAACACTGTTTCCACTGTTTCCCCATCTATTTCCCATGAAGTGATGGGACCAGATGCCATGATCTTAGTTTTCTGAATGTTGAGCTTTAGGCCAACTTCTTCACTCTCTGCTTTCACTTTCATCAAGAAGCTCTTTAGTTCTTCATTTTCTGCCATAAGGGTGGTATCATCTGCATATTTACTGCTGCTGCTGCGTCACTTCAGTTGTGTCCGACTCTGTGTGACCCCATAGACGGAAGCCCACCAGGCTCCCCCGTCCCTGGGATTCTCCAGGCAAGAACACTGGAATGGGTTGCCATTTCCTTCTCCAATGTGTGAAAGTGAAAAGTGAAAGTGAAGTCTCTCAGTCGTGTCTGACCCTTAGCGACCCCACGGACTGCAGCCTACCAGGCTCCTCCATCCATGGGATTTTCTAGGCAATACTACTGGAGTGGCTTGCCATTGCCTTCTCCACTGCATATCTGAGGTTATTGCTATTTCTCCCGGCAATCTGGATTCCAGCTTGTGCCTCTTCCAGCCCAGTGTTTCTCATGATGTACTCTGCATAGAAGTTAAATAAGCAGGGTGACAATATACTTGACGTACTCCTTTTCCTATTTGGAACCCGTCCATTGTTCTTTGTCCAGTTCTAACTGTTGCTTCCTGACCTGCATACAGGTTTCTCAAGAGGCAGGTCAAGTGGTCTGGTATCCCCATCTCTTTCAGAATTTTCCAGTTTGTTGTGATTCACACAGTCAAAGGCTTTGGCATAGTCAATGAAGCAGAAATAGATGTTTTTCTGAAACTCTCTTGCTTTTTCGATGATCCAGTGGATGTTGGCAATTTGATCTCTGGTTCTTCTGCCTTTTCTAAAACTGGCTTGAACATCTGGAAGTTCACGGTTCACATATTGCTGAAGCCTGGCTTGGAGAATTTTGAGCATGACTTTACTAGCGTGTGAGATGAGTGCAATTGTGCGGTAGAATGAGCATTCTTTGGCATTGCCTTTCATTGGGACTGGAATGAAGACTGACCTTTTCCAGTCCTGTGGCCACTGCTGAGTTTTCCAAATTTGCTGGCATATTGAGTGCAGCACTTTCACAGCATCATCTTTCAGGATTTGAAATAGCTCCACTGAAATTCCATCACCTCCACCAGCTTTGTTTGTGGTGATGCTTCCTAAGGCCCACTTGACTTCCCATTCCAGGATGTCTTGCTCTAGGTGAGTGATCACATCATTGTGATTATCTGGGTCACGAAGATCTTCTTCGTACAGTTCTGTGTATTCTTGCCACCTGTTCTTAATATCTTCTCCTTCTGTTAGGTCCATACCATTTCTGTCCTTTCTTGATCCCATCTTTGCATGAAAGGTTCCCTTGGTATCTCTAATGTTCTTGAAGAGATCTCTAGTTTTTCCCATTCTATTGTTTTCCTCTATTTCTTTATCTCTCCTTGCTATTCTTTGGAACTCTGCATTCAAATGGGTTTATCTTTCCTTTTCTCCTTTGCTCTTTGCTTTTCTTTTCACGGTTATTTGTAAGGCCTCCTCAGACAGCCATTTTGCTTTTTTGCATTTCTTTTTCTGGTGGAGATAGATTAGAACTTAGGTTGGCATCACCACTTTGATAACCACCAAATATGTGATGTAAATAAACAGGCTGAGTCTAGCCAAGAAAGATGCAGTGCCTGTAATAATTTAGAATTACTAAGTATTTATGATACCAAAAGAAAAAAATCCCCAAACCTCTCTGATCATGCCTGTGCCCTCTTTCCCCCAATCAAGTCTGCTCATTCTTCTTTCCCAGGCTGTTCTTTTTCTGCCCTCTGGACCTCCAGCCCTGACATTCTTCCAGAATTGGCCTGGGGTTATAGAATTCCCTTCCCTTTCCCCCTGGTGCTGTTGCCTGGGATTTTCCCAGCCACCTCTCCACATCCTCATCCATCTGGGGAAGGAGAAAATGGTGAGATGATACTAGAAATAGTTCTGATTCAGCTCAGACCAAACTTGACTGTGGATGCAGTTACTTATCCAGAGGTGGCTAGAGTGGTGGTGATCTTGAAAAATGAGGTGTGTCGGTTTCTTCTTTGGCCTCTAAGCTTACGATCTTTCACCTCCCTGCTGCCATAAACCATATCTCTTCCTGATGAATTTCCTGTGCCCTGTAACTGGGCACCCTTGAACAGAACTTATCTCCACACTGAGCAGCGCATGTCAAACTTCTCTGTTCCTCCTGAACTTTGAGCCTCAACAGCCTGGGGTGGGAGAGGAAGGGAGGGAGGGAGACTATCATTGATCAAGGGCTCTAGGAGGGGTTAGTGACACAGCACAAAGGTGGGGCAGGGAAGACTTGGCCCCAAGAAGTATGCAGATGGAGAAGGAGGCAGTGAGTGATAGAACACAAATTAGACACTAAAGACAAAATCATCATGAACAGTCAAAATGTTAGTTGTTAACTTAAGTCTTCTTGCCTTCTGCCCCATTCCACTGTGTTTCACAGAGGAGAGTCAGTGTTTGGCTTACCACTGTATCTCCAGCACCCAGCATCCCACCTGACACATAATAGACTCCAGTCTCTTTGGCCATCTTTCATTTCCTACCATTTGCAAAGTTCTTTCCTGTTTCTTGGAGAAGGAGTTGGCAACCCACTCCAGTATTCTTGCCTGGAAAATTCTTTGGATGGAGGAGCCTGGTAGGCTACAGTCCATGGGGTCACAGAGTCGGACACAACTGAAGGACTTCACTTTCCTGTTTCTAGAGCCATAGCATAAACTAAAACATCTGATCTGGAAGACTTTCTCATTTCAAATGATGACCTTCTTCTCATCCTTTGGTTCATAGACTAAATGCTAGATCTTTAAAGAGTTCTATTTCTATTTAGAGTAAGTTATGCACGCACTTTTTGCTTTTTTGCATTTCTTTTCCATGGGGATGGTCTTGATCCCAGTCTCCTGTACAATGTCACAAAACTCCTTCCATAGTTCATCAGGCACTCTATCTATCAGATCTAGTCCCTTAAATCTATTTCTCACTTCCACTGTATAATCATAAGGGATTTGATTTAGGTCATATCTGAATGGTCTAGTGATTTTCCTTACTTTCTTCAATTTAAGTCTGAATTTGGCAATAAGGAGTTCATGATCTGAGCCACAGTCAGCTCCCAGTCTTGTTTTTGCTGACTGTATAGAGCTTCTCCATCTCTGGCTGCAAAGAATATAATCAGTCTGATTTCGGTGTTGACCATCTGGTGATGTCCATGTGTAGAGTCTTCTCTTGTGTTGTTGGAAGAGGGTGTTTGCTATGACCAGTGCGTTCTCTTGGCAAAACTCTATTAGCCTTTGCCCTGCTTCATTCCGTGCTCCAAGGCCAAATTTGCCTGTTACTCCAGTTGTTTCTTGACTTCCTACTTTTGCATTCCAGTCCCCTATAATGAAAAGACTTCTTTTTTGGGTGTTAGTTCTAAAAGGTCTTGTAGGTCTTCATAGAACTTTTCAGGAGGCCTTACAGATAGCTGTGAAAAGAAGAGAAGCAAAGGAGAAAAGGAAAGATATAAGCATCTGAATGCAGAGTTCCAAAGAATAGCAAGGAGAGATAAGAAAATCTTCCTCAGCAATCAATGCAAAGAAATAGAGGAAAACAACAGAATGGGAAAGACTAGAGATCTCTTCAAGAACATTACAGATACCAAGGGAACATTTCATGCAAAGATGGGCTCAAGAAAGGACAGAAATGGTATGGAACTAACAGAAGCAGAAGATATTAAGAAGAGGTGGCAAGAATACACAGAAGAACTGTACAAAAAAGATCTTCATGACCAAGATAATCATGATGATGTGATCACTCACCTAGAGCCAGACATCCTGGAATGGGAAGACAGCATCTTAGACCAGAGGAGGAAAGATGGATTAATCAATAACCATCTATGATAGATTAAATAACCAAAACTAAAGCAGAATTCATTTCTTCTTTATTCTACATCAAAATCAATTCCAAATAAGTCAAAGATATAAATCTTAAAAAAAAAATTAAACCATTTAAAAAAACCTTGAAGACGAAGATATATAAGAAATCTTAATAATCTTAATGCAGAGACTTTTTTTTCTAACCAAGCCAAAGAAGAAAGGATGGATATATTTAACTATGTAAAATTAACACTTCCTTCACACACATATACACATGTATACACGTTCCAAACATAAACAGAGACAAAAGATAAATTGGGGAATTATAATTGTCATACTTGACAAAGGCATGGATTTTATTATATATGTTCTTACAAGGATATAATAAAAACTCTAATAACTCAAAATAAAAATAAATGACATAAACAAGCAGAATACTGTAAAACTCATACAAATGGCTTTTAAAGACCAGGATATATTATTTTAAGAATATCAAAGGAAAAGAATGTAAATTAATCATAAGATTGCCATTTTTTATCTTTGTAATTGGCAGAAATGAAGAAGTTTGATAATCTTTAGTGCTGATCAATATGTGGAGAAAGAAGCACTGGTATATAACTGTAGAAGGGTATACACATTGTCTTGAAAGTCAGGTTTTTGAAAGTCATTCAGCATTTTTATGTCTGTGTGTAGGACAACTTGGCAGCATCTCTCAGAGTTTTAAACCACATGGATGTGACAGTTGCACTATAAAGAAAGCTGAGTGCCGAAGAATTGATGCTTTTGAACTGCGGTGTTGGAGAAGACTCTTGAGAGTCCCTTGGACTGTGAGGAGACTAACCCAGTCCATCCTAAAGGAAATCAGTCCTGAATATTCATTGGAAGGACTGATGCTGAAGCTGAAGCTGAAACTCCAATACTTTGGCCACCTGATGCGAAGAACTGACTCATTGGAAAAGACCCTGATGCTGGGAAAGATTGAAGGCAGGAGGAGAAGGGGACAACAGAGCATGAGATGGTTGAATGGCATCACCAACTCGATGGACATGAGTTTGAGCAAACTCCAGGAGTTGGTGATGGACAGGGAAGCCTGGCGTGCTGCGGTCCATGGAGTCGCAAAGAGTTGGACATGACTAATCAACTGAATTGAACTGAACAGAACTCTTTAGCCAACAATTGCATTCTACGATTTTATTCTATAGATAAACATGCACACATATGCAAATATGCATAAATGAAGACAGTCATGCAAAAGACCAAAATAATCTAAACGACCTTGAATAGTGGACTGATTAAATAAGGTTTGGTTCATACCCATAGTAGACTAACATATGGCCACCAAAAAAGAAATGTGCCAACGTCTTGTATCTATTTACTAAATGAAGCCCACAAGGCATGGAACAAAGACAATGCACAAACCCATTTTTGAGAAAAAGAAGCCAATGATAGATAAACATGGCTGTGTATGCATACCATTTCTGTAAGGACTCAAATCTCAGCGGGGAGGGGCTGAGTGGTCAGTAGGCTTACTTTTCATGGTGCCTTTTCATATTTTTAGGGGGAAAATGTACCATCTGCACATATTATTTTTAAATTTAGAAACTAGTTAGATTACAAAAAATGATGGTAGCATAACTCAGTGCAGCCTTCAAAAAGATCCTCTGTAACAATAATGGTGATGTTAGTAAAATAAAAAGATTTTTCAGTCTTGTTTGGTTAATGCTTGTAACACTCCAAGTATAAAGTTTTAAATGAACACCTAAAATAAAAAAGAGTAACTCTTTCAATAAGTGAGACAGGTTTAGCCCTTTAGTTGTGAATAAGATCAACTTTAAAAGCCTACATTTAATTTATTAAAAAAAAAAATTTCACTTTTTAAAAGATGGCTAACCAAGGCAGCATGGTCAGGTTAAGATCAGTTGTTGCTGGAGTCACTCCCTACCCATCCCCAGCAATGTATTCAAATGCAATGACAATGGTTACTTATTAAACTCAAGAGATATTATGCCCTGGGAAAACCATTATAAACTTGGCCTTTAGGAGAACTGATCTCTTCATGAAATAAAAACAACAGTCTCTGAAGAAACGAAAATGGGCAATCATCATGTAAGTTATTTATTTCTCTCGGGACTCAACCAAGTTCTAATTTTGGTTAACATGTGGAGAAATTTAAATTATTAAATCATGATTGATATTTTAATACTTTATCATTGTGATCGCTCCTAATTGTTGGTTTTCACAACAGCAAACTATGCTTTGAAAATGCATTTGAAATGTATTTTTTTTCCATTAGAAATATTTTAGGAGGGATGAAAGAGAAGTATTTGGAACAAGGTGGAAAACAATGCCTTGCAGAGAGCAAGTGGTTAAAATGGTATTTAAGGAATGTGTGATTAAAGCTGTTAGTTTGCAGCAAAGCTACACAAAGCTTCATAGGTGTCACCCTCAATGTTTTGGGAATACAGGTTCATGTTGTAAACATCAGTAGACAAAGCTACTAGGATTCTCATATATAGCTTGGATTGAAAGCTGAAAATATCCCAGTACCAAACAACCAGGTATTTGTAAATATTCCAGAATAGATTTAATATTTTACTTCTCTTCTGCATGTCTAGGCTCATGTGAATAGCATGTCCATAAACTGTAAATGGCTAAAAATTGATGAAAATACTACCATTTGGAACTAACTAGGCACAAGGCAGTTCAGAGTTAAATCTTGATTTTTTTTTTTTACAGTGAAAAAGGTATACCCAAAGCTATGGCAATAAGAATTTTGATAAGGTTTTGCTGCACCTACTTTAACTTCCCACAGGAAGAAGGATTTATTGTGTGTACACTAGAATGAAGAGAATAAAAATCCAAAATTTTCTGTAAGGTAGAACATTATTTATAAGATATTTCTCCTTTGCCCTACATCAGACTTGCACTCAGATGGTTGCAAACCTACAAGCGTTGTCTTCAGAGAGGCATTCTTTTTAAAATCATCTGTAAATACCATTATCATACTAGCCAAGGTTGTAAGGCTTCCATTTATTTGGTCTTTCAGAGAAACTGAAAACTACTTTTAAAATACTCCTGATCCTGGGAACTCTCTGGTGGGCCAGTGGTTAGGACTCTTAAGCTTCCAATGAAGGTGGCATGGATTTGATCCCTGGTTGGGGAACTAAGATCCCCATAAACTGTGTGGTATGGCCAAAGGATAAAAAAAAAAATTTTTTTAATTTTTTAAAAATATTTTTTTAAATAAATAAAATAAGATACTTGTGATCTGTGCAGAAGACCTCAGGAAAAATTATTGGCCCCTGCCTTAGCTGCTTCAGAGGATATTTTCACCCTTTGAAAGTCAACCCCATGGGGCCGTGGCTTGTGTGAGTGGCCTAGCATTTGATGTATTTCTTTTTTGAATCTTCAGAGCCAATCTTACTCCCTGCCAGAAGGCAGTCAACAGTTGCCCAAAGGGCAGGCCTTACCCTCGGCAGACCTGCAGCCTCTCAGCCACCCATCAGGGAGTGGAGAGCCAGAGTCCCACCAGCCTGTAAGCATTTATTTTCCCTCCAAATCATAGGTATGACCAGGCTTTCTCATGTGCCCCATATTGCTCACCAATGACTAATTGTCATGCTGAACCCTCCAATCTGAAAAGGTCCCCATGAGGCATTCCTTCCAAGCAGGAACATTTTTCCCTGGAAAATGTTTGTTACCATATTTGCAGCTAAGGTGAAAATTTAATCTAGGAACTGAGCTTCCCTTCCCAACAGTGTCCCTTAATGGTGCCCAGGAACAGGGAATGTGATCCTACACTATGCTCCTATGACACCGTAGAAAACAGTAGAATTTAACCTGCATAAAGGATGATATGTTCTAAGATTGTGTTTCTAGATAAGTAAATACAAAATCATTTTCAAGGATAAATGACTGCATTAGAAAATGACTTAAATATGTACAGACTTCAAACTAAGATGCGTATAGTTTTAAAGCAACTGTACTTCCTGGTGGTGGCTTCGTGGTAAAGAATCTACCTTCCAATGCAGGAGACACAAGAGACTCAGGTTCAATCCCTGGGTCAGGAGGATCACCTGGAGAAGAAAGTGGCAACCCACTCGAGTACGCTTACCTGGAAAATTTCACGGACGGGGGAGCCTGGTGGGCCACAGTCCACGGGGTTGCAAAGAGTCGACACAACTGAGCAACTGAGCGCATGCACACACACACACTCAACTATAACACATTCTCAAACTAAATGTCAGCAAAATACAAGTCCATGATGTGCAAAAGTATGTTGTTGATTTAGTGTAATAAATAATGTTATTGTGCTGAGGTTAAATGCTAGGCTCAGTGCACAAGTGGCACGGATAGCTATTGTGCGGTTTTTCTGAGTTACAGCATCTCTGAAATATGATGTAGTGTGTGACTTCTTAGTTCTCCCATCACGTTTCTCTATCCTAACTACTGAGAAACTTCTGTTTATAAGACTCCCTGTAAGACAATTGGACATTCTAAAAATGCAGGCTTTTTACATTAAACCTCCTTCTGTTCTTTGCTCATCATGAACTTGTAACAATTAAAGTATGTTATTTGGCATGCTTTATAAATAGAAACACGAACACAGGCATTGAGGTCATGTGCTAGCGCCTGCTCAACCTGATGATCCAGCATGCTTCATACTAGTTTTTCAGTTCAGTTCGGCTCAGTCGCTCAGTTGTGTCCGACTCTTTGCAACCCCATAGACTGCAGCATGCCAGGCTTACCTGTCCATCACCCAGAGCCTACTCAAGCTCATGTCAGCGTCAGTGATGCCATCCAACCATCTCTTCCTCTGTCGTCCACTTCTCCTCCCACCTTCAATCTTTCCCACCCAGCATCAGGGTCTTTTCCAATGAGTCAGTTCTTCACTTCAGGTGGCCAAAGTATTGGAGCTTCAGCTTCAGCATCAGTCCTTACAATGAATATTCAGGACTGATTTCCTTTAGGATGAACTGGTTGGATCTCCTTGCAGTCCAAGGGAATCTCAAAAGTCTTCTTCAAAACCACAGTTCAAAAAGCCTAGTAGGAAAGCTGAATCTCTCAAAATATGTCCATAAAGCAGGGTCCACAGATAACTGTTTGACAAATACTGGTCTAAAGCCATTTGAAAGTTGGAAATCATATTTTCCAAGGTACTCTAATATGGAATCCTAGTCAATTCTGAAAACTGAAAATTACTTTTTTCCTTTGTGTTTCTCTCCAATCCTTTTGCCATCATTACTGATTATTCTGAATTCTAGACATAGTGTTTCTACCTAACCTATTTGGAGCAGTAAGAACTGACACTGGTGTATTCTTTTCATTTGCTGAAACATACAATGTTCAGAGTCTGCTTAGCCTAGAGGCCATGTCTCTGCTCAATGAGTTTTGTGCAGAGACAGAAAAATATATCCTCATGAAAAAAGCTTAGATTCAGCCAGATAACTTCCACTGTGTGAGTTATTTTCAAAACTTATTTCAAAAGTTATTTTCAATAACTTCCACTGTGTGAGTTATTTTCAAAAGAATAACCATTTGGAGGAAAATAGAATATTGTGACAAAGAGTGAGATGACTTAGTCACAAAAGTGTGGCTATCGGGGTCAGAGTCATAGACAGGGAGCAAGATCTAGGGGCACCATGGATAAATGTGGAAATCATCACCAACTCAAGAGGACTATTGATTTCTGGAAAAAATTTTCAAGACTAATGAACAGGTGCTAAAAAAGTACTACTGACTTTCTACTCATAGCATGGACCCTGGAATAGTAGCAACGTCCACATGGCCTGGATGCTTTTAGAAATACAGAATCTGGGACTTCCCTGGTAGTCCAGTGGTTAAGAATCAAAGTTGCAGCGTGGGGGACACAAGCTCTATCCATGATCGAGGAACTAAGATCTCATATGTCGAGGAACAACTAAGCCCACACACCACAAATAGAGACCTCGCCTGCAGCAACTACTGAAGCCCCCGCACTCTGGGGCCCATGTGCCACAGCTAAGACCTGACACAGACAAAGAAAAAAAATATGAATCTCAGGCCCACCCAGACCTACTTAATCAGAATCTATACTTCAACAAGACCTCCAAGTGTTTCCCATGCACATTGAAGTTGAGACGTGCCAGACTGGAGAAAAAGTTCTTCAACTTGCTGGATGTTGGAGTCACCTGGGGGTTCTAAAAACTAGAGAGGCCTGAGTCCCACCCCCAGAGAATCTGAATTAATTGGTCTGGTAGTTGGCCTGGGTGTTGGGATTTCTAAACGCTCCCTAGGCAATGCTGAAGAGCACAGAGTTTGAGAAATGGTGACCCACACACCACGATCCTGGCGAGACCAGCTCAGCACACTGCTCATGAACGAAGTGTCATTGTGAGTGCCTGGAAATGAAAACCAACTCATAAATGTCAGAACATCTGCTCAGTGATCCCCAGGGTGTTTGTCAAGATGCCACGTTTATGAGTCGCTTGTGCTAATATTTAGCCAACACAAATATTGTCTGAAATGGAGACTACGTGGTGGACCATGAACACCCAAGAATACATGACAAGTAGGGCCTGGGTCAAGATTCCTGAGAAAAGAAGCGAGGCTCTAAAGGCAGCTGAAATGTGATGGGGAATTTGAGACCAAAGTATGTATGGCTTCAACCAAGAGTGCTTTACACTGTGGTCCCCAAACTCAAAGAATCGCAGTGACCCCCAAATAGAAACCAGCCTAGACCATGCAGGAATATCTCTCCTATCAGGAAAACTTTTATCCTGCAAAGTTAGTCCTTTAGATCCTCACCATCCAGAAGAGGAAACAAAGATGGCCTCTGACGTCAAAACATGACCTGCAATAAAGCAAGCTTTATTTAATGACAACTCTCCCACGTGAAGTCTAGCTACGTTTTAGGCAAAATTACACAATCTTGGCTTTGGAGTTTTCTTGGCTATAATAGATTAAAAGCAGTCATTTAAAAGAGGTGCGGGATAAAAACTGGCAAGGACAAATACACTGACAGCAGGAAGAGCATGCAACTGAAGCCTTGACCCAGGACAAACTTGACCCAGGAACTCGAAGGTGTAGGAGCCTGGGGCACTCTGCGTGGAGAGTGGATTTGAGAACATCCCAACACAGCCAAGCGTCTCTGCTGTACAGCACAGCAACACGACCCCATGCCCAGCAATGATGGTCATCACTGGAGGCTTAAAAGCACCTTTTGAAATGATGATGATAATGACAACAGACATTTTTTCAGTTCTTGCTAGACAGTGAATAGCTTTGAGCACAGTGGTCCATGAAATTTGAGCCCTTTACAAAACACTCCATATATACAAGTGTCAGTCCTCACACCAATTCTAATAGTAAGGTACTATCATTATTAGTCCTCTTTTAAAACTGTGGAAAGTAAAGCAAAGAGAGGTTAGGTTATTTGTCCAAGGTTGTATTAATGTATCTAATAAGAGGTAAACATGAATTAGGGTTTGGGTAGAAATTCTTCATACTATGTCTCGGGCTCCTATTACTTTAACTAGAAGCTAACCAACTGGGATGTCTACAACTATGGAACTGGATTATCACTTCATTATGTCTTTCCCCCATCCCTGAGCTTTCTCTTTCTCTCCTCATCCCCACACTGGAATAGATGTTTTTCTGTAGTGCTTCCATAATACGCTGTGTATAGTGCCATCACTTCTCTCCCAGGTGATTCTGGAACTATTTATACATCACTGGACAGAACTGGACTGACAGCTCCCACTGCCCGGGGGGTTGGACTGTGTCTTGTTCATCTTAGCCTCTCCAGTACTGACACAATACCTGGCACACAGCAAATGTGAATGAATTTATCATCTTTTTTCCACTGCATTTATTTATTTATTTTTGTGCTGGGTCTTTGTTGCTGCTGGGGTTTCCTCTACTTGCAGAGAGTAGGGCCTGCTCTCGAGTGGCAGTGCATGGGCTTCTCACTGCAGCGGCTTCTCTCGTTGTGGAGCACAGGCTCGAGGGCACAGGCTTCAGGAGCTGTGGCTCCTGGGCTCTGGAGCACAGGCTCAGTAGCTGTAGTGCATAGGCTTAGCTGTTCTGTGACATGTGGGATCTTCCTGGATCGGGGATCGAACCCGAGTCTCCTCTTCTTATGAGGATACCAATCACTGGATTTAGGACCCTCCCTCAGTCTGAGCTAATCTAGAACTCCTTAACTAATTATATCTGCAAAGATTCAATTTCCAAATACGGTCACATTCTGAGGTTCTGAGTAGACATGAATTCAGGGGCACTAGTCAACCCACTACTCCAAGGAAACTGGGTTTCATTGCCTTAAGCTAGTAGTGGTTTTCAAACTTTGCATAGCATGTTCCTTTGGAAGGCTTATTTAAACAGAGAGCTGGGCCCCATCTGCAGAGAGTCTGATTCAGTAGATGCTCTATAGTGGGACCTGAGAATCTGCATTTCTGGCAAGTTCCCTGGTGATGCTGACGCTGCTGTCTAGGCACCACACCTGGAGAACTACTATCTTAGGCAACAGAGAAGCCCCAGTCGATCTCAGACAAGGGGATGACAAGGTGGGCATTATGGATGGACCATGCTGGAAGCTGGTGGAGAAAGGTTTGGAGAGAAACATGACCAAAGGCAAGTAAAGCCCTGGAAAGGCAGTGGCCCTGGAGAAAGATGATGAACCCCTGCCTAGAACTGAAACAGTGACAATGGGATTGGAGAGGAAAGAACAGACGGGAGGGTCAAACCGACATAACTTGCTGACTGACAGGATAAGGGAGGGGGGGACAAGAAAGCCTCCACGGGCCCCCAGGTACCTGGCTGTGAATGCGGTGGGTGACGGTGGCACCCCTGGGAGTGAGGACAAGTCTGCCAGGTGAAAGGATGAATTTGGTTGGGGATCCGTTGGGTTTGAAATCTCTGGGTATTATACCTAACATAGCTGGATCTGAAACTCAAGAGAGAAGTCTGGGGTTGAGGTGCTTTGTGAGTATAAATTCTGGGGGTTTTTTTGTTTTGTTTTTAAGTGAGTATATATTTGTTCACAAACCACTGGACTGACAGTGGCTTAAATAAAAGACCTTAATTTATTAACTCTGACAGGAAGTCTGAATGCAGGGAACTCCAGGGCTGGTTCAGCAGTCCAGTCCCATCACTAGGGACTCAGGGTACCTCTTCCTTTCCATTCTGCCACCCTCGAGGTACTGGCAACATCGCCACTCATGGATGCAAGAGAATGGCCTTGTGTGTGTTTAGATTCACGATCTCACAGGATAGGGTCACAAGTAAGAAGGAAAGGGGTAGAGAAAAAGTGGGTTCCTCTTCCTGTAAACAGTCCCCTGTCAGTGAGGATAATCTTCTGGGAAACCCCAGGCAGACATGCCTTTGTATCACATTGGCCGGAATTGGTCAAAAGCCCACTCCAAGACCAGTGACTGACAAAGATGAAGAGCACGGTGGTGGGTCACGATCCATCCCGAGTGCTGGGGAGATCGTTGTCAGTAAGTGTTCTTCCCTCTCCCCTCTCTCTCACACACTCTCCTTCCTGTGTCTTGGCCCCATTCTCTCCTGTCGAAAATGAACCTTGCCTTGTGAATAGGGGAAGGCAAAAGGAGTTGATGAGAGGGAGACCTGGCCACAGACAGTTCAGGCACCACAGAGAATTCCACAGCCTCACATAGCTCCAGATTAACTACCCTCAGGAAAAGAGTTTTCTCTAAGCATCCATACATGCAATGCCAAGGACAATTTTGATTGACTTGGGTATGTACCTATTTCCTGGACTTTCACCTTAGCCAAGGTTGGCCTCACCTATTCTTAGGGATGGGTGGCATTGCTTTGTCAGTATTACTTTCTTGTAACTACTGGTTTTTTGTTTTTAAGTGTAGAGTCATAGTTTAATTATTTAATCTTTTATCGGAGTATACGTGCTTCACAATGTTGTTTCTGCTGTACAACAAAGGGAATCAGTTATATATATACACATGTCCTTTCCCTCTAGAGCCTCCCTCCCACCCCCAACTATAGTTTTTTATTAATATTACTATGACTACAAATATGACTACTATTGAAATAGAATGAGAATGAAGATGGGAAGGTAGTAGATTAAATCACCCTTCTGGTGATGTGGGTTTGGATTGTGGTGGGAATGAAAAGGAAGACAAAAATGATGAAAAGAATTTTAGAGAAATAATTAAGAATTTTGGATCCAATGCATATTTCAACTCTCTTACCAGGGGAAAGAATAGCATTCATTGTTTTGATTCTAGAGGAGCCAAAAATCTGCTTAAAGCAAATTTCACTCTTTCACCTTGTTTCCTTTTCAGCAAATCTGAACTTGTTCACAAAATGTCGGTTATGCCCTAATACACAGCACTACTCAATGCTGCAATGGGTCAGCTGCTGCTGCTGCTGCTGCGTCACTTCAGTCGTGTCCGACTCTGTGTGACCCCATAGACGGAAGCCCACCAGGCTCCCCTATCCCTGGGATTCTCTAAGCCCCTAATATTTTCAATTTTCAATTCCATCTGCCCACTTATTGACTCTGGAGGATCCCAGAGTACACTCGCTTCCTTTTTTCCTGTAAGCAATGAATCCCAAGTTTATATGCTCGTTGAACTGGAATGGGGAAACAAACAGCCTTTGGCAATAGAAGAAGGACATGGACAATTCTTTTCTAATGGGAAAAGTGCTTCATTTTTCATCACTCTTGAAGGCATGGCTCCTTTCATAGTTGAGAAACAGCCATCATCGCCCCATCACCACCTTATCCTCCAAGTCCACTTTTGTTAAGGCAATACAGCAGTCATTGACTGTCTGAAGGTTTAACACTCTTTCAGTTCAGTTCAGTTCAGTTCATTTCAGTCGCTCAGTCGTGTCCGACTCTCTGCGACCCCATGAATCACAGCACGCCAGGCCTCCCTGTCCATCACCAACTCCCGGAGTTCACTCAAACTCATGTCCACAGAGTCGGTGATGCCACCCAGCCATCTCATCCTCTGTCGTCCCCTTCTCCTCTTGCCCCCAACCTTTCCCAGCATGAGAGTCTTTTCCAGTGAGTCAACTCGTCGCATGAGGTGGCCAAAGTATTGCAGTTTCAGCTTTAGCATCAGTCCTTCCAATGAACACCCAGGATTGATCTCCTTTAGAATGGCCTCTAAATCCCCAAACAATCTGTGGACAACCTCAAAGCAGACATTTCCCCTAGAACACAAAATCTGGTTTTGAGACACCGATCGTGTTCTGCCTCTAGTAGAAACTTGGGGTTGTCCAACCCAACACAGTACTGAAAGGCCTCCCAAAGGACCTGCCAACTGGGGCTGTCAGCTGACGCTGTGATTCAGACAAAGAAGCAGGTGGGGATATCAGGCTTTTACCTTGGGACCAACTTTAACTTGAACTCTTCCTCCTAGTTACCTTATCCCAGTACTCATCTTTCAGATGTGTCATCTGGGTTCCTTTGAAAGAAAATCAAAGAGAGAAAGACACCATGGTCCACTTCTAGTCCCCTCTTTTAAGTCACCACAGCAATGCCCTCTTTGTGACTGGGGACCTTGTTACCTAGGTGTCACCACCAGAAGCTTGGCCTTCTCAGCACCTTCAGGTAACATGTTGACAGAACTGCCACAGCCATGCGATCAGGGCAGTAGACCCTTCACAGATCACATCTTAGCACTACTGACACTTGGAACCAGGTAATTCTTCGCTGCAGGGGGTTGTTGTGTGCCCTGTAGGATGTTTAGTAGAGTCCCTTGGCCTGTGTGACTAGATACCACCAACAATCCCCTATTTGTGACAACCAAAAACTCTCTAGACATTGCCCAATGTCCTTAGCGGGGCAAAATCACTCCTTGTCGGTTGAGAACCACTTCACGAGACACAGACCTTAAATGGGAAAGTGAGGCTGCTGGGCAGGAGAAGTCCCGATAATGTCCTTATCTGGCTGAGCTTCCACCAGCAGTCATGCCTTCCTGCCCCTCTGGTCCAGGCTCCTCTCCCACTGATTGCCCCTCTTATCGCAGGGCAAAAGCCAACTCATCTTGAACCTTGACCCTTGTCCTCCTGTTGAGGACCTCGGCAGTCAAGAGGCAGAGGTTCCCCCCACCCCAAAGGTCGTTAGCTCATTAATTAAGTTCTGATAGCCAGAATGAGAAGAGTTTCCTTGCAGAAATACCCAGGAACAAGACTGTCAAGCTACTGGTTTTCCTGCCTAGATGAACACTGCTCATCTGGAAAGACACTGTCTGAAATAATCAGGAGTCAGTTTGCTCACCTCTGCTCTGGGTGAAGCCCCCTCAAAGACTTGCCCCAGTCAATCTCCCCCTGAACGGAGGAATCAGCTTTGCTACTGATCAGTGTGACCCTGGCCAGTCCTAGTTAAAATGGAGGCATAGCTACATGGTAAAATTACTAAATATTCTTATAAGATGGAAACTGTGCTTAAATATACCCAATGGAGTACACTGCAATGTATTTTTTCTCTTTATTAATAATAGTTTAACTTTTTACTCTGATAAGCGTTGAAGTTGATTTGGATTTAAAACTCCTGAAAAGCAAGACTTTCCAGACCAGAGACAGGGCATGGTAGGCTTCTCGCATTGTTTGCATTTCTGAGTGTATTGCTAGTACCTTCGGAAACAATGGCACCCACCACCTTGATGAGTCTTAAGTTCACATCTCCTTAAGGTCAAGTTGCAACCTCATAGTCACCTTTGATGGTAAATACCACATTGAGGTGTATAACCCAAAGAGCATAGCCTAAGAAATTGTGTCTTTCTGGAAAATGACCTAACAATGCCAATCTTCATTAAACGTTGTTCTTAAAATGCCAATCTATAAAATTTAAATTTACAGAAACCCCAAATTTAAGAGAAAGATCACCTTTTAAATCTAAAAAGTTTCACTTACTTACTTTTCAAAACACGCAGCCTATGTAAGTATATCATTTTGAGATATGATCCAAGGGGATGATTTTTCTATTTTCAGCCTTATTTGCCCAGTCTTGCAAATATTTGTACTCATTCAGAGTGATGGCTTCCCTAGTGGCTCAGATGGTAAAGACGGTAAAGAATCTGCCTGCAATGCAGAAGACCTGGGTTCAATCCCTGGGTTGGGAATATCCCCCAGAGAGGGGAATGGCTACGCATTCCAGAATTCTTGCCTGGAGAATTCCATGGACAGAGAAGCCTGGCAGGCTTCAAAGGTTTCCTAACACGCTTTCCTAGCTATCTGGTCTATAGATAATAGACTAATAGACTTCAAAAGCTGATTCAGGTGGAAAGAAGATCTAAGAACAGAGGAATCAGCTTTGCTATTAGTCAATGTGGCCATGGCAAGTCCTAGTTAAAATGGAGGAATAGTTGCATGGCAAAAATTACCAAATATTCTTGTAAGATTGAGACTGTGCTAAAATATACCCAACAGAGTACACTACTATATATGCTGTTTTTTTCTATTTAATAGCTTAACTTTTTGTTCTGACAAGCATTTAAGTGGATTTTGATTATCAGAAAAACAAGACTTTTAATCAAACTTATTGTTTCAAGGAAATCATGGCTTCTTGGTTTCAACTTAATGAAACAATATGCCACTAATCACCCAAGATTCATGTTTAAAGAGGTGAATGATCCCTCTGTTGTGTTTCAAATTGCCTCTCAGTATCTACTAAATGTATCTGGAAATGTCACCAGGACGGTATCTAGCTCTAAATTCATCGACTTTAAATAGTACAATACTTTGCATTCATGCTAACTGGTTTCAAAATACAAATGAGTGGCCAGTTAGGGGTAAAAGAACATTGTCCTTGGAGAGAGGAATCCAGTTTTTTTCCATAATGGAGTAAGACTCTGGGCAGATGACTTCACCACCGCTTCAGTGTATCTGTAAAATGAGGTGATTGAATACATTGAACAATGTTTCCCAGACTTCACACTTAAGTGTGACCTTTTGGAATGTTTCCAAATATTTGTGCCGTATGTTTTATTAATAGTTCTAACTATTTTCTTTAAATCCACTCATCTTTTTGACACAAATTTATCTTAAAAAGAAACCTTGTATTAATACCATAAATGGGGAACTAGTATCAGTTGACATAAATACAAAAAGTAAGAGTGTATTAAACTCAAACTAAACACTATTGCCAGCCAAAGGCTCAGATTCTGTCATTTGTTTTCTGATAAAAAACACTTGTTTGCATAAAATAGAGAAGGTGTTTACAAAGTAACTGTCTGAGGCTTTCTGGGCCACATAATCTTTGTTGTTGGTAGTGGTTTAGTTGCTAAGTTGTGCCCGGCTCTTGCCACCCCATGAGCTATAGACCACCAGGCGCCTCTGTCCATGGGATTTCCCAGGCAAGAATACTGGAGTGAGTTGCTGTTTCCTTCTCCAGGGGATCTTCCCCATCCAGGGATTGAACCCGTGTCTACTGCATTACAGGCCAGTTCTTTACTGCTGAACCACCAGGGAAGCACCTACTCAATTATGCTATTGTAGTGTGGGAGCAATCACTGACCAAATGGGTACGAGTGGGTTGGTTATGTCCCATGTTGGTTATGTTAAATAAATAAAAACTTTGTTTACAAAAATAGGTAATGGACTGGATTTGGCCCCAGTCTATAGTTTGCCAGCTCCTGGACTGGGAAATTGTGAAAAACATACTATTACTGGACAAAGACTGACTACTCACAAGAATCTAGAGAGAATTTTAAAAGGAACTCCTCTCCCAGTTGGAAATCCAGTGGGTTTTAATATCTTCAGTGTTCCATGTTATCCACTTTGAAAAACCCTTGGTTGAATTTCTACCTAAGAATCTCTGATAAAACTCTTCCCTTTATCTTTTGCACCCTGGCTAAAGTCTAGGATTTCTTCCTTGTACAAACACTCAGTGTATATATTTTTTAAGCTTTCTCATTCATTGAAATGTCAGTTGGAAATTTCTTAATTTTTATGAGACCAGTGGTTTTCATCCTTGGTTGCACATTAGAATTATCTGGAGAGTTTTTAAAATACCTATACCTCATATATCCGCATGCATGCTCAGTCACTTAGTCCTGTCTGACTCTGTAACCCCATGGACTGCAACCTTCCAGGCTCATCTGTCCATGGGATTATCCAGGCAATGTTACTGGAGTGGATTGCCATTTCCTTCTGTAGGGGATCTTTCTCAACCCAGAGATCAAAACCACATTTCCTATACATTGGCAGGCAGATTCTTTACCACTGAGCCACCTGGGAAGCCCATACTTAGTATATACATATATCTTAATGATTCAGATTTAATAGGACTCAGTCATTTGTGTGTGCACATGCTGGCTATTGCAAACTTGCACAGTCAGTTTCAGCTAGGGTGACTACCCATCCTGGTTCACCTGGACTATCCTAGTGTTAGCACTGAAAACCCAGGATTTCCCAGAAACCCTCCATCTTGGGTAGTGAAATGGTTGTTTGCCTCAATGCCAGCTCAACACTGGCAGAAAATGCTCATTTCTTTCCAGGAAGGTCAGGACAGTTTCAGAGAGAAGATGAGGCTTCAGTAAATTTCCTTAAGTAGACCCATTCTCCTCCGTTGCCCATAGAAACAACAGTGGGCACCAGGTGTTTAAAGAACAAAGGGACACGAGGCTCCATGCTGTCAGTTTCTAAGCTCCTCTGGCCCTCCGCAGACTCAGGCGGGACAGGGAGGAATCCATCCATCACAGAATCCGCCCTCTGCTTCCCGTACCTCACACGGACAGGCCCCTGGCTAGTAAGACAAACCAGCAGTCATTTTTGCATAGATTCTGTCAGGCAGAGAGAGGTGACCTTTTACCTGTGAGAATGTTTGACAGTTCATCAGGCTGGTAAGCAGTCACCCCAAGGGGGCAAACATCAGAAACTGGTCCTGTGGCTGGCCTCATGCCTTCTCAGTCTTCACAATGCCTCTACTAAAATTCAGTTCCCTGGCACACTGTGGTCCTCGAACGATGATCCCTATGGCAAGATGTCTTAGTCGCAGGAAAAGGGGTAACTGGAAGACTTGGAATGAGATGGGGAGAGGAGAAAGAGTCCCGAGAGCCTGTTGGAGCAGGTCAGAAAAGTCAGTCCCTCCCTGGCCAACTCTGATCACTGTAATGAAAGCGCTCTTCCCAGTCCTCACATGTTCTCTTTCTTTCCCCAGTTTTATTTTTTTAAAAAACGTAATCTTTGCTGTTTATTTATGTCTATGCTGTGGTGACATGTGGGATCTTAGTTCCCCAGTCAGGCACTGAACCTGTGTTCCCTGCAGTGGAAGCATAAGAGTCTTAATCACGGGACCTCCAGGGAAGTCCCTCCAGCTTTATTGAAATAAACTGATGTATCAGTTCAGTTCAGTTCAGTTCAGTCGCTCAGTCGTGTCCAACTCTTTACAACCCCATGAATCACAGCACGCCACGCCTCCCTGTCCATCACCAACTCCCGGAGTTCACTCAAACTCATGTCCATCAAGTCGGTGATGCCATCCAGCCACCTCATTCTCTGTTGTCCCCTTCTCCTCCCGCCCCCAATCCCTCCCAGCATCAGAGTCTTTTCCAGAGAGTCAACTCGTCGCATGAGGTGGCCAAAGTATTGCAGTTTCAGCTTTAGCATCAGTCCTTCCAATGAACACCCAGGATTGATCTCCTTTAGAATGGACTGGTTGGATCTCCTTGCAGTCCAAGGGACTCTCAAGAGTCTTATCTAACACCACAGTTCAAAAGCATCAATTCTTCGGCGATCAGCTTTCTTCACAGTCCAACTCTCACATACATACATGACCACAGGAAAAACCATAGCCTTGACTAGACGGACCTTTGTTGGCAAAGTAATGTCTCTGCTTTTTAATATACTATCTATGTAAGTTTAAAGTGTACCATGTGTTGACTTGATACACTTACATATTGCAAAATGATTACCAGCACAACATTAGCTTACACCTGCAGCATGGCATGTAGTTACCATTTCTTTTTCGTGGTGAGGACATTTAAGATACTTTCTTGGCAGCTTTCAAGTATATAATACAGTATTATTTAACTATAACCACTATGGTATACATTAGATCCCCAGAACTTATTCATCTTACAACTGCGAGTTTTAGTACGCTTTAGCTAACCTCTTTCCTTTTGCCCTGGTCCATGGAAACTGCCATTCTAGTGTTTGCTTCTATCAGCTTTTTCAGATTCCACATATAAGTGATATCATATAGTATTTGTCTTTCTCTGACTTATTTCACTTAGTATAATGCCCTCAAGATCCATATCCATCCATGTCGTTGCAAATAACAGGATTTCCTTCTTTCTCATGGCTGATTAATATCCCATTATATATATATATATATTTGACATAAAATCTGTCTAGCTAGCTAGCTAGCTAGCTGCCAC
The DNA here is from genome assembly GCF_049115385.1 of Moschus berezovskii. NCBI lineage: Eukaryota > Metazoa > Chordata > Mammalia > Artiodactyla > Moschidae > Moschus > Moschus berezovskii. The sequence continues at coordinate 52,901,602 of NC_142475.1, read as the reverse complement.
ATCTTCTTTATCTATTCATCCATTGACGCACACATGAAAAGTGAAATTGTTAGTCGTTCAGTAATGTCTGACTCTTGGCAGCTCCATGAATTGAAGCCTGCCAAGTTTCTCTGTCAATGGAATTCTCCAGGCAAGAATACTGGAGTTGGTTGCCATTTCTTTCTTCATGGGATCTTCCCAACCCAGGGATTGAACCCAGGTCTCCTGCACTGCAGGCAGATTCTTTACCATCTGAGCCACCAGGGAAGTCCCATAGGTTGTTTCTAGATCCTGGCTATGATGAATGATATTCACATTGTCACTGTGAACACCATTTGTCTTATTTTATCTTCCTGAGACTCTGCTGGGTACGGTAGGTATTGGTCCCACTTTACAGAAAAGAAGCTGAAAATACAATTCCATTTGACTCAGGAGGAATATTGGGAGCAGAGTTTGACAATAACGTCTGCCCTGCACACACACTTTGCCCTGGGAGAGGCTTCCCCCTTTGCCTTGCAAATAGTGATAACTGGCCTTTATTTTTCATTTCATTTCCTATTGACTCATCATCTGGAACATTTATTGACCCCATGGCCATGCACATGGTCCTCAGCTTCCCTGGTCAGCAGACCAGTCACAGGCTTCCACTGATGTTTCTATTTTAAAAAACTAGAATTTTAAGAGTAGAAATGAGCTTTTCTACCATTAAATTTTTTTTAATGAACAATTTTGACAGGGACAAAAAATTGGTTGATGAGAAGTCAACAGTAGAGTTTCTGGATCCAGACTGTGTAGGTTTGAATTCCATCACTTACTAGCTGTGTGACCTCAGGCAATTTAATTAACCTCTCTGCTATGGTTTCCTCATCTGCAAAATAGGAGGTAACAATACTTCCTTCATAGGGTTGTTGTGAAGACTGAGTGAGTATATGTAAATTGTTTGGACCTGTGCCTGGCATGTAGTAAGTGTGTTATATTCAGCTGTCATTCTCAATTTGAAGTGTTTTTCCCATAAATTTCTCTTAAACCCTCAGCTCCTGCTACTACTTAGCTACAAGTACAAAATGGTTTCTGGACAAAATTATGTAATGAGCTATTTTAAAGCTGGCATACAAGGCACCATGTCAGGGGCTTGTTCAACACAGCAGGAACCAGGTCAAGATAGAAGGAAGTGCTAAAAATAACACTGAGCCCTTACCATGTGCCAAGTATCCTGCTAAACACTTTTGACCCATATCCTTCTAACAACCCACAAGAGAGAGATACTATTATTATCATCTTGCAGATGGGAAAACAGAGACTTCGAAAGGATAAGGAGAGAACCAGCATCACACCAGGTTCAAAGGCAGATATCTTGAAGCAGGGTGGAGGGTGGGGCAGTTACCTATGTGATCAGAAAGAAGTTTCTGACCCAAAGTGAACCTCAGTTGCCCCAACTCTATACAAGACAAGTTTAGCCCAAATGGCCAACATTCACTCAAGGTACCATAAACAGGCATGGCAATGGTCTTGCTAAAGCTGAGGAGAGTGCAGGCGTGTCTGAGGCTCTCCCCAGCCCAGCCTTCGTTTTGCTCCTGTTTAATAAGCCCGGGCCATTGCTTAGCTGTAGCTCTAATACCACCCCTTGTTACTAGTCTTCTCCATCTCCTCCTGATTCCACGTCAGCTCACACAGCAGGCCTCTTCAGATCAGTGTACAGTGAGCCCTCTGCCCTCTGCTCCCCAGCTCAACCTCGGAGACTTCCTGTCTCAGAGTCTGGATACCAAGCAACCACTTTTAAATATTTACCCAGCAGACTGCAGACAGTGAAGGCTTCTGGAGGCCAGTGCTGGAAAGAGCAAACAATCCAAATGCCACTCCCATTACCTTTTGATAATATTTCAGAGTTTACAAATGACCCTGACATCCTTCTGTCACCCAGCACCCCACCTCCTACGTGCCACCATCCGTGTGCTGACTGTCACTTGGCATGTTGTGACTGGCATGAACACGACCACAGCTAAAGCGCACGCTACAGTGAGCTGGTGCCGCACCGCCGTGAAGATGTGACAACAAAGGCTCGGACAGATGGGTCAGCTTGCTAGCAGGCCTACAACCGGCAAGGGGCAAAGAGTAACTGAGCACAGAGGGACTGACTCCCAAGTTCACATTATGTCTTATGTCACATCCAGATCATGCCTGTTCTGCAGAGCGCTGTCACGGGTCCCAGTAAGCACGCACGCACACAGACCCAGGAAGCACCATGCTCTAGTTTCTCCCTGGACTGTCCCTTTTTTTCCATTTCCACCCTTCCCCTTCCACCCTTTTTGCACTTGCCTAACTCCTATTCATCTTTGAAGAGCCAGCACAAATGTCAACTTCTCCATAGAAATTCCTCTTTCTCCTCTCAGCTTTCTGCAGCCAGAGTGCTTACCATATCGTAACGCAATGGTCATTGATCTATTTCTGTGTTTATTTCCCTGAGGGAGGGGGCTACAGTTAACAGACCCATTGAGTCCCCCTCACCTGGGGTAGTGCTTGCCACATAACAGATCTTCAATGCTTGTTTGTTGAAGGAAGAGGAGGGAAGAAAAATAGGAGGAGGAAGGAGAAAGGGGAAGAAGGAAAAGGAAAAAGAGAAGGGAGGCGAGAGAGCCGGTGAAAGGGGAGGAACTGCTAGAGGATAGTCTAATTTGCCTACAGTGCATTGCTTTTCAATGAATTCACGTGTCTCTCACGAGACAGTGTATTCTAATTTTCCAGTCTGGATGTTAATCAAATAGAAGAGCAGGTCACCTAAGCAGGTTACACCTACTGATAAGTAGGAGTGTATTTAAATATGAGTGTACTCGGGCTGGGTGACCTATCTGGAAAATCTTAGTTATGATATAATGCATAAAGCAACCAATTTGCAAAACCATATCCCTTGTTTTAACACGCTCCATCGCCAGAGTTTGCTAGGAGCTGGAGGAAGAGTTCGTAAAATATTCCCTCTTGATCATAGGAGTTAAGCCTTGCTTGAACTGCACAGGGTCAGAAGCCTTTGGAAGTCTGTTCCTCCCCTCCATCCTTCTGGCTGGGGGTATCGAAACTCAATAGAGATATCAAAACTCGATAAAGATGTCAGAACTCAATAGAGAGCTACCTTTCCTCCTGGGCAATCAATGTGCTAAACCTGAGTCATTTTGGAGTGATGTTTTCAACATTTTTTCTGCCCAGGTGGCACTGCTTCCTAGGCTCCTAGAATCAATTTACTTTCTTTGCATCCTTCCTCCAGAAAAATGGATCCTTGGTGTCCCTGTATGAGATGCAAGGACATGAAAACACAGAAAAGTGACAAGTAGACAAGAAAGAAAACAACAAAAATCTCCCAGAGGAATCACGTACCAGGCAGTGTTCTATGTAGTGTTAGAAGCATTTGCTTCATTTTGAGCCTGGACTGAGCAGTGCGATGGTTGGCTCTGCACCAGCCTTGTGTCTCAATTGGACCCTCACACCCAGTGGGTGCAAACTGTCATGCTGGCCAGAATGTGGTTGTGGTGTCAGCCCGGATCACCTGGACTCCACACAGCCTGAATTTTAAACCACTTTACCGCCCCCAGTGAAGTGCATGCTTAGAACTCTGGAGCCACACTGCAGGTGATGAGTGAAAAACTGATCCTTTGAGAGCCACTTACAAGGTGAAAACCCCTCAAGCAGGAAAGGTTTAGAATATTCTAGAAGGTCATGGCTGATCTGCCTTCGACAAATATTTTTTACATTTATTGAACACATGCCCTCTGCTAGGCTTCCTTTCAGATGCTTTGCATGAATGACTTATTTGAAGCCTCACAGGAGACCTATGAGGTAGGCAATATTATCTGCTTTTCGCCGTGAGGAAGCCACAGCACAGAGAGTTTCCCAAACTTGCCCAAGGTCACCGAGGAAATAAGCAGTCCCCGTGGGATTCAAATCCAGTCTGACTAGAAAGCTGTGTACTTAAAGTTGACTATTATATCCCTGTACATGTGTGCTAAGTCATTTCAGTTTTGTCCAGCTCTTTGCAACCCCATGGACTGCAGCCTGCCAGGCTCCTCTGTCCATGGGGTTCTCCAGTCAAGAGTACTGGAGTGGAATGTCATACCCCCCTCCAGGGGATCTTTCCAACCCAGGGGTTAACCCGTGTCTCCTGTGTCTCCTATATTGCAGGAGGATTTTTTTTTACCACTGAGCAACCAGGGAAGCCCATTAACATATCCTCAGTGGCTACTTATTATAAACGTGATGTCTTCTGGGGCATTGCAAGATAGATAATAGACGGATGGATGAATAGATAGATAACAGAATCTCATAATTTCAAGAAAATATGTGTATACCTTCCAAATTTGCCAAGTCAAAATACACAGAATTGAAAGCCTAACTATCACTGTAAGACAAAAAAAAAAAAAAAAAGTTTGCCCAAAGTAACAGAGATAGGACTAACGTGTCTGTGGCTTGTCTAATTATCTGGCACTGGAAATGTTATCTCAAGTAAGTCTCTGATTCCAGAAGGCAGACATTACCCCCATTTTACAGATGAGGAAATAGTGGCTTAGAGTTTAACTGGCTCAAGTTCACATGACCGCAGAGGGGCAGGACCACATTCAAACTTGAATCTATGTGGCCTCAAACCCAGACTCTGTAATCATTTTCATTAAGATCCAGCATCATGTCTTTTTTATGTGTCTCCTGAGTGTCAGTGAAAATGCTATTTAGAAAAAACAAAACAAAAAAGGAATGTTGCCCCAGCTCTGTGATGCCTTGTAGTAAAAAGCAGGTAGAATAACCATGTGTTTGCCTCAGTCCTCACAAACTCAACCTTTCGTTCCCATCCTGGGGTCTCCTGCATTGCCATTTTGTGTCTGGTTCACATTCCAGCAGTCCTGCTTTGTATGGAAGTTCTGCTCAGTGGTTTCAAAACAAAATCTTCTGATGAGCAAATTGGCCTGAGGCCCGAGAGTCAGCTGCCTGGCCCATTAACAATGAACCATGGAGGACGAATGTCTGCTCCATGTGCATTCCGGAGAAGCTGTTACCGGGCTCATCGGAACAAGCCAAGGACAGCCTTTGCATCAACACTGGCCATGGCTGATGAATGCAGCCATTGTAGATGCAGTCCTGGCTGTGCCGAGGGGAAGATTCCTTCCAAACAGACTGTTTTCTTTTTCTTTTTTTCTTTTTAAAATCACAAAACACAATTCCTTCCCTCTGACATCAACTATCCTGCTGTTAGAATCTGCCTTCCAATGCAGGATACATGGGTTCGATCCCTGGGTTGGGAAGATCTCCTGGAGAAGGAAACGGCAACCCACACCAGTATTCTTGCCTGGAGAACCCCATGGACAGAGGAGCCTGGCGGGCTACAGTTGGACATGCCTGAGTGACTAAACAACTAGGAACAAGGTGGGATTCGCTTCTGATAAGGAAAGACGACTAAGAGTCATTCCTAGAAGTGGGCAGTTACTTTATCCTGCCCTGCTGAGAGTCATACATCTGATAGAGACTTACACGCTGCATTAGCTGTAATGGAAAAAATGAAGCCTCAACATCATCTTTATTCCTGACACGTGGCTCAACCCTCTCCCAATGCACACCCTCCACCAGCCTCCTTTCCCCTCCACCATGGTCCCCCCACCTTGCCCAGACATCAATATTATTTTGGCCTAAAGGACACTTATTTTTACTTTTTTGGTCTTGGATGAACAAACTGCCCCTGTTCAGAGGTTCCTTGTCACATCCCTCCCCTCTTACAACTCCATGATATTTGTATCATGGAACCAACTTACTAAAACAGAGCTGAATGGCATTCCGTAGCTGACTACCAGACAGTCCTGGTTAAAGCCCTGGCTCCAATTCTGCAGTTACCTGGCCTGGGGATCTTGAACAAGTCTCCTCATGGCTTCTGCAAGCCCTGGCAGCATCTTTGTGCCAATGAGGAAAATGTCTTCCCCTGGGGGCGAAGCAGCCTGCCAGCACAGAGCTGGGCAAGCGTAAACCCACCTGGACCCCTCCCCACCCTCACCGCCCCTCGGCCAGGACCTTCAGGAATAACCAGAACCATTCACAGAGTCCCCGTCTCTGTTTCAACTTGTCAGTTGGGAAGTGGGATAGATAATCAGAGTTCCACTGAATTCTTTCATGGATGAAACTAAAGTGACCTACAGAACTGTTTATGAATCAGCCTGTTACTAGGAGATTTCTGCTGTTCTGGTTCAACTCTACCTCACTTCCTGAGCCGCCCATAATACTCCTGATGAAAAGCAGAGACACGTGTACTTCTTTGAGATTGCTCCTTCCCACACTCCCACACCCAGAGAACCAGTCCTTTAAGAATGTGATCAAAGAGCAGGGTGAGCCTGGTCAGCGTGCAGCCTGGGCACTTACAAAGGCCCTGCTCTTGGGGTTTAATGCTTTGACAGCATTTAAAATTCTCAATCGCGTTTGAACAAAGAGCCCTACATTTTCATTTTGCACTGAGCTCCACAAATCATATTTCTGGTCCTGCCAACAAGCCTTCCTAAGTCCCAGATAGTTTTCTTACAGCTGACAAAAGATTGGGAAAGGAAAATGGGACGCACCATCCCTCCACTGAATGTGAAGGTACCAGTCATAATTAGAAGTGAGGCAGGATGGTGCAGGGCTTCCTAGGTGGCTCAGCAGTAAAGAATGATGCAGAAGACACAGGAGATGCCATGGGTTTGATCCCTGGATTGGGGAGATCCCCTGGAGGAGGGTGTGGCAACCCATTCTGGTATTCTTGCCTGGAAAATTCCATGGACAGAGGAGACTGAAAGGCTACAGTCTATGGGGTTGCACAGAGTTGGATACGACTGAAGTGACAGCATGCACACACGGAGGTTGGTGCAGGAGACACAAGAGCATGGGCTTTAGGAGACAAACTGAGCTGGTACACACATGCATCCTGCAAGACCACAGATAGATGCTCTGATCTGCGTGGACCCCGGCTTCCTCCTCTGCAAACCAGACGACTAACGCCTACTCTCCCCCATGAAGAAAGGTCTGTCAGTGAGGGAGTCATCTAGCATGTGGCAGGTGCTCAACAAATATGAGTCCCTCTCCAGCTTGTTTCAGGAATAGATACTTTAAGAAGGGCCAGGTGGGACTTCCCTAAAGGTCCAGGGGTTAAGAGACAGTGCTTCTACTGCAGGGGGCGTGGGTTCGATCCCTGGTTGGGAAACTAAGATCCCTCATGTCACACGGGGTCAAAATATAGGGAGCTGGGGGGAGATGGGCTATACACTACATTCCAAAAGGCAATGGGGGGAGTCCTGATATCCCTTCGGCTCTAAAATTATATGATTCTCCATGAACCAAAACCTAAAAGTCAGCCCTCCTCCAGTCCCTAGTTTTATTCTCTCTCTCTCTCTCTCCGTATCTCCACTCTTATTGCCTCTGCTTTGCTTCGTACTGAACCCATGCTTCCTTCATGGAGTGGACAACATGGCCACCAACACACCCTACACTTATGCTCAGTCAGCTTAGCAAACCCGGCAGGGAGAGACATGTCTCTCCCAGTATCCATATATCGAAGCAGGAAAAATTCTAATTGATCCTGCTTGGATTATATCCCCACTCCGGAACCAGTCACTACTGCCTGAGTGACAGGGTACGTGTCCACCCAAGGGCAGGACAACGGGGCTCGAGCCTTGTGACTGACATCCCCGGTGAGACAGCATGGCATAGGGGAGGGGAAGTTCTCAGAGGGCGCAGAGCTGCCAGGCAGATGAACGCAACTCCTTCTCTGTGCTTTATGCGGTTTGCTGCTCATTCCCAATAGGCACCCACGGAAATGAAAGGAGGGGCGTGTAGACAGTAACACTTAAGCCCACTTTCCCGGGAGGATGGCAAATAAGTGACACTTGTCATTAAAGAAGGTCTCTGAGGAGAGACAAAGAGCTGAGAAAAGCCAGGGTGTGTTCAAAGCTACTGCAATTAACCTCATCTTTAAATTTTTAATAGCGGTGCACTGATTTTTTATGCTTACCTTCTGTTTAAGCAAGCAACACTGGTTTTCCACTTCACTGCTAACAGAAAGTTTCTTTCTGAAAAATAACTTTAAGCAAAACAAACTAGGTCAATTGAGAGAAAAATAATAAGCAATAATGATGTAGACCTAGATAGCTGTGGACATTTAGTGGATATACTATACCAGTGACTAAAATATGGGAAACATTAGATTAGTATGCATACAGAACTTTCTCTTCCCAAGGATCAGTAAAAACCAATACCTCTGTTTTATTCCATAGGGTTGTATCTGACAAATTAAATAGTATGTCTCTCATTGTGTGAATGGTAAAGCTTTACCCCAGCTTACAGAATGGATCTGTAATAAGATCCTAGAATCCTCAGTTTCTGGCAGGCAGCAACTATTCCCTAGACAGGCTGTGTCTCGAGGCAAAGGGGAAAAACCAGCATTCCAAGACACTGGCCCACTGTATTACTCTCTGTTTCAGAGACAGACACACAGAGGATGAGTCGGTGAGAAAATCACTCCTCCCAGAGCTGACCGGGCTGATTGTCCCTGGGAACAAACGGGCCCATTCTCTGTGGGCATCCGAGTCCAGCTGGCTCCAGGAGGTACCAGCCGTCCCTCTGCAGCCAGAGCTTCCCCAGCTGATTTCCACATGTACCCGTGTGTACAGCGGCAGCTGTTCCCTCATCTGGGTGTCTGCTTGGTCTTCCTTTTCGCTGCCAGTTTCAGCCAGAGATCATTTTTAATGCCCAAAGAGTCAGACACAACTTAATAACTGAACAACAGCAACAACAAATTGTCCACTCACCTTTGCAATTATTTTTTCTTCTAGGCCAAAGGGAAAAGTCATCAGGGCTTGGATGCCGGTCGAGATACCAAAGCAAAAAGTCATCAGCGTTTTGATGCCGATCGAGATGCCAAAAAGCTGAACAAAGCCTGCAAAGGAATGGGTATGAAAGATATTTTGTTTTCTCATTCACTCCTGAAGCTGATTAAACTTGATCTCACGTCTGACTTTCCCACGATCTCAGGAAGATGACCTCCCACTTATCTTGTATTAATATCTTCCAAGTTAAGCTGATCATTTTTAAGTTTCCCTTTATAAAAGCTCTCCAAGTTATCAGATCCTATTACATTTCAGGATTCAACATAATAGCTGGAGATTGAAAATTATGACATTTAATTTGAACTTGAGTTGGGGGAAACTTCATGAAAAGTATAGTTTCTACAATCCTAATGTCATCGAAACCCTCTGATGTCTTTCATGGGAGGTGGTGGGGAGTCAGGGCTGATGAGAACTGAATTAGGGACCTGGAGCTTCACCTGGAAGCAGAACAAGTGGCCAAGGTCAAGAATCAAGGGGCCGCACTGGAGCAGCTGTTTACATCCAGGCCTAAGTGCGGCCAAGAATGGGAGACTAAGCAGGAGATGGGGCTTCCCTGTTGGCCCAGTGGTAAAGAATCAGCCTGCCAATGGAGGAGACGCAGATTCAATTCCTGGATCAGGAAGATTCCCCTGGAGAAGGGAATGGGAACCCCCTCTAGTATTCCTGCCTGGGAAATCCCATGGACAGAGGAGCCTGGCTGGCTACAGTCCATGGGGTGGCAAAAGAGTTGGACACGACTTAGCAACTGAATAGCAACAACAAGCAAGAGATCAGGAGAAAGGTAGACCCAGGAACAAAGTGGGATGAGGGAAAGAGCACCTTGTGCTGGGGCCACAAACAGAGGCTCTAGGACCCAAGGAAGTCACTGAGGTTGATCCCAGGCTTGTTGATCAAGGGCTCCAGGAGAACAAGGAAGCAACGGCAATAGCTTGGGAGAAAAAAGAGGGGTGAGGTTGATGCATTTCCTCAATTTTCTTTCTTATACCTATTGGGAAACTTTTAATATTCTAGGCATTGAGCCAAGCACTTCATATATAAGGTCTCATTAAGTTAGTCTCACAAAAGTCCATTTTTCAGATGAGGGGAAAGGCCAAGACAAGTTAAGTAACATACCCAAAGACACAACTCCAGTAAGCAGTGAGCCCGGGGATTGAACCAGTTTCTGTCATTGCCTCCAAGTGCCAACAGTTTAGAGACATCACAGAGAAGCCACCTCGGCCACACAGCAGCCAGGGGTGGGGTCAGGCCTGAGAAGACACGGCTGGTAGAAGCCATCTGAATCCAAAAACCGCTTTATTAAATGTTTCTTTTTCTTATTGTGAAATAATTCCTATATCATAAAATCCACCCTTTTGCAGTGTACAATTTAATGGGGTTTCATATAGTCACAGGGTTTTGTAATCAACACCTCTAATTTCAGAACATTTTCATCAACCAAAAGAAACACCACGTGTATTCATAGCCACTCCCACTCCACCTTCAGGTCCAGGCAATCGCTGATCCATTTTCTCTCTCTGTGGATTTGCTGATTCTGGACATTTCATGTACCTGGAATTACAGAAAGTCCCCTACACATAAACGAGTCCCATTCCAAGAGTGCATTCGTAAGTCCAGTTTGTTCCTAAGTCCAACAAAGTTAGCCTAGGCACCCAACTAACACAATTGGCTACACACCGTGTACTGTCAGACATTTATAATACTTTTCACACACATAATACATAAAAACGAACACAAAAAATAGAGGAAAACATTTTAATCGTACAGTACTTTGAAAAGTACAATAGTACAGCACAAGAGCCGGCATACAGGGACTGGGGCATCGAGCGAACAGGATAGAAGAGGTACTGACTGGAGGAGGGGGACGAGGTGGGAGACAGCAGAGCTGAAGGGCCATCAGCAGTAGGAGACGGAGTGCAGGCTGCAGTTTCACTCAGACCTGCCCTCGAGAGAATGCACGTGCGCATCTTGGAAGCTTCGACACTTGAAGGTTCATCTGTAGGGGACTCACTGTATACAATATGTGACCTTTTATGTCTGGCTTCGTTCTCTTGGCATAATGTTTTATGAAGACAAGTGCTAGATTATGCTGCCGCTGCTAAGTCACTTCAGTCATGTCTGACTCTGTGCGACCCCACAGACGGAAGCCCACCAGGCTCCCCCTTCCCTGGGATTCTCCAAGCAAGAACACTGGAATGGGTTGCCATTTCCTTCTCCAATGCGTGAAAGGGAAAAGTGAAAGTGAAGTCACTCAGTTGTGTTCAACTCTTAGTGACCCCATGGATTGCAGCCTACCAGGCTCCTCCATCCATGGGTTTTTCCAGGCGAGAGTACTGGAGTGGGGTGCCGAGCTAGATTATACTTAGAGGTAAATTAGTGGAGATTTACTTTCCTAGGAATGGGTATTGTGGTAGAAGGTGGCGATTTAAATTTTTTGTGTGACTCCAGGGGAAAGACCTGGGATCCACAGTGGAAGTTCTAGGAAGATATCTTTTGCTTCCATAGCAGCAACTATCCAACTATAAAATAGTCTACCTTGTCCAAGAAACGCTTAAATCCCAAAGGAGCTGGGGTTGGAGACAATGTGGCAGGAAGTAGTAGAAGGGATTTCTACATAGTAAGTATTGGTGAATAAATCAGAGGTGGGAGGGCTGGAAATGAAGGATGACAACCAGGTTGTTCAGTTTGGGGGGCATCGGAGGCGAGCTCAGCAGAGAGGAGCTGGTCCTTGCTCACATCCTGGCTGGCTGATCTTATATTCGGACAACAGCTGTCAGGAGGCATGCTTGCCTGCAAGTGTCAGGATGTTTATAGCTCTGAGGGTCTGAGCCAGCCTCACAGGTGTTTCCCTGCTGCCTCCTGAGTGAGGGTCTGACATCTGGATGTGGGCTGGAGACAGGGACTGACGTGGGTGTGGAATGAGTCAGCTGTGGTTTATGATAAATCCCTGAGTTCTCAGCTACCACACGAATTTAGTTCTCCAAGCACAGATGCAGCACCTACTGAACGTCAAAGTCATGCTGTGTTCTCCTCCTCCCTCCTCTTGGGTGTGGCCACGAGGTGGAACCACTCTTGTGCTGGTGGCTGTTGGAGAGTCCCTTCAACGTGCCAAGTGCTAAACTGGGTACCACACACACATCATCTTTTGTAACCTCCTGACAGCCCTGTAAGGTTGTACTGTAATGACTTAACAGATGAGAATGCCAAGGCTCAGAGATTAAATACTTGTCCAAAGTCAAAAAGTTATGAAATGAGGATGGGTTGCTTGGACCTAGAGCCATCTTGAAGAGCTATCATTTGGATAAAGGTCTAGAATTCCAACCTCTATTAGTAAGAGTAAGTCCAAGCAAAAGTCTATCATTTGCAAAACTCATCTGTAAGACCATGTACTCATCTTATTGCTATACCAGCCCTATCAGGGCTGGATTTAAATTTCTAGGGCCATGCTGTCCAATAGCCATCATGGTGAGACATATGGGTCATTTTTAATTTTTGAGAAGCCAAATTTTAAAATCCAGGTGAAATTAATTTTAACAATATATTTTAGTTAACTCAATACTGTATTAAAAATATCATTTCAACTGATAGCCAATTTCAAAGTTATTCATGAGATACCTGACATCCCATTTTTCACATTAAGTCATTGAAGGACTATATATATTCTATATTTACAGAACATTTCAACTTGGACCAGCCACACTTTGCATCCTCAGTAACCACATGCATCCACTATGTTGCATAGAGAGACGTTAGGGGCCCTAGACATCAAAAAGGTTACGTGGGCTCCCACTCATTCACCCACCTATGAAAGTCAAAATAATAAGAATGCAATATTACTTAACCATAAAAAAAGAATGAAATTGGACCATTTGTTGAGACTTGGATTGACTAGAGTGTGTCAGACAGAATAAAGCAAGCCAGAAAGAGAAAAACAAATATTGTATATTAACACATATATGTGGATTCTAGAAAAACGCTATAGGTGAACTTATTTGCAAAGCAGAGATAGCGATACAGATATAGAGGACAAACATACGGACCCCAAGCAGGGAAGGGGAGGTGGCATGGACTGGGGGACTGACACTGACATGTATACGCCACAGTATAACGCAGAGAGCCACTGAGAACCGACTGCATAGACGGAGAAGTCTACTCAGGGCTCTGTGGTGACCTAAATGGGAAGGAACTCCAAGGGAGAGGGGTATGCGTATAAGTATGGCTGATTCACTTTGATACAGAACAGGAAACAAACACAAAATTGTAAAACAACTGTACTCCAATAAAAAATAAAAGAATGCTTTACCATAAAATAACAATTGATTTTTCCAAATAAAACTAAACTGGCAAATTTCCTCTTCACATCTTTGGTGCTTATGCTTCCCTGGCTCCTTGGACCTTGGACCCTTCATCTGGGTCTTGGTTAACCCAAAACCCCTGACACTGACCCTCCGTTAGGCCCTCCTCTCAGGGCTCTGTGAACCCCCATCCCAGCAGGCCCCTCCTGTAGATAACGCCTTCATCTGATGGTGCACGGACCCCAACATTCATTATCCCTCAGAAGTGCCAAAGGAGGTTTGCCGTTTCTCCTTCCAAAATATGGAAACGGGTCTTAGAGGGAGAAGCTGCCATGGAGCTGTTGGAGGGTGGCTCTGGTTGGCTCTGGGGCCTGCTGAGAAGTGGTCACTCATCAGGGAGGGTAACAGGGAGGTCGTTTCAAACCCAGCAGAAACTCAGCTCCCAACCATCCTGCTGAAACTCAGCTCCGTGTCTTCCCAGAAAATTGCTGGTCCGAGGTTGACGCTCACCGGGTTCTGACCTTGACGTGTAATTACTGTGTCCTATGCACAATCAAGGCTGAGGTTCCTTCTTTCCTCATTTCCTTTTTAAAAAAAGTCTTTCCCAGAATCGCTGGGGACTGGCCCTGGTGCCTCAAATCATTGTAAATGTTTACAGGAAATTGTTCCCCTGCACGGACTGCTTATATGACACACGTACTATGAAATATAAGATGAGGTCACCGTTCAGTAACTCGCTTCTTGGTCCAGTAGTGGAACAGTTCCCCACATAAACCCAATGCCCGGACTCAAAGAGCTTGAGGGAAATCAAGTCACTTCCAGTTGCTCCTCCCCACCTCCAGGCTGCTGCTGGGCCAGCCCCAGACTGCTCTGCTCTCCTTTTAAAAAGTATTGCAGGAAGGAAAGTCTTAAAACGTTACTTCTAAAATTTTTACTCAGTTGTCCTGAATTATGTAGGTATAGGTTGACTGAAGCATCGGAGCAGAGGATTTCCTGTTGGTCTCTGCTATGTAGAGGCTTCCCAGGGTGCTGAGGGGTAAAGAATCTGCCTACCAATGCAGGAGATACAGGAGACTTGGGTTTGATCCCCAGGTCGGAAAGATTCTCTGGAGAAGGAAATGGCAACCCACTCCAGTATTCTTGCCTGGAGAATTCCATGGACAGAGGAGCCTGGCAGGTTTCAGACCATAGGGTTGAAAAGAGTCCAACACGAGCACACACATATCACATCACCTGCTACGTACAGAGTGCCTAAGTGGAACACACCGCTTTACACCCATGCAGAGACCAGCTCCGCCAAAACACAGTGCAAAGTCCCCATGCATTTAAACATTCCTTCACTCAGCAAGTCAGGTCTGATGAACACCAAGAGCCTTCTGTGTGGAGATTGCAATGAGCAGTGCCCCCCGCTCCCATGGAACTTGCAGTGAGGGATGGCAGAGACAGGACAGAGGAGGAGGAAGGGCAATAGGAGGGACCCAGGAAAGAGTGTCCATCTCTTCCCAGGAGAGTCCAGCGAGTTGAGTCCTAAAGGAGGAACGGTGAAGGGGCGCAAAGCTAACAGAAGGGCTTGCAGGTAGAGGGAAGTGTCCAGGCTGTTGTTCTGGATCTAAAGGGGCCTAGATGGAATGGTTTGAAGCAGCCCACATGGGGGAAAAAAAAAGAAAGGAAGAAGTTGGATTCAGAGATTTTTTTATGAGAAAAAAAACCCCCTTCTGAGGTGAGATTTCCGGCACTCAGAGGTTAAAAAGACATCATGTCACAGAGGAAGTAACTGCATACAGATTCTGGAGGCGAGGCTGCAGCAGGAAATGAGAAGGGACAGCAGAAATAGCTTTGGGAGTGAGTCGGAATGAGGCAGGCAGCGAACGCTATTTTTGCAAGTGAGCTCATCCTAAAATTTTCTGTTTCTCCAGCTGGAATCAAACAGCTAGATCTTCCTGGAATTCTAAAGGTGGAACTAGTCTTTGAGACTACACGAACAGTCCACAGACATGGAGTTGTGACTTTCCAAGGAGCAGCGCACAGCCCTCCATCCCCTGGGTCAGCGCAGTCTTTCTAAGTCCCGGCACTGACTTTCCAAATAAAACAATGCGGGCTGGGGCCAAACACTTCAAGTCCTTGCCAGCACACGCTATTTGCAGGCAGCAGGCAAGAGAGGAGGGCTAGGAACAGGCAGGAAAACTCCAGAATCTGATGATTTGTCATGTGGTTTAGGGTGGAGCCAGGACTTGAACCCAGTCTGAAGAAATTGAATTCAAGGTTTGTTCATCATGTAGTCTTTTTAATTCCCATATCTGCAACCCCTGGGACATCTTTCCTATTCTGTGCATGCATGAGTGCTAAGTCACTTCAGTCATGTCCAACTCTTGCGATCCTATGGACTGTAGCCCACCAGACTTCTCTGTCCATGGAATTCTTCAGGCAAGAACACTAGAGTGGGTTGCCCTCCACCAGGGGATCTTCCCCACCCAGGGATTGAACCTGCATCTCTTATGTCTCCTGCATTGGCAGGAGGGTTCTTGACTACTAACGCCACCTGGGAAGCCCCTCCCCATCCTGTGTCCAGGTTCTAAAAATGATACACTGCCTTTCTTTCTTAGTCAATATCATTTCGGTATTGATCACAAATCCGCCTGCAATGCGGGAGACCTGGGTTCGATCCCTGGGTTGGGAAGGTCCCCTGGAAAAGGGAAAGGCTACCCACTCCAGTATGCTGGCCTGGAGAATTCCATGGACTGTATAGTCCATGGGGTGGCAAAGAATTGGACATAACTGAGCGACTTTCACTTTCACCTATGATGAACAAAGATTACTTTGAGCATCAGGGGAAAAATGTGGTTCAAAGGAGTTTAAGGGGTAACTACCTCTCAAGCTCCCGATTAGGACTTTTCTCTGAATTTAACCAGTTTATGAATGGGCTTGATATTGCAGAAATTTGGGCCTTTTGTCTTAACCTCTTCCACTCCATTTTAAGTAACTGGAGGCCAAGGAACATACCATATTTTTTTTTACAGCTTTTTTTTTTTTTTTAGGTATAAGTCACACACCATACAATTCACCCATTTAAAGTGTTCAGTTGTTTTTAATGTGGTAATGCATGAAACCATCACCATGGTCAATTTAGAACATTTTCATCACCTTAAAAAGAAACCTCCTACACTTGAGCTATCACCCCTCTGCCCACCCCACCTTCAGCCACTGTTCTTCTTTCTGTCTTAATGTAGATTTCCCTATGGTGGACTTCCATATAAATGGATCATAATACTTCATCTTCTATGATTGGTTTCTTTCACTTACCATGGTGTGCTTAAAGTCCATTCGTATCGTCAAATATATCAGTACTCCATTTCTTTTTCTGGCCAAGTAATATTCCACCAAATGAATATGGCATGGTTCATTTATCCATTATCCACTGATGGACATTCAAGTGGTTTGCACCTTTTGACCATTATGAATGATGCTGATGTGAACATTTAAATACAAGTTTTGTGCAGACATAAGTTTTCATTTCTCTTACATTTATGTTGAGGAGTGAAATTAGGGATACATTGCATTTGTTCCTCTTTCCACTACAATGCCTAACACTGTTGTTTATGCAGTGTGAGACCTCAATGGATACTTGTTAAGTGAATAAAGAGAACACAATTATCAGCACAAGATATTAAAGTCAAACGGTCCATCCCAGTTATACCAAAGTCTGTGACCTCTACCCTGGCTTCTCCAGCTGGACTGAAATAAACTTCCATCTTGCTTCTTGCTCACTGTGGTTTTGTTTCTTTCTCCTGTGCTTTAGGAACCGATGAAGCCGCCATCATTGAAATCTTATCAAGCAGGACATCGAATGAGAGGCAACAAATAAAACAAAAGTACAAGACAACATATGGCAAGGTGATGCCAAGGGTCTCAGCCATGCACACACGGCCTTGGTCTTAACTGTCTCTTCTGCTTCCTTTATGTTCCCAAGACAGTGACGGATACCTTTAAAGCTTTGTCTAGTTAGCCCAGGAGAAACGAAACAAGACAACTATTTAGAGCTTTAATTGACTTCAGAAAAACTGAAATGGCCTTGTTAACAGCCTGTAAAAATCAGTGTTAACTCATTGCTTTTTCAATTGATTTCTTTTTAAATTAATCCCTCAGTTATTTTCCCCCCCATTCTTTTGGACTATTTCCACACAATAACTTATAGATAGGCCACTAATCTGAAAATCAGTTTTCATGGGAGGGTCTTTATATAAGAATTCTTCATTTATTCAGGTGTTCTTCAATAATGATTTATTCTTCATAAATGACTGTTACAAAAACTAAAATACCCAAAAGCGAAAACACCCTCTGTTTCATTAAGCATCAATACCTTTTCCTTTCTTTACATTTCTTTTATTCTTATCATTGATAGTGTTATGTACAGAAATCTTTAAGAATACATTAGCCTTTCTACAGTATTTTCTTCATTAATATATCATGAACACAATTTAACATTTTATTAATGTTATTAGAATGATCAGTTTACAAAATAAATGTTAATTATGCTGCATTCTAATTCCAAATTTAGACAATCTTTACATTGTCAATAATTCTATGTATAATTAGATATAGAGATAGAAATGGACTTTCTTACACATTTGTCACTGGGCGGGCAACCATCTCTCCAGACTTGGTCTCCTCACAGATACAGTGATAAGTTTGCCTCCCTTCTCAGGTTGCTGGGAGAATCAGGCAGGGGAATGCTGGCACCTTCCAGCAAAGGGAAGCCCTGATAGAGATGGCTGTTTCCATCTTACAGAGAGGAAAGTGGAGCTCGTCTATTTAAATGACTGACGTAAAACCACACACTCAGTAGGAAAAAGAAGCAGGCCTCGAGTCTAAGTCTTCCATCTCCAGGGCCAACCATCACTTCTGGAGAACCCATTGCCATAAGAGGAGGAGCAGTTTATGTCTACATTAAGTGATCCAGACAGCTGTGCCTTTGTAGTTCTTCCTGCTTCTCTCCTCACAATGAGGCTTGTCAATGTCATTCATTGATGACACTGATGAAGACAAGTGAAACTTCAGTGTAGCTGCTTAAATTGAATTGATGACATTGAGCTGTCGTCCCGGTCAGTGTGCCTGACTGTAGCAGCCCCTCACGCACTGCGTCTACTTCTATCCTGCCAGTACGGAAAGTCAGACACAGCCTTCTTAAGCTTTGGTGTAAAATGAGAGTGTGTGTGCGCGCTAAGTCGTATCTGACTCTTTGCAACCCAACAGACTAGCCCATGAGGCTACTCTGGCCATGGGACTTTTCATCAAGAACACTGGAGTGGGTTGCCATTTCCTCCTCCAGAGGATCTTCCTGACCCAAGGACTGAACCTGTGTCTAATGTATCTCCTGCATTGGCAGGAGTATTTTTGATCACTGCACCACTTAGGAAGCAGTAAAATAAAAACAAACGGCTTCAATCATTTTTTTTTTTTACTTTCCAGTTCTCAGCTGTGTATCAGACAGCCGAGACCGCCAAAGAGGTGATTGAGAATCACGTCACAAAGCAAGAAGACACCTCTTGTCGCCGTCATTGTTCAGCTGCTCAGTCGTGTCCAACTGTTTTGCAGCCCCATGGACTGTAGTCTGCGAGGCTCTTCTGTCCATGCGGTTTCTCCAGGCAAGAATACTGGAGACGGTTGCCATTTCCTCCTCCAGGGCATCTTCCTGACCCAGGGATTGAATCAGCATCTCCTGCATCAGTAGGCAGATTCTTTATCACTGAGCCACCAAGGAAGCCCTAGAAGACATTAGAGACAAACAAGTCTAAATCCTCAAGTCGACTGAGCTCCAAAGAGAATAAGCATCCCAAGGTGACACAGCTGGTTAGCAGGAAACCAGGGTTAGAGCCAAGGTATCCTGAGCTGGCTTCTATGTCCAAATAGAATGTAAACACACAGGGGTTTGTTTTCATGCTTGTGGCTTCTAAGAGCAGGCAGCTGGAATCTCTCTTCTCTGCAGTTCTATATAATGCCCATCTGACTTGGAAAAAGATTTCCAGTCTTTGGGTGGATCTACACTAAAGCACTGACCAGAGGCCGGTCTTCACAAGGTCAGGGTTAGATGCAGCAATGGCCATGGGATGAAGCTAGTAATATTAATATCACAACCCACTGTTGAGGCAGCAGATCCCAGGGCCTTGGATAAAAATCTTCTGGGTTTTTCTCCCAGATCTGGAACTCAAAGGTTCATTTGAGGAATAGTTGATTTGCCTTCTCTCTGAAAGTTTCATCAACATAGAATAACAATAACAGCAGCAATAATAATCACTTACTGAACATCGAAAATGTGCCAGGCACTGTGTTCAGTGTCTACAAGGACTGTCTCATTTAATTCTCCCAACAATCCTAGGAAGTAAGTCTTACTATTCTCCGCATTATTCAAAGAAGGAAACCGAGAAATGATGAAATTAAGTGCATTTCCAAGGTCACAGAACTCCGTGACTGTGTTGTTAGCCATCATGCGTGGAGCTGAGCAGCCAGGCCCACTCCGTGCTGTAGCTTGGTCTATTGGCTTCCAGTCCGACCCACATGGAGCTGTCTCTATGCATGAAAGTCCTGCTCTGAGGTCCTTCATTTCCATTGGGATATCGAAAGCTCTAGCTGGACCGAATGTTCATTTTTGACCCTTTCCTCATTAAACCATCTAGGCAGAGGGAGGCAGGTAGGAGCAGGCAGTCTACTCATGATTAGAGGGGGCTTGCCAAAAACAGGATGCCAGGGAGAATAGCATGAACTTCCCTTCCCCTACTTGAGTTCTTTCTCACATGTGTCCCTTTTAGGATTTAACAAAACACCAAAGTGGCTGTACATGGAGCTTGCCCAGGACAGTCTCCCTTTATTCCTGTGTCCCTCTGTGAGAACAGGGGACAATTGTTAGTAGTGCTCCCTTTCACTCTCAGGGCATCCCTGGGGGCTCAGCTGGTGAACCCATCTGTCATCAGGAGACACAAGAGATACAGGTTCAATCCCTGGGTCTGGAAGATTCCCTGGAGAAGGAAATAGCAACCTACTCTAGTATTCTTGCATGGAAAATTCCATGGATAGAGGGACCTGGTGGGCACAGTCCATGGGGTCGCAAAGAGTTGAACACAACTGAGCATGCATGCGCTTTCACACTCAAAAGCACCCCTATCTGGCCAATGAATGAGCCATTCTCCTGGAGAGGACAAACCTGTGTTAGTCCTCTCTAGCCAAGTGTTTGTAGATGATTCCTTTATCTTACTGAGGTTCAGTCCACGGGGATAAAGCAATAAATACCCCTCCTCTTCAGGCTGTCTTGAGGATCAGTGAGAAAGCTCTCTGAACCCTACACTGTTCTGCAAATGCTTGTCATTGTGATTCATCTTCAGTGTCCCCAGCAGATGGATGGGCAGTAGGGTGACCGCTGTCCTCCAGAGAAGGTCACTCACCCCTGTAGAGCTCCTCTCTAGAGCGTGCCCTGGGCGTCCACGGCAAGTGTCCAGTCTCCCCTGGGACCGTGCCGTGCGGAAAGCAGACACCTGTCCCTCAGGCCATTCTCAGTCAGGACTCCTACCATCTTCCCACAGGACCTGGAGGAGGTGCTCAAGAGTGAACTGAGTGGAAACTTTGAGAAGACAGCCTTGGCCCTTCTGGATCGCCCCGATGAGTATGCTGCCCGACAGCTGCAGAAGGCAATGAAGGGCCTGGGCACGAATGAGGCGGTACTCATCGAGGTCCTGTGCACAAGAACCAATAAGGTGAGTACCAGCCGAGCCCCTGAGGGAGTGTCCACATGCCCCTCAGAGAGGGTTACAGCAGCCAGAAGGGAAAGTCCTCCTAGCCCCCCACCCTTGTGGCGAGCAAGTGTCTGGGCAAGCAATGTGCCCGTTTGGTTCACACTGGAGAGACGCCTCTTCCAATCCTCTGATGGTCAGTTTTGGTGTTACTGCCCCTGGCTTGATAGAGCCTTCCAGAAGAGCTGTGTCAATCCAGCTTTATTTTTCTAGAGAGACACATAGTTTCATACGTGGGACACGAGTCCTACTTTACCTGCCCAGCCTGACTTTGCAGGTCTCCTAGCACCAATACTGCAATTAGCAATCCAAGTGTGGATTCAGGGAGCAAAGGAACAAGGCAGGGGGGTTGGAATGCCAAGGGGATCCCAGGAAGCAGCTTGGGCTGCCACCACCTCCCCAGAGGTTTCCATGTCCTTCTGTTAGCAGCCCTCTCCCCTCGTCCCTTGGGTACATGCCATCACGTCAGGAGCTAAAAAGGACATTTGTGAAGGCCCATTCATCTTTGGTTCCAGAACCCATAGGGGCCTTGTGTTTGTGTTAGTTGCTCAGTCATGTCTGACTCTTTGCAACCCCATGGACTGTAGCCTGCCAGTCTCCTCTGTCCATGGAATTCTCCAGGAAAGAATACTGGAGTGGTTTGCCCTTCCCTTCTCCAAGGGATCTTCCTGACCCAGGGATCAAATCCGGCTGTCCTGCATTGCAGGCAGATTCTCTACCATCTGAGCCACCAGGGAAGCCCAGGGACCATGGACTTCATCAAGAGTAAAGAGGGTCCCAGGTCATTCTTTGGAAATGTCCTCTTCTTCTGCAACATCCATCATGTAGAGTGGGGAGGTCCAGCAAGGAAAGTGACAAGAAAACCTAACATTTTTGACTCCTCCAGGGAGGAAACAGAAACAGCACCTGGAGCAGACAGCGAGGAAAACCACCCCAGCGCTCTGATGCTGCTGGGCTATTAATACTTAGGCCCCAAATGCCAATGACCCAGGCTCATTCCTTCTGCTCAGCCTGTGCTGTCCAGCCCATTACCTGAGGCACCACCAGAGTCCAGGCTACAGGAGTAAACCCCTTTCCTGAACATCCCTGGACTCCTCTTCTTCCCACAGATAATAAAACCCCTCTATTTGGGGTTAGGGTGGTGGTTTAGAGGAGAGTTAGAACAGGTGGATGGCATTGGTTCTGTCCAGTAACCACACAACTCTCCTTACTCAGTATCCCCATCCTTTCCAGAAGCACCAAAGTGCCAGTGACCAGGCACTGACCAGTATCTGGGCAGCCTCCCTTGGCCAGAAGGTTAATTTGGTCATTCTTTTTGTAATCACATGTGTCCCCATGTGGTTCACCCTCAACCTAGTTTCTTTTGGGGCCTGGTCTCGAACAATGAGCAAGACTCTTTTTTTCCCAATCAAATAGATCTGCCAGTAAAAAGGAGAAAAGCAGGGAGAGAGCAGGCGGCAGGTTCAGGCAGATCCTGGTAGTGGATTGGAAGGAGGAGAAAGGGGAGGGGCTGCAGAGTCACAGGTGTTCAGCCCCCTCCTCCTCCCGCCCTTCCCGCCCACCACAGCAACGCCGCCTGGCTCCTCACCTTCCATCAGCCCCACGCCCTTCCCCCCATCGCTGCCTCATGACTTTCATTTTAAACAGTTTGTGGGAGACTCTGTGGGGAGACACTGGCTCTTATATGCTGCTGGTTCAAGTGAAAACTGAGGAAGCTCCCAAGTGGCCCCCTCGGGACAAGCCATTGAAATATACAGCCATACACGGCGTTACGCACTTCACTTTATTGCATTTTTACAAACTGAGTCTGTGCAGCAATGCTTCTTGGAGCAAGTCTATCAGCATAATTTTTCCAGCAGCGTTTGCTCACTTCTTGTCTCTGTGTCCTATTTTGGCAATTCTCACAATATTTCAAACCCTCCCCTGGCAGAAAGATGATGACTCGCTGAAGGTTCAGATGATGGCTAGCATTTTTTAGGAATCAAGTATTTTTAAATTAAGGTATGTGCATTGTTTTTTTAGACACTATTGAACACTTAATAGACCACAGTAGAGTGTCAGCATAACTTTTTTCTTTTTATTTTTTTAACTTTTTATTTTATATTGGATTATCACTGATTATATTATATGCCAAAGCCTTTGTGTGGATCACAATAAACTGGAAAATTCTGAAAGAGGTGGGAATACCAGACCACCTGACCTGCCTCTTGAGAAACCTGTATGCAGGTCAGGAAGCAACAATCAGAACTGTACATGAAACAACAAAATGGTTCCAAATAGGAAAAGGAGTACATCAAGGTTGTATATTGTCACCCTGCTTATTTAACTTCTATGCAGAGTACATCATGAGGAACACTGGGCTGGAAGAAGCACAAGCTGGAATCAAGATTGTTGGGAGAAATATCAGTAATCTCAGATATGCAGACGACACTACCCTTATGGCAGAAAGTGAAGAGGAACTGGCTTGAAGCTCAACATTCAGAAAACGAAGATCATGGCATCTGGTCCCATCACTTCATGGGAAATAGATGGGGTAACAGTGGAAACAGTGTCAGACTTTATTTTTTGGGGCTCCAAAATCACTGTGGATGCTGATTGCAGTTATGAAATTAAAAGACGCTTACTCCTTGGAAGGAAAGTTATGACGAATCTAGATAGCATATTAAAAAGCAGAGACATTACTTTGCCAACAAAGGTCCATCTAGTCAAGGCTATGGTTTTTGCCGTGGTCATGTATGGATGTGAGAGTTGGACTGTGAAGAAAGCTGATCGCCAAAGAATTGATGCTTTTGAACTGTGGTGCTGGAGAAGACTCTTGAGAGTCCCTTGGACTGCAAGGAGATCCAACCAGTCCATTCTAGAGGAGATCAATCCTGGGTGTTCATTGGAAGGACTGATGCTAAAGCTGAAACTCCAGTACTTTGGCCACCTCATGTGACGAGTTGACTCGCTGGAAAAGACTCTGATGCTGGGAAGGATTGGGGGCAGGAGGAGAAGGGGACGACAGAGAATGAGATGGCTGGATGGCATCACCGACTTGATGGACATAGTTTGAGTGAACTCCGGGAATTGGTGATAGACAGGGAGGCCTGGCGTGCTGTGATTCATGGGGTCGCAAAGAGTCGGACACGACTGAGCAACTGAACTGAACTGATAGCTGATTAACAGTGTTGTGATAGTTTCAGGTGGACAGCAAAAGGACTCAACTGTACATATACATCAATGTAACCTTTGTATGGAGAAGGAAATGGCAACCCACTCCAGTGTTCTTGCCTGGAGAATCCCAGGGAAGGGGGAGCCTGGTGGGCTTCCGGCTATGGGGTCACACAGAGTCGGACACGATTGAAGTGACTTAGCAGTAGCAGCAACCTTTGTATGTACATGTAATTCAATTTATTATGACACTCGCTTTATCAGGGTGGCATGTGCCTGTAAGGTAGTCCTTCCCAGCACACACCCTAGAGAGAGACTTGCACTGCAGCACATAGTAAATTGTTGACTGACTGCAGCCTTGTTTGAAGTAGAGAAAAATTGGAAACAGCCTAAATGTCCATCAGTTAGAGGCTGGCTAAATAAGCTGGGGCTTACTGTAGGATGGAACATTTTGTCTCCGTTTAAAAAAAAAAAATAGCTAGGTGACGAATTGTGCGTAAGTGTAGCTGGACCTTAAAGACCTATTTACTGAGTGAAAAAAATAAGTTGAACAAATATATACAGTATTCCAGTTTTCAAACATATACACAAAACAATTCTATGTATTTTCAGTAGCACAAACATATATGTACAAATGCAAAGGGAAAATATGCACAGAATTTCTAAAACTGGCTCCCTCGGGGGGAGGATGGGGAGTGAGATGGAGCAAGAAGGCAGTGAATGAGTATGTTAGCTTAGGGATTTCCCTGGTGGTCCAGTGGTTAAGATTGCCTTCCAGTGTAGGGTGTGTAGGTTTGATCCCTGGGTGGGGAGCTAAGATCTTCACAGCCAAGAAACCAAAACAGAAAACAGAAAAAGTACTGTAACAAATTCAGTAATGACTTTAAAAATGATCCACATCAAGGAATCTTCAAAAAATAAATTAGCTTAGCTGCAATGCTGCAATGCTTTTACTTCTAACTAAGGATGTTTATGTGTGTGTGTTAGTCGCTCAGTCGTGTCCGACTCTTTGTGACCCCATGGACTGTGACCCAACAGCTCCTCTGTCCGTGGGATTTCCCAGGCAAGAATACTGCAGTAGGTAGCCATTCCCTTCTCCAGGGGATCTTCCCGATTCGGAGATGGAACTCTCCCACGCGGCAGGCAGATCCTTTACCCCCTGAAGCACCAGGGAAACCCCTTATCCCCACACAGCCAGGGATTTGCTGACTTGCTCTAGGCTTGGACCTTGACCTGTAGGGACTGCCCCTTTCGAGGAAGTCATGAAGGCATCCTATGTCCAGAAACAGGCTCTGCCTCTTACCTTGGCTGGTCTCTGGCCATCTTATCAATAAACCCCACCTTGAAGTATTGATTTTTCTTTATTATCTTTCCTAGGAAATCATTGCCATTAAAGAGGCCTACCAAAGGTGTAAGTGACCTTTTGTTCTGACTTTAGATAAAGAATGCTTCTTGCAAACTACCTCTGGGAAACTAAATCTGCTTCCTCTCCTCCTTTCTTCTTCCGCTAAAGTGTTTGACAAGAGCCTTGAATCAGATGTCAAAGGTGATACAAGTGGAAGCCTAAAAAGAATTCTGGTCTCCCTGCTACAGGTAAGAGTAAAGAGGTCTCACCTGCTTTATGATCTTGAGAAATAGCCCTTGGCAACATGCTACCATGATGTAAAAGGCAATGTAAATAATAAACATTTCCTTCTCTTATTAAATTGCTACTGAGGAACCACCAACCTGTCTTCTGTCCATCTAGCTCTTCTGAAATTATTCAGTGGAGATTTACCCCCTTGTGACAATCTGCCTTGTCATTTGCAGTCTATAATCCCTTTCTGTTAGTGAGTCATCTCATTAAGCATTGCCATCTCACTTTGCCAGTGAGGAACCTCTAGGTGTATACACAGCAAGATACAGGCCGGGAGCAAGAGCCAACTCATCTGACCCCAAATAGGGTCTTTTTCATGATACAACTAACTTCCAGGATTCACCCTGAGTCTAGGCCCGTAGGAACCGCTTGGCCAGGAAAGCAGGGTTTTCAGAACTGGCCCTGTGAGGAAGCAGCCCCTGGGCCTCCAGCCAGATGGCATCTGCCCTCTCATTGACACACCCGTCTTTCTGAGCTTTGTGTGTTTCCT
This sequence comes from Moschus berezovskii, assembly GCF_049115385.1. Lineage (NCBI taxonomy): Eukaryota > Metazoa > Chordata > Mammalia > Artiodactyla > Moschidae > Moschus > Moschus berezovskii. The sequence continues at coordinate 52,875,398 of NC_142475.1, read as the reverse complement.
CTGATTACTTCCCATGTGGAGAGACTGACAGCAGAGAATACATAGAGTAAGCTTGAGCTATAGCAGGAAGACTCTATGAATGTTCTCCTGCTGCATAACAAATTGCTGCAGACTTAGCAACAACACAGATCTATGATCTAGCAGCTTCCATGGGCCAGGGCTCCTGTTACAGGTTAGTTGAGTCCTTGGCTCAGGGTCTCAATAGGCTGGAATCAAGGGCTGCCATCTCCTGTGAGGCCTGGGGTCTTCTCCTAAGCTCACTGGCTGTTGGCAGATTTCAGCTCTCTGTGGCTGTATGACCAATGTTCCTGGTTTCTTGCTAGCTGTCAACTAAAAAGACCCTCAGTTCCTAGAGGCTACCCACAGTCCCCTGTCATGTGGCCCCAGAGAGAGTTCAGAGCATGGCTATATGGTTTCTTCCAGACCGGTGTGAGCTCACCTCTCTGACTTCTTCCATCTCTGCCCTCTCAGAGCTCACCTGATTGGGTCAGACCTACCCAGGGTAGCTGATTAGGGACCTTAATTACATCTGCAAACATCCCTGTTGCCACACAAACATAATGAGATTGCAGGGGTGATGCCTCACCGTGGTTGCAGATCTTGCCCGCACTCAAAGGGAGGAGATTAGGCAAGAGTGTGGGCCATTGGGGTCCTCTTAGAGTTCCACCTGCCACTCAGGGCTTACGTGAGACCTCTGAGACCTACCATGACCAACATCCAGGGTTCTTCAGGATGGGGCCCTGAGACATGCAACTTGATATTTTTGAAGGAAGACGGATAGCTTCCCAACAGACTCATTCTAGGGAACATCATGAGGTTTCTTAGAGGTCGGAGGGGTTTGTGAGTGACCCTGGTTTCTACGAAAAAAAAAGGACAAATGTGTTGTCACAGAAGCTACTCTGTTTATCAATTGTGCCCAAAAGATGGCAGCAAAGAGCAGTGCTGCTACTTTGCCAGGCTGAGTCTAATTTTCAGGCCACGGCTCTGAAATCACCCCTTTTCGAGGACTTTCCCTTTTTTGTTTTCTGTGGTCAAGCAGGAACTCAAGTTAATAACAACGTGTTGATTTTTCTAGGCTAATCGTGATGAAGGAGATAATGTGGACAAAGATCTAGCTGGGCAGGATGCCAAAGAGCTATATGATGTAAGTATGCAGGCGTGCCAGTCTCTGCAAATGGGTTTCCTTTATTTAATACGATTTTCAACAATTATGTCTTTCTTTCATGTGAATTGGAATTACTTGGGGAATAAGTATGATCTTGAAAGTATTTTTCATCTATACTGTCTTCGTGAACCTAAAAGAATTGCTTATTCTATTCTTTAACTCTGGGGTTAACCACCTCAGATCCATTTTGGAGCAAAGGGATGTATAAATAATATAAATAGGTAGGTGAGGTATACTTGTGGGTTAGAAATTGAAAGCACTAGGTTAATCAATTTGGCTTCTCTTCGGCTCATGTTTTATTGTTTCCTGTGAGTGAGGCCTGGTCACAGCTGTGTGTATTTGGTCTTTTCACAAAAGTCATTTTCAAAATGTTTGCACTTGGTTCTCTAGGCAGGGGAAGGCCGCTGGGGCACGGACGAGCTTGCCTTCAATGAACTCCTGGCCAAGAGAAGCCACAAGCAGTTACAAGCCACCTTTCAAGCCTACCAAACTGTAAGTGATCCAGCACTAATGCAAGGAGTTCACACAGTAACAGAGTCTCAAGTTATTTCCAAAAGAAGCCGAGATCTGGGATATGGGACTGAGCGGTGGGAGCAGGGGCGGCGGCTGTCTTTCACAATAGTAGTTCTCAATCACGGATGATCTCACACAGCCTAAGGGATATTTGGGGCTTCCCAGGTGGCACAGAGTTAAAGAATCCTCCTGCCAATGCAGGAGATGCAAGAGACTCAGGTTTGATCCCTGGGTTGGGAAGATTCCCTGGAGGAGGGCACAGCAACACACTCCAATATTCTTGCCTGGAGAATCTCATGGACAGAGGAGCCTGGTGGACTACAGTCCATAGGGTCACAGAGAGTTGGACATGACTGAGCACACACACACCACATGCACACAAAGGATTATTTGATCATGTCTGGAAATATGTCACCACCAGGTGTGTTGGGGGAAGCAGTGCTATTGGCCTCCAGAGGGTCGAGACCAGGGATGCTGATAAACATCTCACAATGAACAGGATAGCTCCCCACAGTAGGCAACCATTCGGCCCCAGGGCAGTGCTGAGGCTGGGAAACCCCACCACCTCCAGGCAGTGGAGGCTAGGACAGCAGGTCAAGTTTAGGAGCAAGGCCCTAGAGTCAGAGGGCCCAGGTTCAAATCCTTTTTACTGTAACAGGTGACCAGACATCTCCATCCTCATTTGTAAAAAGAGACCCTGAATATCATCTTCCCAACTTCATGGGATTATTTTAAGAGTTAAATAAGGTGAATATAAAAGGCTCAGGACAGTATCTGGCTTGTAGTAAGCATACAAATGTTTGCCCTTATTTTTATTTCAATTGACAATTGGCTAAACAGTGCCCGAGACTGATACAATAATACTTCAGAGATAATGTTCCTGAAAAGATGTGTACAAATTGCTTTGATACAATTATTTTTTAATCTGATGATCATTTTAAGCCAATAAGGTGAGTTAGCTATTTCAAGGCACTTAGTAGTTAGTCCTTCCCTGAAAATCAGTCTTTAATTTCAGGAAGGCTTTTGTGGAATATCAGATATTCTTTTGTCTAGTAGTTTTTATTTGTGGAGTGCTTTTAACTACTCAAAGCACCTCTGTGCCCTGTGTCTCATTTCAATTTCACAACCATACTGTAACTCGAATGTAGGCTGAACAGCCATTGTTAGCCACAACTGCCGGACAAGGCAAGTCTGTTATGAGTAAGGAGCCATCTGTAACTTATCAGGACCACACAGCAAGTCAGTAGCAGAAAGTGGATGAGAGCTCCAAGATTCCCCAGCCTGAGCTCCTACCTCGGCTAGAGCTGGCCGCTCCTCACTCAGAACAGCGTTTCCGACGTGTTGCCAGCAGATAAAAAGACAAGAAAGCTTTGGAATTTTATCATTACTGTATATAAGCCTTTAGGGCCCTCTGCTTTCAAATCGTGCCCAGAGTCCTGATCAAAGGCAGCTCACCCTGAACTCCCCTGGCCTTTGGGCCTGGAGCTGAGTAGACTGAGCTGGAAGCCTTCTCCATGACCTAGAGCCTCTTCCCATTAGACAGGGGCCATGAATGGAGTTTCTGGGGTGGTTGTCACTGGGCATCACTATAGAAACACACGTACATGTGTTTGTGTGTGTGTGTGTACACGATTTACTGACGATCAAAGGATGCTCCCTAAGCCAATTGTTCTTAACAGTAACCCTGAATCGGCAGAATCAGTATCACTTGAGAACATGCTTAAAACAAGAATTCTTAATCCCCACCCTGGATCAACTGAATCAGATTCCCTGAGGTTGGGGTCCTACAATCTGTGTTTTAATAAATCTTCTAGATCCTGATGCATGTTAAAGTTTAAGAAGTCTGCTCTAGGCTACTAGCTGTATCACCCTGGGCAAATTACTAAGTGTTCTGTGCCTCAATTTCCCCAACTGTAAAGTAGGGATAATAATGTACCTGCTTCACAGAGTTAGTCAGGATTAAATGAAGAACAGATTTAAAGCATTTAGTGCCTGGCATGGTGCTCAGCTAACATTAGCAGTTAGTAGGAGTCTCCCTGTGTGAAACAACAGCATCAAAAAACAGCTGAAACTCAAATGGAAAATAAGATAATCTACTGATCTGAGGATTCTTTACATGAAACCAGCTTTAAAATGCTATTAATACCTATTCATCTATTCCAAAAACCTTGCTGGAACATCATTCATCTTGATCTTTATCACTTATTTTGAGGGTTTACCATGACCATGATCTTGGGAATCTGGCTCCATAAATTTTCTCACAGTCTCTGGCAAAAAGCACTAAGAGGCTAGAGTCAGATCATTGAAGTCTATTATGTGACATAGGTTGTGCTGGCATAGAGTTGAATTTTAATTTTTGGCACAAAAACTTTGCCCTTGATTTGTCCTCTAAACTTGAATCTTAACTGCTGATACTTTCAGAAACCCCTGCCCAAACAACAAAGCTTCCCAACTGTGCTGCATTGTGAAAAGTTATTACTCTTCACAAGTCTACCAAACACGAGAGGCTTATAGAGTTATGACGTTCCCAAACAGGGCTCAGTATAAATTGTAGGTACACATACCCTAAGCCCCAGGTCACTTCCTCCCCACCGCACCCCTCATCACTCCTCCCCTCCCCTCCCCTCACAAAGTTTTTCTAAGCCCATTCCAGAGCCTTTAGCCCTTTAACTTTTATAACTAAAACCAGAGTGCCTATGGTTCTGCTGTGGGCATGTGGTCAGTCAGGGGCACCGGTTTTAAAAGAAAGAAATGTCTCCCCTATTCTTCTAATAATCTCTCCACAGACAATGCTACCTGGTAAACTAGAAGCCTTTGAGGCTTGTCTGGAATCCACCCTGGCAATGTGTTTTTGTACTGAGATTTTGTCCAAAGAGCCCCCCCTAAGAATTAAGCGTTCCAGGGGGAAGCATGCCATTTGCAAAGGGGAGTCCTAGCACCTTGGGCCAGTGGATTGTTTTCCATTTGTGTTCAGTGGAGCCTCTGGAGGTGCCTTGGGAGCTATCAGGAGGGGATAGGGTCAAGAGACAGGCAGAGAAGAAAGGACAATGCCATCTCCCTGTAGCTCATAACTAGTGCCCCCCTGGAGATGGGCAGCGATGAGACTCTGAGAGGAGGGGAGCCTGGCGTCTAGGGCTGGGGTCAGGAACCCCTCTCCCGCCTCCCTGGAAAAGCTCTGCTTTCCTGCTTTTATCTGTCGTGTAGACTGAATTGCTATAGAAAATTTAACAATACGGTTCTAGCTCAGTATTAACAGTAAAAACAGAAAGTGGTTTAGTGTGAGGCCTCTTTAAGTAAACACAGACCTATGTGAATACAAGCTCCTTTTGTAACACGGCCTCCGTCTTCAGAACAAGAACCCTGTTCACAGGCAAGGGAGAGCAGTTTCTTCTGAAATACGAGCTCCCACGCCCAACCCTCGACTGAGGACGGCTAAGAAAGGGACAGGGCTGAAAGCCCCCAGCCCAACTCCCATCTCATCTAGGTCCATTCCACACCGGACCTCTAGACGGGCCAACTGTGATGAGGAGATCAAACAACGGGTTTCATTAAATTCAGACCCTCCTCCCCCTGCATGCATCATGCTCCCACCACAGAGAATATGTTGTTTACCAGGATTTTCAGAATAAACTCCCCTGGTGTGTCCTCAAAGGCCCCACTCACAGTTGTGTCATATCCTCAAAAGATAATTTCTAAGAAAGAAGTTTCAGTATTTCTAATGCTTAACTGCATTTCCCAAACCTGAAGTTTCTCCTTTCTCTTTATATGCCTGCCCTGAGCTTGGCCCAGGCGGTACTTGTGCTAAGTGTGGTCACAATTTACTCTAAACTTCAGCTTCTATAAATATTTGGAAGGAAACCTAACGTGTAATGCCACGCAGAATGATAGGCGAGCTGGGGGTGAATGTAAGATCATTCGGAGTCTCCCCAGAGGGAAGGAAATTGGCATTTGACGTGGTCAGGCCCCCTGCACATCCCCCAGCCTGCTCCTAGCCCATGTAACCCCATCGTATCAGAAACATTAGAGCAAGTCCTTGCAGTGAACTTCGCGGCCACTACAGACTATGTCGCCCAGACTGTAGCCGCCCGAGCCCCCAGTCTCAGTTTACAACGGAGGAGATGATTGTAACCACAGCCTCCTGAAAAACTGGAAATGGAAAGAATTTTTATAAACACAGAGGAAACTCAAGGACTGTAGAAACACAAAGAATGTTGTTTCGGTATTCATTTGTTGTTCTCCCGCTCCCTGATTCTTACAGAAGAGGAAACTGAGGCCAAGGGGGTGGTCCTGCCTGGGGTCACGTCCATTAGGGGTCAAATCTCCCTTGGCCCTGAGAGTCCCCACTCGAATGGGTGGGGGTACCACCCCCAGCCCTGCAAGGGATGAGGCCAGGTGGGAGTTTCAAAGTTTCCTTGGTCCTTGCATGACTAAATCTGGATGAGTCTTTTTGTGGAGGAATAAGCCTCCACCACGGCCAAGAGCAAAAGCTGGACTAACAGCTAGACTTTCTTTCCCCAGCTCATCGGCAAAGACATCGAAGAGGCCATCGAGGCAGAAACATCGGGCGATCTGCAGAAGGCCTACTTAACGCTTGGTAAGTAAAGCCAGGAAAGCCCCTGACTTCAGCCAGGCACCCTGGAACCAGACTCAGAGATAGAGGTTTGTATGCAGGAAGACTTCAGGTAATAGTCTGGGAACCACAACACATCTAAGCAGCCTTGGGAAGGGAGAGAATGGGTGTGATGCAGCTGCAACAGGAGCTTTTCCGGTCCCCAGGAAGCCCTGAAGTCGGGATGGCCTTCGCACTCCTCATCAAGCAGCTGGCTGGCTGCACCCATGGGCCATGTGCAACCTTGGGGAAGCCAACTCCCTCCTTTGACTCCTAATGAGTATGACCCAGTCACTCCCTCCCTCCTGAGAAGTGACTCATCTGTGAGCAGCCAGCATATCACTTTGCCTGAGTGCCATGGTCCTGAAGACAGAAGCTTTGGGACGTATCACAGCATCCACTGCAGTCCCACTAAGATTGTGGGTCCCCAGCAGCAACCATCAACAGCCTGGGGCCATTGTCTAGTCTCAGGGCAGCATGGGTTCACAGACACACCCTCGAAAGCACTCAGGTTCTGATCCATGAGCAAGTTTTCGCAGGTGCCTGATGGCTCGAGGGTGACCTTTTCCATTTGTTTCCCTTCAGCACTGGAATGAGTGAGGTCTGTTTAGAAAGCAAGGAGGAGGAGACCAGATCAAGGCCATGCCAAGCAAACGCCAGGCCCTTTCCAGGCGTTGCCCATAAGGCAGGAAATAGCAGAGAGGTGGGTACTGGGTTGTGACTGGCAGGCTCCTTTCTCATTTTTGCAAGTCCTAGAAGGAAGGCATTGTCCATTGTCCACACTCCGGTGGTGCGGAGGCCAGGGCAGCATCCCAAATGGCACAAGAAATGGAGAGAATATCCCCAGAAGAAGAGGAAGAACCAAAAAAGCAGCCCCTGGAAGCTAAAAAATGTCCTCTTGCTGCCAAACTCTTTTGTTTTGCCTTTTTTTTTTTTTTTTTTGTGGGACTTTTGGGAGCAATGTCAGCAATTGATAATTTTTTTAATCCATCAACATTTTGCATTCAAACTAGCAGCTCTGCTGTTGTGATCCAATACAGAGGTTTGAGCATCCTTAATGTTGCTCCTGTCCCAAGATGGATACACACAGATGACTGTCCTTAGGGTTTTAAGGATGACTGTCTCAAATAAACAGAGAGATCTACTCATGGCCCATTTACAAGGCTCCAAATCCTTTCTGTACTTGCAGTTGTAACGAATTAGGAAAACACCAGAATTCAGTCAGAAGGTTAATATTAATCCTTATTGATACTAAGTATTAATGGTAATAAAACCATTCAAGTCTGTAACCCCTTAGCACCTGCTTGGGCCAGGGGTTGTGCCAGGCATGAGAATCAGTGGGAAACAGGTCCAGTTCCTCTTCTTAAGAAGCGTCAAGGTCAGGACAAACACACAAATCAACGGACTGAGCTATAGTAAACATAAAATGGGCTTCTCTGATGGCTCAGCAGGTAAAGAATCCACCTGCAAAGCAGGAGACACAGGAGATGTGAGTTTGATCCCAGGGTCAGGAAGATTCCCCTGGAGAAGGAAATGGCAACCCCTTCCAGTATTCTTGCCTGGAAAATCCCGATGGACAGAGGAGCCTGGCAGACTACAGTCCATGGGGTTGCAAAGAGTCAGACATGACTGAGCATGCACCCACAAGCACGAATACACAAAGATAAAAGCAATCAGAGCAAAGCGAGTACAGGGGAAGGAAAGGGCCTGGCCCTACAGTTGGGGGACCATGAAAGGCAGGAGTTAGGTGGACTCCCTTGGTAGTAAATAAAAGTGAGATCAGAAAAGACCTTGAAAATGAACCACGAAGAGAGTGGAACATGATTCCATAACTAAATTCTCTAGACACTTCCCCACCCTGCTCCTACCTAACTTGTAAAGATGCCAGTATGAAGCTAAAATTGAGGAGGAGGTGTTTATGAGACCAAATGGTTCTCACTGCTCACAGTCTCTGGAACAGCGGTTCTCAAAGTGGGGTCTGACGACCCCCTGCATCAGGACCACCTGGGGGAAGGGGATGTGAAAATGCAGTTTCTGAGTCCCAGTCCAGGCCACCCACTCAGAACTTGCAGGAATTCAGCCCAAAGCCACACCTTGACAAGCTCCCCAAGTGGTTGTCTTACTCTCCCTGGAGTTTGAGAATCCCTGCTCTGCATGCCCAGAGGACCAGGGGACACAGCAGAGCATCTGGCTGCCCTGCACCCACAGCCACAAACAGCTTTATTTCCATATCCTCCTGAGCTGTGTGAGCATGCATGTTAAGTCACTTCAGTCTTGTTTGACTCTGTGTGACCCTATGGACTATAGCCCACCAGGCTCCTCTGTCCATGGGATTCTCCAGGCAAGAATACTGGAGCGGGTTGCCATGTACTTCTCTGGGGAATCTTCCTGATCTAGGGATCAACCTGCAGGGATGACTCCTGCTTTGCAGGTGGGTTCTTTACCACTGAGCCATCTGGGAAATCCTTCCAAGCTAGCCCCATCCAAACTTTTGGGGCCTTCCTGCAGCTGTGACCAGCAGAGCTTGTTCACCAGGCTTAGCCTGTGTACAGCAGTAAAGTTGAGAATTTTCTCTCCAAAATATCAGGAAGAAGGAATTCAAGGGAGAAGTCACCCCTAGTGTAGGCTCAGAACACAGTGACATCAGGCAGATGATTATTTCAACATCGATTAGTACAAATGCATGGCAGAGGGTCCTCAGGAAAATCTTGTGAGGTCACCGGCTCAGAATGCCTGGGACGGGGTGCCACAGTGAGTCTCAGATACGCTGCTCCTCAAAGTGCCAGGTTCACCCCCAAAACCACCACCAGTTCAGCAGTTTGTGGATTCAGACACCTGGGTCTGGGCTTCTCCACTGACACTCTGGTGACTACCACATAATCTATAAAATAAGGAGACAGACCCCAAAACTAGACTCTGCTTCCCTAGTTCTGTTCCTCCCTCTGGCTTGTAAGTATGAATCATATTGGCAATTACCTAGAAAACAAGAGTTCTCATTACAGGACATGGTAAGGATGTGCATTCCACACTTATGCTGAATTTATTACTTATTACATACCCCTAACATCAAAAATGTTCATTTTCTAGGCAAAACATCAACAACATAAACAGAAAGGAGTTCATTTCCCCCAGTGTTAGACCCCTATGAACCTGGGAGGAGGGGGAACAAACCAAGATTTATCCCCAGGAGCAGAGGTGCACCCCATCCCCTGATGGGTGAAGAGAGACCATACTTTGTTAATTTGTGGACTAGCTCATACTTCATTCATTTCTGACTGGGGCAGGGCTGGAAAAGAGCAATTAGCAGCATCCCAGGAAGATGCTGTGTAGACAGGGCCAAACATTTCATCAAGCCTGCATCCCAGACCACACACGGTGAAGGGTGTGGGGACTTCGGAGAAGATTCGGAGATGAAGCTCACACCATCACTAAAACCCAGTGATGAAAAACGAAGGGAAGGAAGTTTGCTTAGCACGGCAGGCAGGAGGGTCACAGTGCAACTGAGCCAGACTTCAAGATTACCAAGTTTTATTATAGAGAGGTTGCCGGCCAGTCTGTGTTCCCCCTTGGGGGCTTCCCTGGTGGCTCAATTGGTAAAAAATCCACCTGCAATGCAGGAGACCCGAGCTTGATCCCTGGGTCAGGAAGATCCCCTGGAGAAGGGAATGGCAACCCTCTCTGGTATTCTTGCCTGGAAAATTCCACAGACATAGGAACTTGGCAGGCTACAGTCCATGGTGTCACAAGAGTCGGACATGACTTAGAGACTAAACCACCACTGTGTTTCCCCTCCAGACCTGACTCTGGCATCAGAGATTTCTCTTAAAGATGAGTAGGCATTTCTGCTGTTGAGAATCGTGAACGTTGCAGGGAGAGCCTGAGGGTACCCACAACGCTCCTCCTCCTCCCCAGGGTCCTCAGGGAATAGGAGAGTTCTTATGTGTCTGAAGGGGACTTGTTTGAAGTCAGGTGCCCTGACCTCAGGGGAATCTTCCAGACCCTTTATCAACAGTGTGAAGTCTGCTCCTTTCAAAGGTCATGATTCCATCTGCTCCAAGGGAAGCCAGCTCTGTTCCTCCCCAGCGTCTCTCTCTTATTGAACAAAACGCGACCTCTTCATGCTCTCCTTCCCTTTGTCCTGTCCAGTGAGGAGCGCCCGGGACCTCCAGGGCTACTTTGCTGACCGTCTGTACAAGTCCATGAAGGGCGCGGGCACTGACGAGGAGACCCTCATTGACATCATCGTGACCCGGGCTGAGGTAAGACGCATTTGGCTCCACCGTCTTGTTTTACCACCATGATGTCATCAACAGGTCACTTTTATTAAGGGTCTATCTACAGAGACAGCCCTTGCTTTCCCAGACTTTGTGGAAGGACATTGTGCTGTGTTCCAGTTGGTTTCTTTTATAAAAATACAATAACAATAGCGGCTTCTATGCCTTTTCTTTCTTCGTCTTTGTTTTCCTGCACTGTGGGGCATGTGAGATCTTAGTTTCTGGACCAGGGATCAAACCCATGCCCCCTGCAGTGGAAGTGCAGAGTCTTGATCACTGGACCACCAGGGAAGTCGGCAGCTTCTATTTCTGCCAGAGAGCTCGGGGTGGTGCCTGGAAGGGACTTGGAGGGGCTGGTCTGGGTAGGCCAGCTCCTTTTTAAGGGCTTCCCTGGTGGCTCAGATGGTAAAGAATCTGCCTGCCATGTAGGAGACCCTGGTTCAACCCCTGGGACAGGAGGATCCCCTGGAGAAGGCAATGCCTACCCACTCCAGTATTCTTGCCTGGAGAATTCCATGGACAGAGGAGTCTGTCGGGCTACAGTCCAGGGGTTGCGAAGGGTTGGACACGACTGAGTGACTAACACTTTCACTTGGCAACAGGTCGCCCAGCAGCAGTGCCTTAGCAAGTCCTTCCCAGACTCCTGAGTTAGGCCTTTATTTCCTTAGACACACCCCCAAAGCACAGTTCTGCACAAAAACCACATCAGTACAAGACAAGTTTCCCCAACCTTTTTAAAAATAGCGATCCCCATACGTTTTAGACATCATTTTTTCCTAATCCTTACTCCCCTCCAAGAAACGTTAACATGGCATACACTGTGTATCTGTTTATGTTCCTTACATATATACGTAGTTACATTTACATTAAAAGATTTGGATTGTTTTTTAAGCCTCTAAGAACCAATTTTGCCCCTTTGGGGAGCATTATCGCCCCCCTCTGAGAATGCCTGAGCACAACAAAGGCCCAGGGAGAGAAATAGCCAAAAAAGCTTGGAAACAACCGTCAAGACTCAGATTCAGAATACAGGGCCACAGAGAGGAGGAATTACAGAAGAGGGGAAGTGGCATTTCATCCACAGCAGAGAGACCTTGGAGGGTGAAGTGGAACTTGAAAACCACTGACATCTTCCCTCAAAAACGTGTTAAATGAGGGGGAAGAGATACCAACCCAAATTCTGGCCCCCGTATTTCTGACAAATAATACTTAACATCTGACACTGTTTTGAAACATAGCAACATGACCGTTCTTTCGTTTTTATTTCTGCTCCTGGAATGTCTCCTCCCTCTCTCCTCCTCCACAATTGGTTCATATTCCCTTTTCTCTCCCAAAGCCCCCGTCCTTTCCTCCCCTCCCTCCCTGCCCCAGTCTCTCTGCCACCCTCTTCACTTTGTTTTGGTCGCTCTGAGTCTCTCTCTTTCCCTAATCTGTCCAGGTCTCCGCCTTCTCTGTCTCCCTGTCTCTTAGTGTCTCAGGCCCAGCCAGAGTCTCCGGAGATCCTAGGACACTCCTAGGAGCAGGTTGGTGACAAAGGCCAGCAAGGATGCTAAAGACCCTAGGGGGTTGGAGCTCTCCGAGTGATCCTCAGGGTGCCGTGTTCACTCTAGCATGCATGGGCTGTGGCGTGTTTATTCCAAAATGCTCTGTCCTAGCTCAGTGCTGACCACAGGCCCTGGGTCATCTCCACATGGGGACCATTCCCTCTGAATGCTCTTCGGGCAAAGACAGTTATATTGGCCAGATCCCCTAGTCCCCCAAAGCTGCCTGATACTAGAACAGAGCCCAGGAGAGCCCCATCCTGTCCCCCTCCCCCAGCCAAGCAGCTTACCAGCCGAGGGAGCAGGGGACACAGGCCACCTGCCTGATCTCTTCCACAGCATCCACTTCCAACAATCCTTCACTCTCCTGCCCTCTCCTGCTCTCACCTTTCTGTCTTCTGTTGGGCCCTCTAATTGGGGTAGGATAAAAAAAGAACCGGACACCTGAGCGATGGTTTGTGGGTCTCTCTAGAAAGCCCTTCCCAGGTGGTACTTGTGGTAAAGAATCTGCCTGCCAGTGAAGGAGGTGCAAGACAGGCAGGTTTGATTCCTGGGTCAGGAGAAACCCCTGGAGAAGGAAAATGGCAGCCCACTCCAGTATTCTTGCCTGCAGAATTCCATGAACAGAGGAGCCTGGCAGGCTACAGTCTATGGAGTCACAAAGAGTCGGACACAACTGAGCGACTGAACAAATACTAGAAAGCAAGATATAGTCTAATTTAAAAATAATAATGATAACAAACAAAAACAAAAAAAAAATCCCTGTTTAAAGAGAGCTCTGTGCTTCTTTTCTGAGACTCTCTGTGCTCTCTCTGGAATTCTATCTTCCACGGCACAGCTATTATCTCCTTTACTGGGTTGTAAGAGTCTTTAGAGCAAAGCAATCTTCTTATCCATGTTTCTTAAGTCCTTTCTCCACCTCCAGCACCTAGGTGGTACCTTTTCAAATTTTTCAATGATCCTTGAACAACACAGATTTGAACAGTGTGGGTGCTCTCATATGCAGATTTTTTTTTCAATAAATAATAGTACCTGTGTTCTCATTTTACAGATCTTTAAATTAACTAAGTGTGAGGAAAAGTTTTCATTTCCTTGTTGTTTTGTCACTAAGTGTTGTCTAACCCTTTTGCGACCCCATGGCCTGTAGCCCGCCAGGCTCCTCTGTCCAGAGGATTTCCCAGGCAAGAACACTGGAGTAGCTTGCCATTTCCTTCTTCAGGGGTGTCTTCCCAACTCAGGGATCGAACCCAGGTCTGCTGCATTGGCAGGCGGATTCTTTACCACTGAGCCACCAGGGAAGCCCTTGTGTTCCATTCAGTTCAGTTCAGTTCAGTCGCTCAGTCGTGTCTGACTCTCTGCGACCCCATGAATCACAGCACGCCAGGCCTCCCTGTCCATCACCAACTCCCGGAGTTCACTCAAACTCATGTCCATCGAGTCGGTGATGCCATCCAGCCATCTCATTCTCTGTCGTCCCCTTCTCCTCCCGCCCCCAACCTTTCCCAGCATCAGAGTCTTTTCCAGCGAGTCAACTCGTCGCATGAGGTGGCCAAAGTATTGCAGTTTCAGCTTTAGCATCAGTCCTTCCAATGAACACCCAGGATCAATCTCCCTTAGAATGGAATGTGTTCCATTAGAGATCACAATATGTAGCATCAAAAGAATTAAGGTTTGAGGCCTGATTCTATTCAAACTGTTTCAGTTTCCTGCCCTTGCATGAGTCATTGATCAATTCTTTCATTTTTGAGGTAGCGATAGCAACACCCAGATTCTAGACTGCCTGGGAGTCCGTGTTCCTAATTCCTGTATTGTCAAGGGTCCGTTGTAGATTCAAAATTAAGTCCTGCAAATTGATGATGATTTGAATTTTGTTGTTTGGCACTAATATCCTTGCTGATCAGGGCATAAGAGCCACACACAAAAAAGCCTTCATTTCAAACTGTGTTGACAATTTTCTTAACTGTATACTAAGAGTCAGCAAAGTGTGGCCTGCAAGTCAAATCAGGCTCACCATTCATTTTTATACAACCCTGTTATCAGAAAGTGATTATTTCAAAGTAACTGTAAAAAAAACCTCAAAGGAAAAATAATATTTTTGTAACACATGAAGTCATGTGAAATTCAAGTTTTAGTGTCCATAAGCCAAGTTGTACTGGAACATACGCAGAGACACACAGACACCTCTGCCACCTTTGGGGAGCTGAACTCAGCTTTCTTTTTCTTAGCTGCAAAATAGGAAGAATAATAACTCCAACTCCAAAGGTTGCTCTGAGGCATAAATGAGCAAGTGAGAATAATGTGCTCAGAACAGTGGCTGTCTGTGTTTATGGTGAAAACACTATAAACGTCCTGTTGGCTATCATCTATCTTACAGGTGGACCTTCAGGGGATAAAAGCCAGATTCCAAGAGAAGTACCAGAAGTCTCTCTCGGACATGGTTTGCTCAGATACTTCTGGGGACTTCCAGAAGCTTCTGGTCGCCCTCTTGCACTGAACCAACCCAGCGCAGCAGGAGCAGAGGAAGGAACCTTTGTTGAAAACCTCTCCCAAACCAGATTTGCAAATATAACTCCAGCATGAAACACCCTCAAGGGTCCTGGTTTATTTCCTTGGCAGCTTAAGCCAAGTGGCCAGGCCAAGCTGCTTAAGTTAAGGGCAGCAACCATGAGACGTTTGATCACCCTGAATGCTGGCTTAGTGAGTACCTGGGCAGCCTCTTAACTTTTCTTGAGGGTAATAACTGAATGCTTTCTAAGCACAAATAAAGTCTGCAGTTGATGAAAAAACTATGCGTTTGTAATAAAACCTTTAGAAGAATATGTCGTACAGGGGTATGGATGTTTTGGGTAAAGAGAGACTAGGTGAAGTATAAGAAAGACAAACGTAAGCAATTCATTCATTTTCCCTCTGTGTACTCAGTTTCAAATCCTCATTGTTAATTAAAGATGTGGATTATGCCTTCATCAGCTGCTTTTTCAAAGACTGGGTTGATTTCATCTTGGCTTTTGTCCTGGAAATATATGACTTGTGAAATTCAAACATATTTGGAAAATGCAAGCAGTTATGTTTATGGATAATCACCAAGGACAGACATCGAGGCCAACAGCAAGGAAACAATGGACTTGTCGATATGAAACCTAATGGAGGGTATAATTCACTGATCTGCTACCTGGTTTAAATGGTTTTTCTTGCTCCTCTAGACAATTGACCCACTTGAGTCTTCTCTCTGATCTTCAAATACAATTAGGCTGGGCACAGTGCCATTAGGATCAAGGTTAATGGTCTGACTCTTAAATGGATTAATTCTTACCAATAGCATCTCTGTTCCAAGATGGTTGCCTCATAGCCACGTGCGGCTCCACATAAAGGGGTCTGTCATGAGAACACGGGCACTTTGGTCTAATTATCATAGTCATCCTTCATTGGATGGTTATTTGTGCCTGGCACTGCTGAGCAGCTTACTTTCATATTTAATCTTCCCAACATCCCTTTAAGGTTAATATTGTTACCCATTTATTAGCTGAAGCAGCTGAGACACTAAACAACCTGGCTAAATTCATTCACAAGTGACAGAACTGAGATTTGCATTCAGAGCTGGTTGAGTCCAGAATCCACACTAGTAACTGCTTTTCTTGGGAAAATAGCACAAAGTACATGAAAATGGGTCTATATTCATTTACCTGCTGAAGCTCCTACTGCTTGCCAATCACTGTTGCTGGGTTCTGGGGACACAAAGATAAAGAGAACACTAACCACACCTTGGGCATTTCATTCCAAGATCACTGGTGTTGACAGATGCCTCAGTATTCACCAGACTCTGTAAGTACATTAATGGTGGTGATGGTTTAGTCACTAAGTCGTGTCTGACTCTGCGACCCCATGGACTATAGCCTACCAGACTCCTCTATCCATGGGATTCCCTAGGCAAGAATATGGAATGTGTTGCCATTTCCTTCTCTAGGGGATTTTCCTAACCCAGGGATCAAACCCACATCTCCTGCTTTGCATGAGGATTCCTTATCACTGAGCCACCAGGGAAGCCCTAAGTACATTAATATGGGCATGTAAAACTCTCCACCCATGAGTAAGAAAAGGAGAACACAGAGCTCCACCTGGGGAAACTGGGGGATGTGCTTCAAAGAGATGCAGCCGTGCTGGGGTTTGAATGTACAGAAATTCTCCAGAAAAGCAAAGAATGACATGTGTAGAGGCTTGGAAACTTGTTGTCGTATGATGCGTTCAGGAGGCGGTGAATCTGTTCCTCTGGGGCTTGTGTGTGGGCAAAAGAAGGAGAGGGTTGGGGAGGCAGGCAGTGAAGCTGCTGAGGTGTGTGTTTGGACCACATTAGCTGTGGCTTTGCTTCCCAAGTCTAGGCTTGGCCCTCTGCGCAATGGTGGTCCCTGGGAATGCTTGAGTGACTGAGAACATGATCAGATTTGGGCCTGGGAAATCACTTTTGCGGTGTAACCACCACAGAGTATACAGCCCAAACATCCTGAGCCATATCTTTCCAGTGGTTGTAAAAGGGTGATCAACAATGAAGAACTTCCATTAGCATCCCATCCTCAACACACCCGTGTATCTGCCTACCAGTCACTGTTGTCACTCTGAGCTCTAACAGGTAAAATGGTTCGGTGACAAAACATACTCATGTTCACTTGTTGACAAAGCTGGGCTTTGCTTTTTGAAAAAATGGAAACAAACACAACCAGTTCTTGGGATCTGAGCGAATGCTGCTGCTGCTGCTAAGTTGCTTCAGTCGTGTCCGACTCTGTGTGACCCATAGACGGCAGCCCACCAGGCTCCCCCGTCCCTGGGATTCTCCAGGCAAGAACACTGGAGTGGGTTGCCATTTCCTTCTCCAATGTGTGAAAGTGAAAAGTGAAAGTGAAGTCACTCAGTTGTGTCTGAGCGAATAGTAAGGACAGAAAAACCAACGGGGTACAAAGAGATCTATGAGAAACTACTGAAAACAGCCATCCTTGGAGAGTGCTGAAGGAGACGACTGACTTAAAGAAGAGAGGAAAGGGCTTTCACAGGGGAAGAAGCAGGCTGAGGGAGATGGAGAAGCAAAGTCATTTGTTCAAAGTCACACAAAGCATCTTTTCAGGTGTTTATTGGAGATCTGCATGTCTTCTTTGGAGAAATGTCTGTTTAGGTCTTCTGCCCATTTTTTGATTGGGTCGCTTGTTTTTCTAATACTGAGCTGTATGAGCCACTTATAAAATTAAATATATATACAAATAGAAGTATATATTATATAAATATATTACACACACAAATGTCTAATATATAAATTTTATTTATAAAATTTATATAATACACTTATTTATAAATTTATATGTATTTACATTATATAAATTTATGTTTATATATTTATAAATTTATATGTCAATTTATAAATATACTTATAATTATATATACTGTATGGCATTAAAAAAAAATAAAAGACATTGCGATAAAGTCACACATAAGAAGAATGAATCAGGGCCAGAATTCAAACCCAAGTCCTTCTGACCCTGATGTCTGAGCTCTTTGCCACACGAGCTCACGTCCACACAGGATTTCCCCCAAAGTTTGCTGCACAAGGCACCTCCCTGATGTTGCTCACCGCTCACACTCACAAGCAGAAGCCAGTTTTTTTGCCTGAGCTGGGGGCTGCCTCAGAGAGAACTCCCATCCGGTCTGTCCCCTGAGTGCCCCACCCTCCAATCCTCTGGTCGGGAATTCCCTCCTTTTCCCTTCCTACACCCCTGCCCTGTCCAGGCTCCCCTCCCTGCTCCCCGAGGCCCGCTCTCTGAGGCAGGGCAGCCAGTGGGAATGGGGAAGAAGGAGAGGACAAAGGTGGGGGACAGGCAGCCCTGACTCGTCACCTGCCCCTGCCCCCACCCCACTGCCTTCCTGCGGGGCCGCTCACTGGGGACATGCTAGTTCTTGCCACCCAGGGGGCTTGAGGAGGTGGGGAGTGGGTGCCAATCCCTCCTCTGGGGCTGCAGGAAGAGCAGGCAGGGCCCATGGGTGCATGGGGTAAATCACCACCCATTTCCCCAGGAAATTCCCTTCCGAGCCCTGACAGATTCACCCCCAGAGACTCACCTGGCCACGGCTGGTTGGTGACGCAGACTTTGGGACACTTGCCTATGGGAAGCTGGGCAGAAGCTGAGGTTCCCCCTGAGGAGCAAAGGGAATCCCACAACCCACCGCGTATGCTCCAGCCCCTTGGCCGCTCCTCCCAGGGGTTCTGGAGCCCTTTGTGCAGGCCCACTCTCAATTTTTGTGGGTCCCAGCCCACCTTCTTGATTTTCCCTTTCTGTGGGAACAATGCAGCCCACACACCCAAGTGCTGTCCACAGCCCTGCCGTGAACCTTGGGGAGAGGTTGGTGCCTGCCTAGAACATCTCAGGGCCCCAACAAAGACAAGGTCTAGAGAAGGGCCTTCCAGCTGCAGGTCAGTGTGTCTCCTCAGCCCACAAGAGAACTACAGCTAGGGGAGGACAGGATATTTTCCCTGAGAGAGGGACCCAGAACAGGGTGTCCTTTCCATGAGCCATTCTGAGCGGCAATGGCCACTTGCCTTCTTACCTTCCTCCGGCCTCCCATCTCTTCTTTCAGACCAGAGCCAGCTCAGGCTGCTGGGACCCTGCATGAGCCTTAATCACATCAAATGAGCAAACTACCCGCCTCCATCAACACCCACAGACTGCCATCCGCTGCCCTGGCGACTCCACCTAACCAGACCTCTGGGGTCTGACTCAGCCTCGAGGCAGACCACCCTTTGTCAATTTTCTCTTCTTTATTTTGGCTCTTCCGTCACCCGGACTCAGGATCGTCAAAGGCAAGGGGCTGGAGGGCAACTGACTCATTCCTATTCTAATCACGAAACACAAGCAGGAACAGAGAACCTCCAGCTAGCCAGGTGCAGTGTTGGGCAGTGAGGATGCGAAGGTCAATCAGTCACACCTGGTTCTGCCCTCAGAGAGCTTCCTGTCCAGTGGGAGACACACATTTACCAAGTAACAAAGTGAAAGTGTTAGTCGCTCAGTTGTGTCCAACTCTTTGTGACCCCATGGACTGTAACCCACTAGGCTTCTCTGCCCATGGAATTCTCCAAGCAAGAACACTGGAGTGGGTTACCATTCCCTTTTCCAGGGGATCTTCCGGACCCAAGGATCAAACCCAGGTCTCCCACATTGCAGACAGATTCTTTGCCATCTGAGCCACCAGAGAGACCAAGTAAACAAACCAAGAGAGAAAATAATCACAGATTATGATACCAACAATTAAAGGAATGAAGTGATGGTTGGGTTTGAGGGACAGAGAAAGGAACCACTTTAAATGTAGCAGCTGGGATCTACTTTTCAGAGGAGAAAACATTGAACATTAAGACCTAAGGAATAATAGAATCACCCATATTGAGGTTTCCAATATCATGTGGTGCTGGAGAAGACTCTTGAGAGTCCCTTGGACTGCAAGGAGATCAAACCAGTCAGTCCTAAAGCAAATCAACCTTGAATAATCACTGGCAGGACTGATGCTGAAGCTGAAGCTCCAATACTTTGGCTACCTGATGCGAAGAGCCGACTCACTGGAAAAGGAGAGCCTGATGCTGGGAAAGATGGAGGGCAGGAGGAGAAGGGGGTGACAGAGGATGAGATGGTTGGATGGCATCACCGACTCAGTGGACATGAGTTTGAGCAAGCTCTGGGAGATTGTGAAGGAAGCCAGGTATGCTGCAGTTCATGGGGTCATAAACAGCTGGACATGACTGAGCAACTGAACAACAACCATAGCAGGTGGAGGAGACTCAGCATCCAGGATAGATGAGGGCAACTTGGGACAACATGGGAAAGAGCAGGGGTGATCTGGAAAGCCTTGGCTGGCCAGTGTGATTGATGCTCTGTGAGTGAAGGCAGAGTGAGAGGTGGTCAGCAAGGCAGGAGCAGGAACCCACAGGGCACAGTAAGGTGTCTGGGTCTGATTCCAAGTGTCTTTCCTGTGGGGGAGCCCCACGTTCAAACTCCGAGGTTACACCTCTTATCCACAGCTCTGTGGTTAAGAGGTGGAACCATCTGGGTTCCCAATATGACTGGGCTCAAGGCATGGTGGGGAGTGATATCACCCAAGCACAGCCCCAGGACAGCCCACCCTCCCTCTTCTCAGTGTTGAGTTTCTCTTAGACAATTTGGTGTCCCTTTCCACAATGTACAAGTTCCCTGGTGGCTCAGACAGCAAAGCGTCTGCCTACAATGCAGGAGACCCGGGTTCGACCCCTGGGTTGGGAAGATCCCCTGGAGAAGGAAATGGCAACCCACTCCAGTACCCTTGCCTGGAAAAGCCCATGGATAGAGGAGCCTGGTAGGCTACAGTCCACGGGGTTGAAAAGAGTCAGACACAACTGAGCAACTTCACTTTCCACAAAGTGACTTAGAACCACGTGACCATGTCACAGAGTTTCTAGAAACACTGGATCCCACTGGATTACATTGAAGGGCTGTGGTGTGTTGGTAAATGATAAACAGTTAACTCTCTTGGGGGAGGGGTAACTGATCTCTAGCCTTTGCTGATTTCCACGGTGTAAATACTCCACCGTAGTCAATTTCAAATTACTAATGTTACTGAACATAGGATACAGAAGAGTGCACCCCCATACAATCCTCCCATTATACAGACACAATAGATGCAAATGATTTCAAGAGCATGAATACAAGTAAAATGTAGTAAATAATTAGAAAGCAATAAATTCTGAGTATCCATTACACTTGTTATCAATATAATTTTTGTTGTTGCTCAGCCACTAAGTGGTGTCTGATTCTTTGCAAGTCTATAGACTGTAGCCCTGTCAGGCTCCTCTGTCCATGGGATTTTCCAGGCAAGAAAACTGGAGTAGGTTGCCTTTTTTTTCTTCAGGAGATCTTCCTGGACCAGGGATTGAACCCATGTCTCCTGCATTGTAGGTGAATTCTTTACCACTGAGCCTCCAGGGAAGCCCCAGTTTAATTGTAGGTTTATATAATATAATTTTTAACAGTGACTGTGATTAACAACCAGTTCATCAAATTTGTGAAAAAGTAACAGTTGGCTCCCATGAACCAACAGGAGCCAACACTAGCACTCCATTTGCTGTGAGTTTCCATCCCATTTCTTCCAAAAGACTCCCGAGACAGTTCATACCCCGTCCCCAGGTACCTGCATAAGAAGTGATTATCCTGAACAGTGATTATCCTCTTCCCCCACGGCAGTGGGTTGCTCCCTACCATACATTTTAGGGACACAATGAATGGCTGTGTATGATGTCTGCTGCAAAAGGATGCCTGACCAAGAGAACATTTGGGACCTGAAATCCAGCCCTAGGACTGCAGCTGCCTAAAGAGGGCGCCTTCCACTAATATTCACTGAGGTGCCATATGGCCTGGTCCTGGAACTGTAAGTAATCTATTTTACGTATGAGAGGCCATCAACAGACTCCTCCCTGAACAAAATGCTTCTACCAGCTTCTTATTCTTAAAAAAAAATTATACTCTGCCCCTCTTGGCACCCCACATAGTCATGTAATCAATTCCTGTAAATCTAAGGAGAGTGTTTAAAAGTAAAGATTAAGAAGAAAATGATGAGAACAATGATCCAGAAGATGAGACAGAGGTTTTATCACATACACAGAGATAGATGCTAAAGCAGAAAGGGATACCCAGGCTGCCTTCAGGAGGGTATCAGGCCAATTAGGACACTGTGTTCCTGTGTCAGGGGTGCAGAGTCTGGCTCCTTCAGCAGCAAAAGAGCGATGCCCAGGACTCCTCCAGGCAGCAAACTATTTCTCAGATCACACTACAGCCAATAAAAATGCCTCAGATAAGCCCCCAGAAGCTAGATAAGCCAACAAACAACAGTGCTGGGAAATGGTTTTCACCTCTCCATACCAACAGCAAGAGCTGCCACACTGAGTTCAGACAGATGTCGAGGCTGCCTGTCTGTGTCACGACAGTTTCTTCCATGACCAGGGCTCAGAGTGATGATGACCAGTATGTTAAAAGACATTAGGTCAAGAGAAAGGAAAGTGGCTGGGAGAGGGGAGGCTTTCAGAGCAGACTTTTTATTTTATAAGTTTTAGGTTTACAGAAAAGTAAAATTATAATAGAGAGTTCCTGTATATCCTCCTCCCAGTTTCCCAAATATATCATTTATATGGTACATTTGTCACAACTTGTGAACTAAGATGGGCTTCCCTGGTGGCTTGGATGGTAAAGAACCTGTCTGCAATGCGGGAGACCAGGGTTTGATCCCTGGGTCAGGAAGATCCCCTGGAGAAGGGAATGGCTATCTACTCCAGCATTCTTGCCTAGAGAATTCCATGGACAGAGGAGACTGGTGGGTTACAGCCCATGGGGTCACAGAGTAGGACACAACTCTGTGTGTCTGAACATCAACAACTTTGGGTTATAATTCAAGACTATACTATTCATTGCTCAAATTGTTCCAGCTTTGTCTATTGGGAGCTCTTGCAGTTTGCTCCTATGTCCCTTGGACATACCCTCTTGCTTTGCTTCTTGAATATGTCTTTTATTTCTGGCACTATATGATGTTCCACGTTCATTTTGCATTTCCTTCTCAGCCCTACAACCTGCCATTTCTCCAAGAAATCCTTTTCCTTTTATGGGAGAATGATATTAGAAACCAAAATCTGGGCACAGGATGTGCTCATTGCTTCCAGGCCCACTCAGTAGACAGAGTTTGGAAATATAAGTGCATATACTAACCCAGGTATGCACCCATACCTCTGTTTATGCAGACATGTAGATAGATAATATGGCTGCATAGGTATAGATGTAGTGAAAGTGAAGTCACTCAGTCATGTCTGACTCTTTGCAACCCCATGGACTGTAGCCTACCAGGCTCCTCTATCTATGGGATTTTCCATGCAAGAGTACTGGAGTGGGTTGCCATTTCCTTCTCCAGGGGATCTTCCCAACCCAGGGATTGAACCCAGGTCTCCTGCATTGCAAGCAGATACTTTACCTTCTGAGCCACCAGGGAAGTCTCAAGACATAGACATAAATCCACCTGCAACCACATTAAGCTAAACATGAGTTCATACCATACCTTCAGCTTTCATTCAGTACCACACTGCTCACGCTAGGAAGACATTTGACATGTTTTAAAAAAATAAACAGTATTGTATTTTTTTTAATTTTGCTTTTCACAAGAATGTTGTTAACATATAGAAATGGCATTGAGTTTTTTTCTTTTTTTGGCCATACCACACTGCATGCAGAACTTCCCCGACCAGGGGTCAAGCCTGTTCCCCCTGCAGTGGAACGGCAGAGTCTTAACCACTGGACCACCAGGGACGTCTGATTTTTGACACCTTGAAAACGTTGTGAGACAATGACACATAATTAGCATCTTTCAGAATCACTGGTCGCACACCCAGGAAGCCAGCATTGGACTCACTCTTCTTTTATCAAACTTTCCTTTATTTGGGAGGGAAGTTCCTGGAAAAAAAAGCCATGGAAAGAAGCAAAGAAAACCACACAGTGGCCTGCGTGTGCCACTGTTTGAGTGGATCTCCATTTTGAATGGCAGACTTTGTGCCCAGATCTCAGGAGAAAGGGTAGGCCATGGCAGAGTGGTCCTTGAACCTCCCCTACCAGGTACCTAAGGAATCGTCCTTAGGTTCTGAAGACAATGCTCCAAGGCTCCTTTGTGACTAAACCAGAAACACTAAACCAGAAGTCTTCTGTTCCTAAGGCAACCAACTTTCAATGAGTTCAAACTGTGTTCAGCTAGGAGTTCCCCAATGGTCCAGTGGTGAAGACTCTGTGCTTCAAATGCAGGGGACATGGGTTTGACCCCTGGTTGAGGAACTAAGATCCTACATACCATGTAGTGTGGCCAAAAAAAAAAAAATAATAATGTGTTCAGCCAATACTGATACAGCTCAAAGGAAAGGGAAACAAAGACCATCATTAGTGTCAGAATCATAAGACAGTGGGTTTTCATGCCAGTCTCTTCCTGTAAATGACTTTTGTTCCCTGATAAATGTGACTTCAGGATTCCTTAGAACAAAGATGTCTCAGGACAAAAGAGGCCTGAAGCATTTTTAGACTCTGGGCTAGAAGGGAAAAAAGCACTGGTTTTGAATCATTCCTCACTGTGAGTAATGTGGACCAAGATAATATGACTCACAAACCAAAATGGACACACTAATTGGCTGAACTCTGAACCCAACCCACATATTAATTTTTTTTTAACTGCACTGAAAACAAAATCAAAGTTGTTGTTTTTAAAATCTTACTGAACCAGTTCAAATTAGAACCAGTCTTTGGGAATGGTAGAGCCAGAAGAAACAAAAATTAGAAAAGAAAAATCATTTCCATACAAGTATTTCATTCACTTCAAGTGTCTGGTGCATACAGATATGCACTGTATATGTATTTCTATCAGTAGGAGATCTTTTAATTGAATCTCACTTAACCAATTTGCCACATTAAGTAACATGCCCCATCCTCTCTATAGAGTCTATAGGTGGAGGTCCTGGACGCTCACAAGACTGGTGGCTGGTAGGGCACTGGGCAGGAAGCCTTCCCTTCCAGTGGATTGTGCCTTTTGCAAGAATGCCTTGTATTTGCTCCCTAACCTGGCTATACCTACTGTATTCACTACTGTAACTACATTATGTAATTCATTATCAAAGAAGTCAATCAACTATAAGTTCAAAAGGAAAGACTTCTTGTTTCTATGAAAGTAAATCAAATACTTTGGAAAGACCAAGGTGCGTTGCATTTATAATAAAAAGAATGAACGACAGCACTGATGCCCATCAGTGGCTCATCTGTGAAAAAAAAGTTCTCAGTAAATCGATGTATATTTGAATGCTTTATATGAACAATAAAATCATGTATGTTTCATTATAATGATTCTTTGCTTTCCGCTTAAATAAAATGGCCCAATTCCCTTACCCAGTGTATCAGACAAGAGGGTTTCCACACGGTACGTACTTTTTCTTCCTTCTGAAGCACTGATCTGTCCATGATGATCACACAGGCTTTTCTTCTGATCAGAGATTTCCAAGGCACCAACACTGCCTTCTCTTTCTCTGGATACCTAACCCCCTGTGCAGTGATTAAGAGCAAGGAGGGGCTGAGAAGACAGAAAGACCGGGGAGACTCCATTCTCAGGCTGTACTGCTTTGGGAAGCCACTTGCCCTCCTGAGACTCAGTTTCCTCTTCTGTGAAATGGGAGTGATAACAGTTCAGAAGCTTCCCTATTTAAGGACAGAGGTAGAAGAGCCTCCATAGATGAGAACAATACACCTCCAGAACAAACAAGGCAACAGAGATCCTTGCTAACAAGAGATGTCTTCAGAGGTCACTGATTCAGTGTCATTTTGAGTCTACCAAAAACATCAGTAACAACTTCATTCATACGTATGCAGAGGAGCTAAACCTACCCGGTAGGATCTCAGTGAGGGTTAAATGAGATAAAGTATCAGAAAGCAAAGAGATGGACCCATCACATGAGCTCCCTATATGCTTGCTGAATTTTTCTCTAGCCAAGTCACCCCATCCTCTGCTCTCAATGGCCATGATTCCGGAAATGGAATCACAAAGGATTCTATTGCACGAGGAAGTGAATCTAAGTTGCAAAAACCAGACAGATTCAGGACTCCCACCTTTCCCCACCTGGACTAACAAGACAGACTGCGGTGGTCTCCCTGCCTCCAGGCACGTCCCTCCCCCAGGCTGTCTCATCCCACAGCCAGCACTGCTGCGCTCCTAACCACAGCTCTCCCCAACACTGATCAGAAGGGGCTGCTACTCTTATACCTCAAGCCTTTATGTTTCCTCTCCAGGGGTGGATGTCCAACTAACATCTCATACTAAAGGCATCCAAAGAAAAATGTTGATTTTCCCCACAAAACCAGTTCCCTTCCTGGTCTTCCCACCTTGGTAACCGTGCCCAACTACCCAGCTGTTCAAGCCAACGTCATCTTTGACTCATCCCATCCCTCAGTCCTCAAGGGCCAGGAATCAGAAGTCCTATTGTGATAGTTCTATCACTCAAAGTATTGTCGCTTTTCCATGTTTCCCCACCTCCAAAGCTCTCACTCCAGGTCAGGCCTCCACCCTCTCTAGTCTGAATCACTACAATGGCTTCATATCTGTGTTTTGCTTCTCTGGTTGGTTCATCTCTGACTCCTTCTAGAACTGACCCACTCTCCCCTTATTCACCAGACACCAGTCACACTGGCCTTTTTCCTGTTCCTCAAACTTGCCAGGCTTCCTCCTGCCTCAAGACTTCTGTACTTGTAGTTTCCTCCACCTGGAACCCCCTTCTCCCAGACCATCCTGTGATCCAATGAGTTTGCTCAAACTCATGTCCACTGAGTCAGTAATGCCATCCAACCATCTTATCCTCTGTCGTCCCCTTCTCCTCCTGCCTTCAATCTTTCCCAGCATCAGGGTTTTTTCCAAGGAGTCAGTTTTTCACATCAGGTGGCCAAAGTATTGGAGTTTCAGCTTCACCATCAGTCCTTCCAATGAATATTCAGCGTTGATTTCCTTTAGGATTGATTACTTTGATCTCCTTGCTGTCCAAGGGACTCTCAAGAGTTTTCTCCAGCAGCACAGCTCGAAAGCATCAATTCTTCAGTGCTCAGCCTTCGTTATGGTTCAACTCTCACATCCGTACATGACTACTGGAAAGAAATGAACACCTAGCACAATTTCCTTCTTCCCCTTTTCCAGCCAACTTTATCCTTTGTGTGTGTGTGTGTGCTTTAAGAATTTTTTTTATGTGGACCATTTTTAAAGTCTTTATTAAATCTGTTACAATATTGCTTCTCTTGTGTTTTTTTATGTACTGGTTTTTTGGCTGTAAGGCATGTGGGATCTTCACTCCCCAACCAGGCACTGCACTTGCATCCCCTCCATTGGAAGGTTAAGTCTTAACCACTGGATTGCCAGGGAAGGCCCCCAACTTTATCCTTTGACTTCCACTTTTCCTTTCTGTTGTAGCATCACACTCTTGCCTTGCCTGCCCCACCTTCATGTAGCCAGTCCCCCTTCTAAGCTCTCCCTTCTACACAATTCCATCAGAGCCCTTAAAGTATTATTCATCATTCTCTTTGTCCACGTCCCCAAGTAGACCAGGAGATCCAGGAGATGAAGGACCACATCTTCCTCAGCCTTCCAGGCCCAACCCACACAACAATTCTCTACATCTCTCACTGCCCTGCCAGCCCTGATCACATGTGCTTGCATGCGAAGTCGCTTCAGTCATGTCCAATTCTTTGGGACCCTGTGGTTTGTAGTCCCCCAGGCTCTTCTGTCCATGAGATTCTTCAGGAAAGAATACTGGAGTGAGTTGCCATGCCCTCCTCCAGGGGATCTTTCCAACTCAGGGATCAAACCCATGTCTCCTGTGGCTCCTGCTTTGCAAGCAGATTCTTTACCCCTGAGCCACTTGGGAAGCCCTGATCACGAGATTATTTCATATCTAATCTTTTCGTCTGCCCTCTTCTCTATGCAGTGCCACCTCTGTAGCACTTATCATCATCCCAAATCATCTCATCTCTAGTCACTCAGCTATTTGTTCTGCTTGTCTATTAACGTTACCTGCCTCCCACACTGTACCTCTGGTGACTAGAACAGTGGCTGACACAGTCGGTGCTCAATAAAGATGTGTTCACAACGGGCTTATTCAGTACATTTGTTAAATGAAGGGCTGTCCATCGCTTAGCCACTGTGGCCACTGTATATCTCAGGATACCCGAAGAGCAGGGGCATTCGATGCTGTGTTTACAGCAGTCACTCATGGTTTCCAAAACAAGACACAGGGACATGATTCATGAAAATCACATTCTGAAGCACATGTTGGTGCAGAGAGAGGGGAGAGGAGGGGAAAAGAGGCAAGTAGACTGAGCAAACTGTCTTCAGCGGTTCCAGGGCATCCACAGCCTGAAGGACTGACCAGTTGCTTCTTTTGTTTGGCATCGAGAGTCCGGACAGGAGCAGCAGGTCTCTCTACAGCTCTACCAACTCCATGCCAATTAGTCCAATTAGAAGCAGATCTGTAGATTAATTGCCCAGATGTTCGATTTCATCAGAGGTCACATGGTCTATGCAGTCCCGGAAGATTAACATAGATCTTGGCACACAGAGGATGGGGGAATGGACAACACTCAGCCAAACGGGTTTCAAAGGCCAAGAAGGTTTAAAGGCGTTTCAACAGTCCCTTTCCAAGAGGGAGACCTCAGGTCACCTGGCCTTCTCCAGGCTGGAGAGAGTAGGGACACGAGATTTGCTGCAATGTTGGCTTGGCATCTTCCATGTGACATGAAATGAATATTAACCCTGTTAAGTCACCCCAGGCCCCCAGCATTGCTGAAGACGTGACAAGTAGAAGTTGGACCATGTGGCCACCACAAGGGCAGAGAAAGTGGAGGCTGGAACTGAGCCAGCCAATGGGGCCAGCAGAACAGAAATCAGGTCAGGGGTTGCCAGCCACCAGTCCCCAAAATAATGTTTCATCAGAGGACATATGAGTCCTGGCTAGGACTGGCCTGCCCCAGCAGACAGAAATGTATGGCTAAGTCCAAACAGGTTATCAAATACATAAATGTACCCAAGAAGCTAGCTGGCCGCACTTCACCTCTGGGCAGGGTGTCTGTAAGGAAGATCAAAAGAAGAGTTATGGTTTCTACTTGACATCTTAATATGAGTAAGACAGGCTAGTCGATCCTGCCTGAGTTTGTAAGTGACGTGAGTGGGATCTAGCACAGTGTTTTCCACCTTTGGCTCCACAGTGCAATTGCCAGGGAAGTTTATAGAATGCAGAGCCTGAGCCCCACTCCAAGAGATCTGGATTTTAGGGTACAGCCTGGGAACTGGGAATTTTTTAATTTCCCCAGGGCTTTAATGGGAAGCTCAGGGGAGAACCACTGCCCTAACACAGCTGCAGACTGATGGCCCCGCAACCTACCCTGTCTTCACCCATGGATACTCCCGGAAACTCACATCATTCTCCAGACTCATTTTAAGCAAAAATAAACTGACTCCTGTTACAAAAAGGCCTTCTGGGGACATAGAACGTACCTCGATACAGGTTTTATTTGAAGTCTTTATAACTTCCTATAAAATCCCCAATTCCTTAAGCTAGAATTCTGAGCCATCTTTCTACCTTCTTGTACATTCATCCAACAAATATTCATTGAGCATCACTATGGGTTCTATGTTCTTGCTCTCATGAAGCTTTCATTCTGCTAGGGGAGGCAGAATAAACAATCAAATGTAATACATAGAATGATTCCATAAAACATAAAGTATGATAAGAAATAAAACAGGATGATATGACATCAACAGCAGGTGGCCAGGGAAGATACATGTGATGGGATAATATAAGCCAAGTCCTGAACACTGAGAAGCCAGCCGTGTGACTCCCTGAGGGTGAAGTGCATGCAAAGGCACAACCTCAGTCTCCTGTAGGCCTACTTCAACGCCTCTGTTGTCCACTGGGGGCCACCAGCTTCCCCACCTTCATATTTTGGATTCGTCCTATCAGAAATGCCCTCTTCCGATCCAAATCTATGACTATTGAAAGAACTCCCTCCTCTAAGTAGCTTCCCAGGTCCAGACCCTCCACCTTCTGACCGCCCGTTACTTCACCTGATACGTCTATGAATGCCCCGGGTGAACTGCAATGAGGGTAAAAGCATAAGACATGATTGTTGCTACTCACACCTCCTGAACCTTCTGCTTGAATTTGCATTGAATCATCACACCCTTGATTTTGTTGTCTTGTTTCACCGAGGTACAACTGTTCTCCTCCCGTGGGATTGTTGGTCTCTCCAGGCATAAATCAGGTTTTCTGTTCCCCTGTATCCCTAGTCATTCCTCGTACAGAGCTAAGCATTCATTCATACACTGTGACCAATGCTCTTAATGGAGGATTTGATTAGGTTGTTAGCAATTCAGTGTTTGTTCGAATGTAAGAGTTCACTAGTAAACCTTGTCTCATAGTCTTCAGTCTATTTTGCACTCACATTATCTCCAGTTTACAGGTGAGAAAGCCAAGGCACAGAGAGATTAAGTAACTTGCCCCAGGTCACACAGCTGGTAAGTGACAGGGCTGGGATTCAAACCCAGGTCCATCCAGCACCAGCTGCTGAATTGCACTGCATCACCTGGTCCTGTGAAGAATGCAGGTCAATAGTCCCATTCTCAACTTTTCAACAAAGAAAGTAAAACTCATGAAAGAATTAACAGAGGTAGCCTGGTTCATAGATTCAGTGGGTGCCAAAGCCAGGGCAATTATTCACGGCTGTAGATGCCAAGGCCTCCGGGCTTCTGCTTTGCCACGTCCCTTTCAGAAAGGTCAAAACTCTGGTTCGGGATTCAGCCAAAGTATCAGATCATCACTGTGCCCTCCAGTGAGTTTCTGTGCTGCCAGGTTGCTGCTGATAATAGATGAAAGTGTTTAATGAAATGGTCCGTGGGCGGAGGGCTGGAGAATATTCATTCATTTTTCTTTTTTTCTCTCTTTGGACTGCTCGAATGGTGGAGATGGGGAAGGACAGGAGTAAGAAGCTAACATGATCAAGCACCCGAGCAAGTCATATTACCTGCTCTGTAGTTTGGACTTAATGAACTGTTGCCAGAGTTAGCAAATGGAAAGACAGGAAGCTCATTTAAATTTGAATTTCAAATCATGAGAAAGTATTTTAGCATAAGTATGTCTTGTGCAATATTTGGGACATACTTATGCTGAAAACCCTAGCTTAAGGAGACCTGCCTGCCAGGTTTATCACGAGAAGTAAAGAACACACAGGATGCAAAGTGCTCACAGATACCTGGCTATGGCGAAGTACAGCACTGTCTCCGTTCGAAGACTGCTTTTGTCCTTTATATAGCAGAGCTGGTGGACAAACTCTGCCCTGGACCCTCATGCCAAACAGAAAAATGGCCACCATGGATTACTGACTCACAGTTTAATAAGCAAATTCACCAGGAGAAAACACTGCTCCTTTCGGTGATGAGGTTCTCTTGCTCTCTCTTTGCCCCCAAGGAAAGCAGAGGCAAAGGGTAGAATCCAGTGGCCAAACCAGTCAAGTCCAGAGAAGTGCCTCATGAGAAATGATAATAGAAGAGATAACAGGAGAGAAGTTTTGCAGATGGAAATAACTTGGCTGAGCAAGAGGAGAAAATGAGATGGGGAGATAGTGGAGAGTGAGGGAAAAGGAGAAAAACAGGACCTGAGAAGACCCATGAAGAAAACGTATGGGAAAATGTAAATGGGGAAGGCCCTTTGTGCCTAAATCAGAACATCCGGGCACCTTGCATGAAGCCCAGGGAATGATTCTCAAAGGTTCACAGACCACCTCAGGCACAGCTGGAAGGCAACAAATCTGTCTTCACCACTCTTTCCTCTGCCTTTTCAGCAGTAATACCAAGTCTGGCCATCCCTCTACCCAGCAATCCCCTCGTCGTTCTAAGAAAAGCACCACCTTCATCCCCAACCCCTCCTCCCTGGTTTGGCACTGCTCTGTTTACTTGTCCAAAGGGCTCCTTCTCAGACCCTCAATCCTATGTGACAAACTAACCACAGGGCTGGGACATTCTTCCTAGGGATCATTCACACAAACCAGTCAGTCCTAAAGGAAATCAACCCTGAATATTCATCGAAAGGACTGATGCTGAAGCTGAAACTCCAGTACTTTGACCAACTTATGTGAAGTGCCGGATCATTGGAAAAGATCATGATGTTGGGAAAGATTGAGGGCAGGAGGAGAAGGAGGTGGCAGAGGATTAGATGGTTGGATGGCATCACCAACTTAATGTGGACATGAGTTTGAGCAAACTCCAGGAGATAGCCAAGGACAAGGGAGCCTGGTGGGCTGCAGTCCATAGGGTCACAAAGAGTCAGAGGCAACTAAACAACAGCAACAAGCATCTTCTGGAACAATCTTTTCCCCTTCTCCCCTGCACTTTTCTCCCCATTGTTGTCTAATTCATGACCTGCTCTAACTGGGGTAAGTGGTGCTTTTCAGGGAGAAGAGTGGGTCACTGTGTGGCCTGGTAAAAATGAGATCTTTGTGTGTCTTCAGGGAAGACAGTAGGTGTGCAGGAGGCGTTCAATCATTTTGTGTTGGGACGATTTAATCAGTTGGCGTGCCCTGGTGGCGTTCTCCTAATTTCAGAAAAGATCACCCTCATTACTGTTCTTACACAATCTTTTCTGGAGGAACACCCACTAACAACTGGGAATCTCAGTCGTGTCATTGGTTGCCCACCCCCACCACCACCTCCACTGTCTGATGTTCTTCTCTGGGAGCCACTGAGAAAGTATTCCTTCAGGTACTTGTGCTGAAGAAAATTCTGGAGATGACCATAGAAAAATGTACATGTCTCCCAGGTACAATGGCAGGTTTCTGACTGCTATGATTACTACCAATATTGTGTAATGCCTTTGGGCAACCGACAACACACTAGATGTTATGAAAAGTTTAAATAGCAGACTCCCTGACCTCTAGCTCATGTCTGAAACTCCACAGCCTGTGCTGGCCTGCCCATCGGAATGGAAAACACAAGAAGATACTTCCTTCTTCCTTACCCAAAGCCCTGGAAACTTGGACAAGCTTTCCTAGCAATCCTGTGTAACCCCATGCTCAGTCGCTCAGTCGTGTCTGACACCGTGTGACCCTGTGGACTGTAGCCCGCCAGGTTCCTCTGTCCATGGGATTCTCCAGGTAAGAATTCTGGAGCGGGTAGCCATTCCCTTCTCCAGGGTATTTTCCCAACCTAGGGATCAAACCCAGGTCTCCTGCACTGCAGGTGGATGCTTTACTGTATGAGCCACCAAATCAACTGCATCTGTCTTTGCTCACTCTTTTTTTTCCCCCCCATACCTTCTGATTATTCAGGTGTAGGATAAAGTAAAGAGCTGACAAGGGAAAACTTTACCAGAGGGCCCCTGAATGCCTCATAGGTTCTGAGAACTGAAACTCAAAAACATTGTGTAAAGCTAATATAAAAGTGTCCCTCTGGTAGCATCTATTTCCCACCAAAAATTATTTACAAGGAATGGGGAACACCCACCACAACTTCAGAAAGGTAGGACTGATTACAACCCAAGATCAGAATCAACTCAATATCAGAAGCAGATACAGTTGGCTTGTGAGAAAGAATGACTGACCTATTCATGCTTTACCTCATGAAAGAGAGGAGATTCAATTCTTTGAAAGTAAATAAAGAGAGTTCATTTCTTTGACACTCCTGCTCCTTGACTCGGAGACCCAGAGACTAGACTAATCTTAAAACTGACCAGCTAGGGACTTCCCTAGTGGTCCAATGGTTAAGAATCCACCTGCCAATGCAGATGACACAGGTTCAAACCCTGGTCTGGGAGGATTCCACATGCTGTGGGGCCACTAAGCTGCAACTACTGAGTCCTATCGCCCTAGAGCCCTTGCTCCTCAATAAGAGAAACCGCTGCAATGAGAAGCCCATGCACCACAACTAGAGAAAGACCACGTGCAGCAACAAAGACTCTATGTGGCCAAAAATAAAATGAACAAATAAATTAAAAAAAAACTGACCAGCTATCCACTATTACACAAGTGATACCTTTTGAGGCAGCCAGAGTTCAATTTTATTCACAACACATGCATCCACAAAAGCTTTCCTTGTCCTTTTACAGATTGCAACTCCAAGCAACCAACAGGACAGGATGTGGAAGATGGTGGGGAGAGTCCCTGGCAGGGACCCTCTGCATCCCAAAAGTGGGGTGCAGTCGGCATAAAATTTTGAAAGCCATGGAGGGAGACCAGAAAAGTCTGTTGGAGGCATCTGTTAGAGAGTTGGGGTTATAGACTCACAAATACATTGCAGATAGAAGAAAATCACTCCTCAGTCCAGCAGGGCCAAACTTCACGGATGTCACTAAACTCTGGGAATGGAGCTAGGAAGTGGGAAGAATAACCAGCCATCCTTCCAAATGTAGAAGTAAGTATATTCAAGTAGCACCCAAGGGGATAGTTAACAGTTCCAAAGGCAAGCTATATAGTCTGTTAGTTGCCCCATCACTGAGTCTGGATAAATCTTCTCATGCAAAGACAAATACATAAAGAAAAGAGACAGACTGAAAATACACTGCAGGACAAGAAAAGAGAACACCACTCTGAAGACTCAAGAGTATGTCCAGAGGAAACCTTTTCAAAACCTTCAGCATCAATAGAAAGAAAAATGCCATTCCTTCTGTAAAATAGGCAGAAGTCCACAATGATCAGACTGAGACAGAAAGAGAGCTGGAAGAGCTATGGGATTATTTTGGAGGAATAAAAATGCAGGAACATATTTCAGTTCTGCACTAGAAGCATCAAAGAGGAAAACGAATCATATGGAATAATACATCAATGGAAGGTAAATTTGGGTTGGTATTCTAGAATGCAAGGACAAGCAAGTAAATATTTTACAAGAGATAATAATTTAAATGAGGAGGCCAAGTTAAAACAACATATCAATGTTATTGATGAAGAAACAAAACTTCAGTAGAAGCAGTAACCAAACATAGAATTAAAAGGAACTTCCCTGGTAGTCCAGGGACGAATGGAGGATGGATGAGTGGATGGATGATAGGACAGACAGCTGGATGGACCCTTAGTTAGTCAGACCCTTTGCTGTTGTTCAGCCGCTCGGCCGTGTCTGATTCTTTACAACCCCGTGGGCTGCAGCACGCCAGTCTTCCCTGTCCTTCACCATCTCCCGGAGCTTGCTAAAACTCATGTCCATCGAGTCGGTGATGCCATCCAACCATCTTGTCCTCTGTTGTTGCCTTCTCCTACTTTGTTCAATTCACATTTCCCCTGGGGATTCTAATCACTCCTACTTTTAAAGGATTAAAATTTACCCTCCCAACAGACCTTCCTCTGTAGGTTATCTGCCTTCTGTACCACAGCTGCAAATTGTCAACCTTCAGAAGTCTTGGATTCCAATCCAGGCTCTTCCTGGGACAGGCTCTGTGTTTTAGAAGAGTCACCTAACCTCTCTGTGCTTTGTCACTTGGCCAAGAAGGTATGGGTGGGTAAACTAAGCCTCAGTGGCCTAGAGAGAGTGAACCTATCTCCCCATCAGGGAGCACCCGCCCTAGGAAACAAAAACACCAAGGCAGTGTATTATTTTTTGTGACTCACAGTGCTAAAATGGGAGAGTAAGAATGTATCCTTGATCGTACTATTTCTTTATTCCCAATTTGATTTAGAGCCCAGAAAGCTGACCTGAGGCATAAATGATATATGAGGTCAGACTTGAGTTTGTGGGGAAAAGTGGGACCAGACAGCCGGGTTATATACCAACAATCCTCTAGCAGTCCTGACGTCATCTCTGTCGGCCCTTTCTTCCCCTTGCCCTCCCCAGGGGAAAGAAAGTATAAAATATTTCCTGGCAGTGGGACAGGATGGAGGAAGAGTTGGGAATGCAGTCGTTTGCACTACTGGCCTAGTAAAAGTAGCTGGGCTTGTAGCTCTCAGAGGATGGTTGTCATGGCAACTCCAGAATCAAGAAGCAGGGTGCCTTTTGGCCACTGTCTGCAGCACAAAGTTCTTTTTCGGCTTTCCACAAGCTGGTCAAAAAAACATACCCAGTCAGATAGGTACAGATGCTGATAGCCAGGCACTCATAGACACAGAAAAGTTTAAAAGCCACATTGCAAGAGGCAAGTTCCCTCTTACAGCTTTGGATGATCCAGATCACTGAAACCTCATCTGTCTGCTCCTCACTTTTCTCCAGCACCAGCAGAGTGAGGAAGCTGGAGATACTTTGAGGTCACCAGACAACAGTCTTCCAGGTATCAGGGGGCTCTTCCTAGGCCTTCAAGTGTACATATGTCCCTTCTCGAAACACAGGCCCTGGAAACTGAACCAGCCACGGTTCCCTGGTTAGTGTCAGGGTAACATCTTCCTTGTCTCAAAGGGTGTTAGGAGGACTGGCCACGTGTGGCAGAGCATATTTTGTGACTTCCTTGCCTGTAGTTGTCAGACCTGAGCCAGCAGCACTGCCCTTCTATGGGAATCCAGGTCCAACTCTGGACAGGAAACAGAGACCTCCTGAGTCCGAGTGATAGCGATGCAAACTCCACGGGGAAACTGAAAGCTTTCTGAACTTACTTCAACGGGCAAAATAATAAAGAGTACCAGCTGGCAGAGGCCAGTGTGGAGGCCAGAGCCTCGGCTTCAGGCCAGAGATGGGCAGAAGCTCTGATAAGCCCCCTTTGCTGAGGCTCAGGTCCTAGCAGTCCCTTCACTGGTCTTTTCAGGACACAAACCACAGGGTGAGCTGAGAGAGGCAGGATTCAGAAGTTACCCACCCATACCTTCGTGGCCAAGAGACAAAGCCAAAGAGGCTACGTGACTGGTCTAAAAACACACAGTCTGGCCCTGGCAGAGCCTGGGTTGGAATCCAAGACTCCTGAAAGCTGACTAGATAATAGGGAATGTGGCACTTGCTCAGGGCAAAGGAAACAGCCAGTGAGCAGGAGACTAAATTAGACGCTGAAAACTGAATACAGGAAATATTGGGATCTCATGAGATTATTTTCAAAGTAATAGAATAATACTAACCACAATTTCCTGTGAACCTACACTGTGCCAGGCACTTTACTAGATGCTTCCCATACATTATTTCTCTGTGATCAAGTTCAGTTCAGTTCAGTTCAGTTGCTCAGTCGTGTCCAACTCTTTGCGACCCCATGAATCACAGCACGCCAGGCCTCCCTGTCCATCACCAACTCCCGGAGTTCACGCAAACTCACCTCCATCGAGTCGGTGATGCCATCCAGGAGAAATTGAGGCTGGAAGTATAGTTACCAAAGAAGAAGGGGCGGGGCAAACTAGGGGTATGGGATAAAGAGATCCAAACTGCTCTGTATCAGATAGGTGAGCAACAGGGACATACTGTACCGCACCAGGAATTACAGCAATTATCTTATAATAGCTTTAAATGGAGTACAATCTGCAAAAATACTGAATCACTATGCAGTAAATTAATATGATATCATAAACTATACTTCAGTTAAGAATAAGCTACCTGCCCAAGACCATATAGATGCCGAGAGGAGATGTGAAGATTCTCCTGAGTCTTCATGCCTTTGAAACCTGACTTTTGACTCCCATAATATCGATTTTCATCACAAGGAGGGGCAAGGAGCTGAATGTGCTCATTTATCTTAAGTTCCCATATGTTCAGACCCTAAACTAAGACATCTCCCAGAGAAGCTCAGGAAATAAAGTTAAGACAAAGAGCATCAGACTATTGGCTACAAATAGATTCATGAATTGAAAATAGCCAATTGGGGTTACACGGGGTTGGGGGTAGTAAATACACATTTGGGGTTGGCTTTGGGCTTCCCTGGTGGCTCAGAGGTTAAAGCATCTGCCTCCAAAGGTTAAAGCATCTGCCTCCAATGCGGGAGACCCAGGTTCGATCCCTGGGTTGGGAAGATCCCCTGGAGAAGGAAATGGTAACCCACTCCAGTACTCTTGCCTGGAGAATCCCATGGATGGAGAAGCCTGGTAGGCTACAGTCCACAGGGTCGCAAAGAGTCAGACACGACTGAGCGACTTTACTACTACTACTTACTACTACTACTTAGTGTTATACATGTATGCCTGCTAGGAGGTAAACACCAAGACTCTGTGTCTTTTCCGAATGTTTAATGTAGAATTCTCCTAATAGGCTTCCCCGGTGGCTCAGCAGTAAAAGAATCCACCTCCAACGCAGGAAACGTGGGTTTGATACCTCGGTGGGGAAGATCCCCTGGAGGAGGGCATGGCAACCTGCTCCAGTATTCTTGCCTAGAGAATTCCATGGCCAGAGGAGCCTGGCTGGTTAGAGTCCATGGAGTCCCAAAGAGTTGGACATAACTGAAGAGACTAAGCAAAAGCAATTTTCCTCATAGACAGGCCAATGGAAGGGGGCTTGTTTTCTCTAAAACTTTAGAATCCAAAAGATTTATTAAAGTTGGTCAGACATTGACGCTGCACACCAGGGCTCGTCTTAACATGTGACAGGGCTGGATCCCAGAAGGTTTAATTAGTTAGAGAACGTAGCAGACACTCCAGGATTCCTACCAATGGGTGGCACCATGTTAGTTTACACCCAGAAATCCCTACCTATTGCTTTCACACCCTTAGCTTGCCCACTGTCTGGAAGAGAAATAATACAGGCACCTCAGAGCAACAAGGAGATTATTGTTTTCCTTGTGCTGACTGCAAGGCCAAAGACGAAAGCACTAGGTTTGGAGTTGGGAAGACTTCACAGTTCAGTTCCCAAACTTGAACTTAACTCTTTCTCTGTGGTATAAAGCATTCATTTTCCTTTCCACTTCACCATGTTATTGGATTTGATTAAAACGAGGGACAGCCAGGACTGCTCCAGAGCATTGTTTCCATTGTGTTCTAATGGACATGTACCAAGCTGTGCATGCATGTGTTCAGTTGCTCAGTCAATTCTGAGACCCTTTGGACTGAAGCCCACCAGGCTCCTCAGTCCATGGGATTTTTCAGGCAAGAATACTGGAGTGGGTTGCCATTTCTTCCTCCAGGGGCTCTTCCCAACCCAGGGATTGAACTTGCATCTCCTTTGTCTCCTACATTGCAGGCGGATTCTTTACTCACTGAGCCATCAGGGAAGCCTTGAACATGGCAGGCCAACTAAACCTATAAGGCAGACATGGAGCAAGAAGGGCACCCGGCAGAACTCGCTCTGTCTCTCCAAGTCTCCCCTTTGTTATGCTCAATTCAGGAACTATATATAATTCAGCCACAGTGTGCCAGGCACTGTGCTAGACACTGCAGATGGAGAGACAATTAAGATAAGGTTGTTGCTGTCCAGACACTTCCATTCTAACAACAGGGACACAGACAGGCAAACATAATTGCAATGAGGGTGTGAGGCATGCACTGTTAGAAGTATGTAGAGGGCATGGAAGCAGTACAGAGGAGGACTGAGTCCTCAGAGGGTCAAGGAAGACTTTTGGAGATGCTGATATACAAACAAGGTTTTGAAGGATGAATAGGAGTTCAGAAGTGACAATGGAAAGGATGGCAAAGGGAAGAGCATGTGCAAAGGCCCAGAAGCACACATAGAAGGACCTCAGGCCCCTGCAGGAATTTGGTTACTCGTTCATATATTCCCAGCATAGCTTAGAAGTGCAAGTGTGCTCAGTCGCTCAGTTATGTTCGACTCTTTGCAACCTCACGGACTGTAGGCTCCTCTGTCCGTGCAATTTTTCAGGCAAGAGTACTAGAACTGGTTGCCATTTCCTTTTCCAGGGGATCTTACTGACCCAGGGATCGAACCTGTGTCTCTTACATCTCCTGCACTGGCAGGCAGTTTCTTGGCAGAAGTGCAAAAAGAGTCACCAGCTCTGACAGCTGCTCTCTCCAGCCCCCTGCTTATACCTTCCAGGGTCTCTGACTGCCCTTGGCTCAGATCTTCTGCTCCTAATTCTGACCTCTAGGCACCTGGCCCCAGTGACCTGTGATGGATATGCTTTCCTGATCTTGATTTTCTAGACTCTTCTGGGCATTCTCTACTCTGTGATGTGCAGCTATGTGAGACAACGCTCCGCCACCATGCTCTGTGGTGCCTTTAAAGGCAGCCCAGCCGAGCTTCCCCAACAGGGACCAGACACCTACTAGGATCTGCAAGTTGTCTAAGGGAACCAGAGTGAAAAACATAAGTGGCAGGGAAAGTGGCAGGAGATGGTTCTGGAGGAGGGCAGGAGGCCAATCTGATTCCTGCTAAAGAGTCTGGACTTTATCCTGCAGGCAGGGCGGTGGGAGCCATTGAAGGGCATGATGCTGAGGGACGGGAAGATTCTGATCTGGCTTCTTGGGGGTGACCGTGGTAGTGACAGGGTGGATGTACTGGAGGGAGAGACAAGAAGCGAGGGTTAGGAGCGACTGTTGCAATAGTCCCAGCAAGACTTGAGAAGGAGAGAAAGCCAGGCTTCCCTGCCATCATTCACTGCTGGTACCCTCAATCAGGACCTCCCTGGACGCAGAGGCAGGATAGATTCAGGGTCCCTTTAACTCACCCTGGCGGCTCTCCAGCCCTCCAGCATGGCTCTAATGCTTATATTTGGAGGTTGCATCCTATCCCATCACCATCAGCATTTCCTCCTCTTCTTCCTCCCCCTCCACTTTCTTCTCCTTCCTTTCATCCTCTCTCTCTCTCCTGCCCACACTCTGCTCCTGGAGCAACATCGTTTGCCTCCTTCCTCTAGCTCAAGCCTCTCTGATGGGAAAAATAAAACAGAAAAGCAAGCCTGAACTGTTTAAAAAAAAAAATGAACTGAAGAACAGGGCTCTGGTGAGAAGCAGGTGTGACCCACAAGAGTACTGCCCTGGCCACTTTAAAAAAGAAGCCCCTGCGATAAGGAGGATCCATGATACTCTGATCTTCCCCAAGTCTGGAAACCCTGGGGGTGCTCCACAAGTATGTAAAACAATTTTCATCACAGAGACCATCACCTTGGAACCTGGAGGAGGAACTCACTGCCCTTCTCCAACACTCCTGCCCGCAGATGGTAGGAAACAGAGACCAACTGAGCAATGCCCTTGGGCCCCCATGTCCTGGCTTCCCTGTGACCATCTGCCACCTTAAACTCACCCAGAACTATCTTCAGTGACTTTTTCCAGGTCACAGCAACCTGTTTACAGACATCTAGAATTCCCAGGCACTTTTAGGACAAGGGACTCGGGATGTGTCCAAGTGGGCAGCAAAGTCTTGTCTAAGAGAAGCTGTTCTTCCAAATCTATTTCTGCCCATATAAACATTTGCCAAGGAAACAAGGCATGTGGGCATGCGCCAGCCCCACAGGCCCTCGGGTTGCTGCAAAAGGCAAATGGAAAGTCACATGTCATAACAGTGGAAAGTACATACGCAACTATTCTTAGCCCTGGAATGTATACATGGTCTCTCTGCCCAGCAGTTCTTTCACAAAGCTCTAGAAAACTGTGAAAGTGCCTTCAGCATAAACAAATCCAGAATTCTCCCAGGACAAATCATTTGCCAGCTTAAGGAAAGGCCTGGGTTTATGGTTTCACTTGGAGCCAGAGGTGGAAAGTCTCCGGAGGGACCAGCCGCGGCAGGTATCGGTGGTTGTCACTGCAGGAAAACGAGGTAAATAGCTCTAATGTTTAATTCTTCTGCAGGT